>NC_086296.1:13611788-13927365 GCF_963924245.1 Chroicocephalus ridibundus | reverse complement strand
AGAACTTAAAATGTAAAGGGGAAAAAAAATCAAGTGCATACTTATGCAGGGGACAGAGCTGGCTTTGCATACTTTGGATGGCTCCTTCGTCAGGCCTGGCTGGTCTTTCTCCATCAGCACTTTGACTTAGTTTTTCTCTTTTAATTTTAAAATTAAATTATTTTGGCTGAAGTGGTTGAACTTTTCTGTTTAGAAACTCTAGAGAGGGCTATTTAGAAATAATTTTTCTGGTATTGTTTTCAAATAAAAAAAAGAAATAATATCTGGAACCAGCCATTTCAGTGTGAACAACTTCACATTTGAGCAACTAGGAAATTCTAATGAAAAAATGTTTTGTTGAAATGTTCCCAACCAGCTCTATCCATCACTTCCTTTCACTACTACCCAATAAAAATAGCTCCCACATACCACTGCAGTCAGGAGTGCCATGTTACAGAAGAAGAAATAACTAAGCCAACAAAATGACTCACATTCCAAAGATAATATATAAGGTAGGGCCTGGCCAACTGGTTAGATTCAAATTAGAACCAGCCTCAGCCTTCCTGCCTGAAACAAAATGATCACAAAATATGATCTGTTGTTATTTTTTGATGTTTGCTCATTTTATTTTCGCACACTTCTATTCATGATCCCACTTCTGCCTTGGTGGAAGTTGACATGCTTTTAATGCTATAGAGACTGCTATTTCTCCTCAGTTTTAACCTAACTAAAAGCAGGAAGCACTAAGACTGCGGCAAGGGGATTTTGTTCTTGTCAAGAGATTTTTTAGCTCTGTTTCGCCGGCTTGGAGTTTGGATACTCTGGTTAAAGTATGCAGGAAGGTCTAGACCCCTGCGCAACTGAGGTTTTATGTGACTGGGTTTCTCTTTTTGAAGTGACACATTTTGAAGTAGCCAGAATTGTGGACTTCACAGAAACCAGCTGATAGAATGCTGTGAGATGTGTTACGCGTGAGCATAAAGTGGACCACTGTGGTCCTGCATGTCCTAAAATATCCTTCTTAGCTTTAAACATATAAATCTTTGAATTTTATTGTTGTTGTGAGGTACTGAACTAATACCCTGAAGTTTTTAGCTCGTTAATTCTGTTGATCTTCGCTAAAACACTCATTCCAGCAGAAAGAGTCCTTCATATATCTGTAATTTTTCAGCCAGGTTGGTAGTGCTTTTAGGAGCAGCTCATGGTTTAGGGTGAATGCATTTTAAAGCAATCTATAAATCTTTATGATCTTTGTTTTTCTTTCTTATGCATGCATGCTTGGCAAGGATTTTCAGTTTGCATCATTGAAAATTTGATTCACCTATGTACAATGGGTGAGATTTGTCCACATCTGAAAAGCCAACATCAAGCCCTTTGCACCTTTTAAATCTTCAAAATAGGGCTGAAGCAGGACATTATGGTTTGCCAAACTGTTGCACTGCCTTCCCCTGAAGCTGAACCGAGTTTCAGCCAGGCGGAATGAAGGGGGTGATGGTGGAGAATGAATTACTGTGACCTTGCAATGTGCTATGGAAGAAAAAGGTAATTTGGGGGCTGCGGTACTGATTTTTGCTTTCTTTTCTCCATGGCTTTGGTGCTTTAGATGGCTGCTTGGACTATTGCATCCCTTTTTGGGCAGCCTCTTATCGAAATTTGGAAGCTTAGAAGAAAGTCAATTAATATTAAAGGTCTGCAGAGACCACCTTACGGGGAAAGGTTTTGAGTTCGATAGATGTAGTTTAGCTGTGCGGTATGCGGCATAGGTAGAGTAAGAGGCCAGCGCTGGACGGGCATACACACAGAACAGACAAAAGAGCAATGCCGAGTGGGCTGGGGAACAGTGACTAGGTGTGAAAAGGGGAGATTTTTCTGCATGTGGAACCGTCTGCTGGAGCAGTCAGGGTACTAGTTGGGAATTTTCAAAGGGAGACTGAAGAAAATCCTGGGAGGTGTGGCAGGCACGGCCGCAGGGTCGCACTATGTGGGAGGAATACATTGTCTCTGTCTCTGGCTTGGTTCTGTGAAATCCCACATGGACATAAAGAATTGGGATAGCTGAAGCTCTGGGTGTTCGGGTGGGATCTCAGCTGTGGTTCAGTGACGGTCAGCGCGTGCATCAGGGCAGCGCTGCCCCAGAGGGTCCCTGCGGCAGGCGCTGCCATGGCAGGGTGGTGGAGTCCCTGCCCTGAGGAGAGCACAGACCGGGCCAGCACGGTCTGAGTTCCCCCTCTCCCCTTTTCTCAGAAAAGCAAGGAAACGGCTGTTTTACACAGCCAGGGATCGAGCAAATGCCTTCTCCTGACCACAGCCAGCTCCCAGCCTGGAGCTGCTGCCAGGACTGCACCCCTGTCACACAGGGCAGACATGTCCTCGGTGTGCGTGGACCTGAAGAGCCCCAGGCTGCTGCCACCGCCTCTCTGAAGGAAGGAATGGGAAGAGAAAACTGCCCCATAAACGCTTAGGGGTTTGAGAGAGCGTTTGAAGTGGCTGGAGTCCTGAGGGTGCTGCCGTGTATGGGAGGGGGACGGAGGAGCGGTGCAGACCAGGGAGGGACAGCCTGAAACTGGGACTGGACCCTTCGCCTTGGATCTGAGTAAATGCATCCAGGCAGGGTGAGGGCACGGGGCATTTCACAGGAGAGTCGTCAAAAAGGCTTTTGTGCCATATACCTTTGACTCCCGCTGGCTTTGAATCACGCCGGGAGCTGCCAGTGTTTACAACTGAGCACGAGGGGTGCTTGGGGGTGTTTAATGCTTGGCCGTTATTAAACATCTTTGCTGCTTGTGAACTTAGTGGTTCCTGGGGACACTCAGGAAAGTTAAGGTAAGCAAGCTGGAAGTCAGGCGTTAAAGTGGATGCTGGGAGTGCTGCAAAGTGGCCTTAGTTTGTCATAGGTGAGTCCCGAGCTCTGCAGTTACCCCAGGGACCAGGCAAGGCTTGCGAAAGCGCCCCAAGGAGCAGGATGCTTTGGGGACACAATGGCTCTCCCTGAAGTGTCGGGGAGCATTTTCCTCTGCCCCAGGTTTAGGGGGGAGCTTTTTAACACTGTTGTCAAACGTCCCTGGCAAATGTACCGATTATTGAAATGCTCTGCGCTAGGAAATAAATAAATAAAAGACATAAGAACAGAAAATGCACCCTCCCAAGATAGCTTTTATGTAGCTAGAAAAGTGAGGTGGTTTCCTGTTCTAAATATTTAACATGATGTTTATGATATGTCCTCTGGGGGAAGAGATGCTTGAAAGCTAATGTTTATGAAGTAAGTCTGGAGGGATGGAAAGGGGAGGGAGGGCACACTAACTAGGAAAAAAAAGGAGGGGAAAAAAAAAAAAAGAACCTCAGGAGATGTCCTGATTTATGGCTTTACTTGCTGGAGAAAAATATCTCTGTTTTGTTAAAAAGGTTGCAACTGATGGAAAGCAACTTCAGCTCAGCTCCTTTTGAAACCAGAAACCGGTTCCCTCAGTCCAGACAGGATCTGAGTCCGGGCCAGCAGGAATCTGTTACTGGCTGCTGCCTTCGTGCTTTCGAGCCCTGCAGAAGGCGTAAGTGTCTGCGCATCACGTGAGGCTCGGAATGATGGGCTGGTGTTTAAGAAGCTGAGCTCCATTTCAGAAAGGAGGGGTGAGTTCAGTTTCCTACTCTGCCAAAGGCTTCTAGTGTGATATTTGGGTGTTTAATCTTCCTTTGTCTCTGTTCCCTGTCTGGGAATAGCAACAATTTCCTGATTCACCGGGAGATTGAAAATAAATCACTTTATTGTTACATACTTAAAAAATAAAGGCCTGGATTGCCATTATTTCAGGAGTGATGACTGAACTCCTTGTGAAGCACACTCTGGATGATATTTTTCAACGCAGCTTATTAAGAGTAAACCTATGCTTGGTTTGTTTTACTTTAGTAATTCTGTATGTAAACTGCAGCAGTTCAGGACCAGCTTCATGTATGGCTTGGCCATTCCCACCCCGGCGTGTCAATCTTTTGGGGGAAAGCTGTAGGCCAGAGGGCTGGAAACCACCAAGTGTTCCCACTGCTCTGATTTTCAATAGTGCAACTTACTGCAATTTTATACCAACTATGTCTGATCATAGGGTATGGAATGGAAGAGGCTGCGTTTGAAGAGGGTTAGCGCAGCTCCGGCACACTTTACTGTAGCGTCTCTGCGTCCTCAGCAGAGCCCTCGGCGGCTCTTTTGGCACGTGCTGCGGAGTGCGGCAGCCCTTAGATCTTGGGACTGGGAGACTGGAAGGTAAACATCAGAAATTTCAAACATAATCTTGTCTAAGATGAAACTCCCTGTGGCTTTAGCGCTGGACTTTGAAGGTTTCAAAGAAGTCAGAGGCCAAGTAGAAAAATCCCATGTCTTAATCAATACTTTAGGTTTCTTCAATGCATTGTGCTCAGCCTGGCTGAAAGTCAGGCCATTTGTTTCAATTATTAAATACAGATTTATGACCTGTTGTTTTTCTTGGAAATAGAACCAGGCTTGGGACCAGTTTTCTCCTTGCAAATAACCGTGTTTGGCTGTAGTCAGTCCATGTAGGTAGAAAAGTGTCAGTCGCGTTTATAAACATCCACTTTCCTACTCCATTTTCTCTCTGTCCTCATGATTCTGACCTTTCTCATTAAAGTGTAACAGTTACACATCCCTCTTTCTGGGATTACTGTGTTTTGCACAGGACTAATTTGCATTTGATGGCTTTTCTTTGGCAAGCTCTCAGCAAGCTCTTAAACAATTTTCCAGAAGAGAAGCTCAGTGCGTTGTGACGATGCACCGCTGGGCAACCCTCTGCTGATGACCAGCAGGTACGGTTGGTCCAGCATGGGATGATTTCAACGAACGTTGATGATATTAGTGATCTGCTACAATAACTGTATTCTTCCAGTAACAAGAACGGATATTTTCCTTTTATTTAGATATTCATGTATGACTGTTACTGAAGAAGGTAATCCTGGTAATAGTCGAAACAGTGATGGTTGAAAAGGTGTTTGAACTTGAGTAGACTTCAGATGTTTGGGATAAGATTTATCTAACAGTGAAAGCTGATAACATGTGCTCCGCGTGCGTCACGTTTGACTGTAGTAACACACTTAAAAAGTGGGGCAGGGAGGCAATAGTCTGCTACTTCTTCCAGCTGATCAGTGGAGCTACGGGAGGAGGTGTGAAGAAGGTCCCTTCTTTAAACCTTGTTGATAATACACAGAAAAGGCATATATGTGTATATACGTGGTGTTTAATTTTTTAATACTCCCCTTTGCCCTAAAGTTGTCAATCTCTTAAATTCCAACATGAGAAATGACTAAACATAAGAAAACCAGCAAACCCTTCCCCTCCCCGCAGCCCTACGGTGCACACACCTCCAAAACTTCCCATATTGCCTGAGCATCTGGAGCATTGGGCTGAGGGGGACGTGGTTTTTTAAAGTGGTTTTTTTTTTAAACAAAAAGTCCCTAACTCTAATCTACAACCCCCTTCAGACCTGCCTCTAGGGAGAAACCCACCAATTACTATTTACTTTACCAACCTAGAGTGATTTGTGGACGTATGTAAGAATTATTTACGGTTTCATGCAGGAAAAACTTTCAGCTCCCTATTTGCCCTTGTAAGTAATGAGTTGCCTCAGGGGATCAAAGGTCAGATTTTGGTTTTAATGCCCACCTCCTTTTAAAAAATAAATAAAGCAATCTATGTGAAAAGAAGAAGAAAAAAACTAATAGTCTGAAAAGGCTCTGACTCCTGCTCTGCTTTGATGTTTTAGGTCTGGAAGGGATCATAAATTTGCTGGTGTGAGATAGAGTGATAATAAATGTAGCTTTTAACTGCTGGGTTTTTAGCTCACACAGCATCCATTATCACGGGCAACTGCAAAGGGAATGTACTTTTTTTTCCTTGTTGCTCTTTAGAAAGATAAATATTCACCCCCCTATCCGCTGGTGTCCCAAAAGCTCAAATGTAGCCTCCCCTTGTGATCATTCCCCACCAACTTTCATTCTTGGTCAAAGTGATTCCGTGATGTTGGTGAGAGTCCGGAGGGGGTTAGCTTGCCGCTTAGTTCAGTGTTCACCGTTCCAGCTCTTTACTGGATGGGTATTTTTCCAGTAGCTTGAAGTGTGGCGAGCGGGGAGTAGCCAAGGAACAATTTGAAACAGAAAACATGTTTGGGCTTCAGAGTTTGAGAACTCTGAGGTTCCCAGAAGAGCTAGAAGCAGAACTACCGTTTGGTTTTAGAAAGACTTTTGCATCTATGTTGTCTGGCTTCCTGTGAAGCTCATACCCTGGAGCATTTCCTCCTTATTCCTCTCCGACAGATAGGCCAAGGAGAGTGCCCAGGCAGGGTGACGCCTGCGTGCCGCGTCAGCACGCTTTCATGCCATCCTTAGGACTCTATTAAGCTCAGACAAGATGCACTATTGGAAATTACTTTAAAAGTCTGACAGATACTTTGTGCCAGTATGGAGCAGTGCTTCCAATGCAACCGGCTTAGTCATGTCGTAATATTTTAAAACTACGTTGTTAATAAATGATTTTAACCACTTAGATGTCTATTAATGTCTTTTTACCGAATGCCAGCAACCTCATATTCCAACAATTTCCACAAGGGCTTATTGATCATGTATAGATTTGGAATGAATTTTGCCAAATCAGTTTATCATCCCTATATATCTTTCTGTCTGCTTTGCTTTGTGGAGGGAACACTTCAGCTATTGTTTTTATTTTCCCTAGATCAGCAATTGAGTCATCTTTACTCAACTTGCATCCATTATGGATCACTTCTGTTAGTGGCATCATTTGTTGTTATTTTTTTAAGTTCAACCATAGATTTGTTTCTTTGGTCTGCTGCAAAACTTAATGATTTTCCATATATTCTTTCAGGCCTCCAATCTAAATGAGAACGTCATTTACTCTAAATTCATCGCTTTGAGAGCTTTTAGAAACTGTTAGAAAACTCTGGGAGTAGAACAAATACTAGACAGCACTTATTTAAATAAATAACATTCAAAGGGTGTATTAAAAGACTGGTTTGTTCTTTACTTGCAATTTGCATGCAGTTAAGACTGTGAATATTTTTATTTATGATAGCTCTTGTTCTTATGGTTTTTTAAGCGTTGTATACTTTTATATGTCTCTGTTTAAATTGCATATATCAGAGGATACCTTTTCTTACTTGGCTTTTCTATTCCAGTCATGGAAATAAACCTCTTCATAGGTTCAAAAGATGTAAGGTCAAAGGGATGCATCACGTAGTCTGAACTCCTCTCCAAAGGAAGCCAGTCCATTTGAACCCATGTAGTCATAAGTGGCCTGACACGTCTTCCGGAAAAGTGTCCAAGCTTTCAGAAGTGGACAATGCACAGCATTTCCTAGCAGTTTGTTGTAATTGTTAGTTACCGTGTCTTCGGAGCGTTTCACTGCTAATTTGAATCCGTCTGCCTGAAGCTTCTGATCAATCTAATCTACTCATTAAGCTACGTTAGGCTGCCTTTTCGTGTTACCAGCTTTCCTTCCCACTTTATCTTTGGGGCAGACCAAATTTTTACGGAGTACCTCATTTTGGTTTTTTTGTTGAGCCTGTGTCTTTGAAGACATCTGAGAATTGCTTCTGAATGTTGTCTGTGTTCCTCACATGGACTTCGGCTGCTTGTTGTGACCACTCTTTTTGCTTCTTTCTGGGTCCGTGCAGATGGCCATCCCTGTTACCCTAAGGTGGTGTCTAGCCTACGCTGTTTAGAAGGTGAGCCATTTCCTCCCCCAGAAGGTATCTAGAACCTCAGGGAGGTTGTATTTACCTCAGGGAGACGCCTGTGCCATTGGCTCGGCAAAGAGCCTGGAGGATTATTTTGTCTAGACCTCATTTTCTGACTACTAGAATTAGCTGAGATGAGTCCTGCTCAGTTGCACTGAGTTACCTAATTTCTATAGCCCTAGAAGTGTCTTTATGGAAACTCTATCTTAGCCATCTGATTTTATTGGTAGGATCTTACTTCTTCAAATGGGTCATTTTAATCAATTCATTCTCAGTTCTCTTTTTTTATTACCTGTCCGCTCAGACTAGCCCAACTGTCTGGGATACCGTATAAGAAAGTTTGCGTGATTGTCAAACAAGAGAAAACGGATCGCTCACTCTCCTGAGTAATTTCGTAGTAAAAAGGAGACCTAGATTTCAGTGACCACCTGGAACTGAGTCTGGGAAAATATCCTAGCAGAATGTAAACTTGAGCTGGACTCCAATGGCCGTGAAGGCTGGGCTCTAGATAAGGTCCGTTCCGTGATTAGAAACATCTGCTTCCCTGGACTGGATCTTATCCATACGCCTTGAAATAGGGCAGATACTCATGCGGCGGTGTTAGCCAAGTTCTGGATGCAGCTCTCGTTGCAAAGTCTCACAGGAAGCTCCTGCTGTTCTTCCTCTGCATGTCCTGGAACTGAAATGCATGGGGAAGATACAGATACTAATCTTCACAGCTGCTAGTTCACCTTCACTGCCATGAAAGGGCAGTGCTGAGTGTTCGGGTGGGATGAACTGATGGTGACTATGTTGATGTGACATTTCAGTGACTGCGATTAGTCAGTGAAATACAAAGAGTATGAGGAACTGGAAGCGGGTATCCTCAGCTAACCTGCAATTGCCTTTTGAAGGGCAGTTGTATACGCGTTTGTACGTGCCGGCTAGAAGCTGGAAAACACTCTGCTCAATAGAAGACTGCACATCTAAACGCAATGAAGGTCATTACTCTTGTAGCCATGATGGTCTAAGGATTTGAGAAGATATTTTTTTTTCTTTTTTTTTAAACCTAGTGAAATATTTAGAAAAGCAGTCAGAGTTTTGGGTGCATCTTTCTCCAGTTCTTTCCTGTTTGAGGCAGGCTAGCCAAAGCTGGATTCCTCAATGTATACCTGTGCTGGCCCAAAAAGGGGTTTGGAAAAGAATTCCCAGGGTGATAACCAAAGAATTCCTATTTGTCCTTCTGAATGAATGTCATATTAACATGCTGTTTCCTTTTTGTTACCAGTGACTAATACCTATCCGCTCCATGAACAAAATAATCACTGAGGTGTGTTGGCTTGTTTTAAACTGGGGAACAGGGATAAGAAAATCCGAACATCAAAGCAGTCACGAATGAGGGCTTTTCTGTGGAGCAAAGGTGGAATGAACATAGACCAATGCATTTTAGAGAGTTAACTTGGGGGTCTGATAATCTGCATCACACTGAGATGCTGTCAGATTTCAGCAGTCAAGTAGAGACAGTTGGAAAAAAAACATTTAGCTAATCAGGATTACACCCAGCTAATGGAGAGAGGTTGTTTTTGCCCCCTTCCCTATCATCCTGGTCGATTCCAATTGATCCTCGTTCTGCTGAGCGAGAGCAGTCCTTCAAAGTTTATTCTGGTGTCAATTTTTATAGTTTCCCCCACTGATCAATAGAATGCATAATCATTAAGGCAAAGTTTGTGAAAGCTAATCCTTCAATATGAGTTTTATGAATGGCTCAGAGTCATGGCTCTAACCATTTGGATGTAAGTGGAACCTTTAATCAGGTGAGTGACAGGAGACAGTCAATAGGATTTGCTGAGATTGGATTCTGATTTTCTATACAGCTATGCAGAGTGAGCAGGAGAAAGGGGAATGGGCATGGCCAGAGGAACAGACACAGACTAAAATGGAAGTTTCTCCTCTTTCATTATTTATAAAATGTATTTCCAGTATTTTTAAAAAACACTTTGCACTTGCATATCATTTTTCACCCAGAGAGCTCAAATGTCTTCGGGGACATTTGCTGATTAAACACTACATCATCTTTTTGTGAAGGTGAATAACAATTAGTGCTGCTTTACACTGCGGAGAGCTTACCGTACCAAGTTTTCCAAGTGCAACATGTTTGTAGCTTCTCAGAAAGGTGAGAGAAAGCAGAGGCAGATGAAGTGAATTCCATTAGATGTCATAGAGTAGGTCAGTGGCAGAGGAAAAAGGAACTGTGGAATCTGAACTGGTTTGGTTTTGCCTGCTAGACATGTGGGTGTTACTGTGGATTCGTTTTTTTTCTTTTTTGACACATCCTTATCTCCTGAATTTGCAAGGGAGGGATGATTTGAATTGTATATACTAAGAAGAGGAGTAAGGAATTATCTAAAACAGGGAACTGGAACTCATCGCTGCTGTAGGTGACCAAAGACCACTTGGTGACAGCATTAATTTCTCTCCTTTTCTGCCATTTCAAATGCAGTGAAATGAGAAGAGCAAACATGCTTGCAAGACGCTTTTTCTAGCAACAAGAAGTATTTTCGCTGGGGCATTTAACTACTTTCTGCCCAAGGATCTGCCATAGAGTGCCAGGATGAGAACAAAACAGCCAAGGGAGACTTTGTTTCCATTTGGTGTGTTGAAAAGTAAAAGGCTAGGTTGGAATATTAGCACAAAGACCCGCATGGCAATGGGGTGCTCTGAGCGTTCAGCCCCAGCACTTCGCTGTCAGGTCGGGCAGTACATTGGGGCAGGAAAACGAAACCGCTGAAAAGCAAAACTGGTGTTTTCGTTTGTACTTTCCAAGAACAAACGTGAATAATGTAAATAGAGGTCAGTAAATTCCTTTGCAGCTGGCAGATTGGGAGTTTGCTAAGGATTTTTGAAAGTAAGTTTAAAGTTTCAGCGAGTCGCCTCCTCTAAAGTGATGCAGCTTTGTTGGCTTCTCTTGCTTCGCATTACCTGAAGAGTTGTCCTAGGGCTTATAACCTGGCTCTCCCCTTTAATGTTTTAACTAATGTTTATAAAGCAGATTCTCATCGGGGTGGTTGAGCAAAGTTGTCTTGAGGTTCATCAGCTGAGGACCTGGCACTACATCTACAAGTGGGTTAATGCAGTAGGTTTGGGAGGGGGCTATGTCACGACGCTCTGTACGTTGGTGCATCTCATGCTCCTCATCTTCTGACATTGCTGTATTGGGAAGCTGGTAGAAATGGGATTGGTTTTTTTTAGCTTAATGTATTTTCTTTATTTATTGCTGTTTCATAGTCCCCAGAGCGTTTTGTCATTATGAGTGAATAGCAGCATGAGTAGATGGATGACAAGAAATAGAGAAACTCTGCTTATGCCAGCGTCTTCAAAAACTCAGAAAAGACAAAGCTATGCGGGGAATATACCAGCACTTGCTCAGAGGTGATCTCGGAATAGATCATGCCACGATAAACTCAAGGACTGTGGGAATATTGGCTCCTCATGCTGGCACTGACCTGGAAATACGGATTCAAATGTCAAATCTACAGGTGCAGCTGCAGCCCCAGCGCAGGCAGGGTTATGGGGCAGCACCTCCACTTCCCAGGATAAGGTCTCGAGGGGAAGTGTGTGATGGGTGAAAGCCCCCCTTGCACAGCTGTCCCTTGCCTCATAGAAAAGTTACTACCCAGTAACTATTGGTAGTTTCACACCTGGACCTAGATCTGAACTTTGTTTCTTGACCCCGTGACTAAAAGACTGGGTTTTGGCACTTCCTGTGAAATGCTTGCAAGCCTTTAGCCTTAATTTCTTTTGAGTGACAAAGAAAGATATGGGGGCAGCTCCCAACTTGGAAATTATTAGTTGCTGAGACGTATTTCAAAGCTTTTGGTCTGACAAGAGCTAACCTTTGATCTGGTAAATGAGAACTTTGCCCTGTAGAGGCAAGGGAAGGGGAGGAGAAGGGAGGACTGATAAATAGGGGAAGGGTAGGATGACTTGGGGAAGATCAGTGGGAGCTGAGAGCTGGGTTTGTCGGTTCAAGTTCAAGTGGAAGGAGAGACTGGGGAAAAGGGTAATCCATCCTCTGTGGGGCTGGGGAAAATACAAGCAGGTGAGCTTGTAGGCTTGTGAGAGTGCTTCAACTTTTGTTCCTCTCCCATTCCCTTCTCCACCTTCTCCTGAATGCACTGCTCTGCCTTGATTGGGGAGCGGACACCAGCACTCGTGGATTGGGTGTTGGGAAGTGTTGTCCCACTCAGTGGCTGCCCCTGGGGTGTCCTGACCATCAAACTGTGGAGCACAAACATCTGTCTTACGGGAAGCCGTCTCGGGAGAGCTTTCACTTTCAGAGCAGATCGTGGTTGTGGTTGGGGAGCTGACTGGACCTTATTCACATTAACCTTGAGTATAGCCTTGCTGTCGTGGAGCCTGTGAGAATCAGAGGGCAAAGGCAGCCGAGTTCAGACTGGCCTTGGCAGGACACGGCATCAAAGGTGCTTTCCCAGGGTTATTTCTCCAAGAAGACAAGGGAGTCATAAGAATCTTTGCTCTCCCCAAAGCTGGAAGGCTGTGTTTATGGCATGGGAGTTTTACCTTCTTTTTTGTCACTGCTTTTCTTCTCCTTGCAACTTAATGCTGACCAGGTAGTTTTCCTGTTACACCCGGTACTTCATTTCCTGATGGGCCCTTCCCCAGGCTGACGGGGCGGTTTGCAAGCACCGCTGAGATGCCTCTCTGTGAATGATGACCCTGTTCCCAGTCCTGCGCCGCACACCCTCCCCCTACCTTTCACCACGGTAAATATTTTAGTACTCGTTGAAATCAATTGAGCCTCATCAATTGGAAATAGAGTGTAAATCACTGGGACTTTTGCATTCGCCCCAGAAATCAATTTTCACACATTAGGGCTATTAGCTTATTGAGAACTGTGTGATAAATGGCTGCGGGCCATCGTGGAGCCACACCTGCCAGCTCTCCATTTTGCATCTCAAATAGGCTCAGAAGCAGAGGGACGCCAAGGGAAGGAAGATCTCGGGTGGGCGGAGCGGTGCGGGGTAGGAGACACAAGGCCCGAGCAGCCAGACAATCTGTGCCTGGAGATCAATAACATCTACAAAGCACTAACTCATCCTCGCAGGGGCTGGAGACAGAAGGCGGCTCCGAGCCAAAGTTGTGGTTAGGCGTCTTAATTTTTTTTTTCTCTCACAAAGATGAACGTAATTTGGGGAGGAAAGGTGAAATGTAGATTATGAACATTTAATAAAACTAATGCAGTAGTTTAAAAAAGAAGCTTTTCCATGAGTAAATATCTTTCTTTCACACAGCAGCTGCAAATAGGCGTAGAAATGCCAGCTCCTTCTGCCATCCCAGCGCCCCGGGTAAAGAGGACACGCTGTTTATCACCAGCTGTGATATGGAGATAGCTGGGGTTTCTACTCTCATGCTGTAATTCCTTCCTGTCCCCTTGAATTCTAATAGTAGCAGCTAATTAGCTGTTTGTCTAGGGGAGGTGCAGGATCTGGTGGCCTAGCCAGGTGAAGTGTCCAGTGTCCAGCAAGTTCTTCTGGGGCCATCTGAAAGACTTTGGTCTCTGTTTCCAAGACAGGACGTAATTAATTCTTCACAGTTACTACTGCTGAGCAAAAATGTGGGTGACTGCGGGGACTGGGAGCCTCTCCAGTGGTGTAGCCTGTGTTTATGTGCTTTGTAGTTTGGTGGCTTACACTTTAGAAGCCACCCCTGGAACTGAGGCAGTCATACATAGGTAGGGCAGTCTCTAGGCTGGAGATTTTATCTCGGCCTGTACTTCTCCTAAAAACTTGGGTAAAGCACGTGTTTCCCATTATTGGTTATTTGTCTGTACAACAGGGAAAAAAGGGAACGTGGAACAATAGGTCACCAGCTAGATTGTGCAATGTAAATAGCAATTGATTTTCTTGCTGTGAAGTGAATACAGTGCACATATACCCCTGTCGTTCTAGGAATAAAAACCAGAGCTACTTTAATAGACACAGAAGATCTGTGTCATCAAAGGTTCTTTCTCAAGATGAGCGATGTGGGCTTAAAGTGGGAAAGTTCCTTCCCGTGAGGATCTGGAAGAGAGGGGCTCGGCTGCTTCTTGGTTTGCGCATTTTGACGAGGAAGCCCAGGACAGTGGTGTAACAGGAGATGTTTCCTTGCCTTAAATATTACAGAGACTTGCCATGGCTTGGTCAATATTAGTGGCGGTGCTGTTGGATGGACTCAAATGGCATCAGGGGAGCATCCCAAGGGTAAGAGGCAGCCAGGAGAACCATCACAGAAAACAAAGATGTCCAGCAGTAAGGGGCTTGGCTCCAACCTGCCCCTGGCATCCGCTGCTTTGATGTTGATGCTTCATCACCCCATGTGCCTGTTTCCTCCTTGAAAGACCGAACTGAGGGACTGAGAGTCCTGACTCACTTTCGGATAATCTTTCCAGGCCAGCTGGAAGCAGGAAGCAATGACCTGCTCCCCGAAGAGTGCCAGCGTGGTTTGGCAGCTCTCACAGCGGCGGACAGCTGGCTTTAAAATGTTCGCACCTAAAAGCTCCTGTGCTTCATTCGGCCACATTTCTGGAACATTTTCCAGTTGCTCCATCCAAAATTTTGTCTTTCTTCTTCCTGACAAGTTTCATATCTAGCAACACACCCCGAGCTGCGCAGAGCTGATTCCCAGTGTCTGGAGTTTCAGTCCGGCCGGCTGCGATCGAGACTCCCGGGCAGGGGCTGCATTACTTCTCTGACAGTCTTGGGCTCTCACCCTCAGCTAATTACTTTGATCCTTTACACTTTGTAAAAATTCTTACAACACAAAATAAGTCCCCCCTGGCTTTAACCTTGTGACCTAACTGGCCCTTGTAAAAGGGAGGGAGAAAACAGAGTCATGCACGCCCAAACACACGCACTGACGCATGTGCCTATATACACATCCCCACAAACTGCCTAAAGCCTGTTCCTTTAATAGTTTCCTCCCAGGACTCCCACAAAAAGGCAAATAAAACTCCTTTTACAAGATAGCAGGGCAGCATGAAGGATCGCTTCACCAACAACAAGTTCTTTCTTCAGTTCATTTGTTTTTAACGTACTTTTCCTCCAGAGTTTGATCCTCTAAGTGCCTCTCCCTCCTCTTCCCTTCCCCTTCGAGGCTTCCATCGCCGTTCCTCGTGCCTGCCCTGCTGCCAACAGCTTAATGGCTAAAACAAGCAATGTGTTTTTTCGGGATCTGCTTGTTCACAGGGAACAGCATGTGTGTGAACACATACTTTTAAGTTTCCTTTCCATGAATAGGGAATGTTTCTTCTTCACAGGAGCCAGCTAAGAAAAGAAATCCAGAGGAGAGGCAAAACCATCATATTTATGAAGAGCAATTTAAATAGACATGGGATCGTCGGTCTGCGAGGTAGCTGAGATACAGTAGAGGTCTATAAAATTATAAGAGGCCTGGAAAAATGAATGGGTTGTTACTCTCTTTACCTCAGTTACTACAAAAAGCAGATTCAGTTCTTCACACAGTGTGTATGTCCCTCTCCCCAGTAACCAGAGCTGGGGGAAGCATTTCAGAGAGTGGTGACTTGGGGAACAGCATAAACAAATTTAGGTTTCTGTATGGTTTGGATTAAGCATGGGGAATCAAATTTTTATCTTGCTCCATTACTGGCTGACCTGTATTTACGAAACTTACAGACACTTAATGATCTTGAGAGTTCTTTCTCTCTGACATATTTGGTTAAGAATGCTCAACATTTTCTGAAGTTACTGTAAACCAAAAAGTAGCGCAAGATGCATGCACATTATGATTCGCAAGCCTTGCCTCTTTAGGAAAATAGAGAAAAAATAAAAAACTTAATTTGCCAATAAAACCCACATTTGGATGGCTTTACCATTTCCTCACTTAAGCCAAAACCAAATGGTTTGAAAGCTTTTAGGCTTTCATTTATTTCTCCTTTCTTTCTAGTATTTTCTGTTTCCCATGCTTGAATTAGACCTGGTAAAGGAAGGAGTTTGGGAATAACTCTCCTCTTAATAGATGACTTGGATATGGTAATTAAAGAAATCTCTAGGCTCAGATGAAACCAAGGGTCTCATCTTACGTTTTCTGGGAGCCAAGAAATGGATTCTGGAAACATTGTTTGAGGGGAAAAGCACCCTCTCCTTTTGTTGAGAGCTCTGCAGTAGACTGTGCTCTTTGACTTTGGTAGACATCAAGGTCTCGAACCCAAGTCTCAAGGCGGTGAAAGTACCTTCCATAGCATTGCTGCAGGATGACTGTGCGCGGGCAATACCTGCGCAGAAACACGCTGCCTGTGTTCTTTAATGAGAAAAAACACATGTCGTGAATGTGGCCAGTTTCTGCAAGTGCATTTGACAATTCTAATCCTGAGAAAAAAGACAGAGGCTGCAGTTAGTTCCCCACGTGGAGTCCCCATGCATCTGGTTTCCTCTTTGCACCGCTCCGGGTGAGACACAGGACAGCCACAGTGTCTAGGTAAGATCTGTAGAAGCCAGTTCAACAGATAGTGACATAATTTGGAAATGTATGTGTTGGAAGCAAAAGTGGATTTTGCTGGTTGCCTGGGCGTTAGAGGTTTGGGATCTCTTTGTGACCAAGAGACTACAAAGGACCAGAGGGGAATCTCGGTAGGATTTTCATACTCGTCGCTCTTGCCCTCCTTTGAAGAGGATAGTTGCGTAGACAGGGAGCGCCCTGGGCCAGGATCTCATTGTTTTGTGCTTGTTTGTACAGCACCTAGCACAAGAGTGCCCTCACTACTTGCTTAGGAATCTTTGGGATTCTTGTACTATGCTTTGGCAATGCTCAGAGGAGAAACTATTCATGTAACAGAAATACCGAGAAGGGCCTTCCCCAGCGCCCCTTCCCCCGTGAGAGATTCTTTGTGGGTTTTCTCATACCCTCAAGACTTGCGAGCTTGATTTTATCCCATGTCAAGGGACACTTGAATTTCCCAGTGCTGAGGTTTTTCTCCATTTTTGTCTAGGTCAACTTCCCACATGAGTCTGAGTGGAGACATTTCAAGGCTCGGTCTCCATAGGGTGCTAACCATGCCAAAGCTCTGACCACATCCAAATTCGAGGAGAGGGCTCCGAGATGGCCTCTCTTTCCCCAAGTTGCCTGCTTGTACTAAATACTGGGGCAGCTCTCTAAAATACTGAAGGAACAAAGCATGCAAGGCAGTAAAATGAGGCAATTAAACCTATAAAACCAGGGTTTACAAGGGAATTTATAGTGTCAGAGGCTTTTTATAGCTTTTTTAGATTAGTTTAAATAAAAAAGGGGGAGAGAGAAAAAGAGAAAGAGAGAGAGAGAAAAAGAGGACCTGAAACTTGAGGAGACTTAAAAGTTCGGAGAGAGGCTTTTAGGAAGCACAGAGGGGTAATAATTAGAGGCACATTTTCCATTTCACTGTCTTTGCAAATTGAAATTAAAGAAGGAGGAAAAAAAGCATGCACAGAACAACAGGCAGTTTACATTGCTCCCACTTCCTCCTCGTAGCGTTTGATTTTTCTATTGCGCTTCTTTTGTTTTCTGGCCAGGTGAAAACATCTTGTCACCTGGGCAAGGGAACTAAAGTGACAGAGCGCTCTCAGGTAAGGTGACATTCAGGTTTGGTATTTTTCCCTTTCTGTTGCGCTTGCTTGTGGGTAAAGTTCGCTGTGTGCCTTGCAAATCTGGGAGGTCGTGTTCAAGAGGTGAAATGGAGCCGGCACCTGATTAAGGCAAATTTGGTCAGGTGAGGCAATAGACCCTGTGTTTTAAAGAGTATGTCGTATTTCACAAATTCCTCCAGCTTCCTTTTGCATTGCACATACACAATGTACACACACTAGACGAGTCGGCTCGAGGTTGCCTTTGGTGTGCCTAATTAGAGCCATTCTAGGCTTTTATCTGCTTCTGTGTGGAACTAAGGAAGAGGTGACTCGGATCTCTCAAATCCTGCATCATTCTCTGTGGAAGCATCTCCTTTTTTCAGGCCTGATTTCCTCACCATCAGTGGAAAACACAGTGCTTTTAAAGTGGTGGTTTACCTTTGCTCCATTCCTACGACCACAGAGTAGCTGAGGTTGGAAGGGACTGCTGGAGATCTTCTGGTCCAACGTGCTGCTCAGAGCAGGACCAGCTAGATCAGGTTAAGAGGACTTAGCAGTAGAGACTGAGGTGAAGAAGGCGTGGAGTAACTTTGCCTTTTTCATGTCCTTTTTAACCATGTCCCCTGCGTGTCCCAGATCTTCCTCTTGCTGCTGATGTACTTGTACAAGCCCTTCTTGATGCCCTTCACTTCCCACACCATATTAAACTCTAGATAGGCTTTGACTTTACTAACTCAATCCAGCATGTCCAGATAGTGTCTTTACAGTCTTCCTGAGTCAACCTGACTCTGCTTCTACCTCCTGTATTCTTCCTTTGTACCTTTGAGTTTTGTCAGGAGCTCCACGTTCATCCACGCAGGCTTCCTGCTGCCTTTGCTTGATTTCCTGCTTGTCAGGATGGACCATTCTTGAGCTTGGAGGAGGTGATCCTTGCAAACCAGCCAGTTCTTCTAGACTCCTCTTTTCTCCAGGACTGTATCCCATGTGTTTCTTCCAGGTAAATCCTTGAAAAGGCCAAAGTCTGCCATCCTTAACTCCATGGTTGTGATTCTGCTTTTTGCCTTGTCTTATAACAGTTTTGGTCCCTTGGCCCCAAAGTCTGTGCTCTGTGATGGTGTGGGCAATAGCCTCACCTTATGCATGTGGCCACTTCTTCCTTACATGAAGGAGGATTGTCTGCTGGCGATCTTGTTGTCATCAGTATCTTACCTGCATTTACACAGGTAAGTAGAAAGACCCTTTCCGTGGTGTTTCTAAGATCTTGCCGAGCTTTGAGTGCTGCTGCCTTTATGAAATACTTTGCTTCATTCCTCCACTTTACACTGTTCTCGTTTCCAGATAGCGTATGCTGTGTTTGGTGTGGTAGCACGTAGATCCTGGGTGGTTGCTAGAATATGCAAGTAGTATAAATTACTAATTGACCGTAGCAATTCATCATCCTTCTGCTGTGTAGCTTTTTACATAAACATACCTGTTATCCAAGGCAATATAAATAAAGGGCCCATCCTTTGAAAAATAAACTTAACAGCAAAGTAGGAAACAGCATCCTGCCCTTCAGACCAGTTTAATCTGCTTGTGTGGGACGTTTTTGCTGGTGGAGGTGGTGCCGTAAGAGAAGTGTTCCACCAGCCTTGGGCTCTTCAGCAGAAGGGAAAGTTGCTCACGATAATCTTTGTCTCATCTGTGTTGGTGCATTCCTTTTGTGACAAAGGGTTGAAGGGCGAGCAGGAGAGACGAAACCGAAAATGAGTGTGTGTGTGTGACAGAGAGAGATAAGGGGAAGGTAGATAAAGAGGAGTAAATTCAGATCTGAGCACATGCAACTCCAAAGAGTTACGCTGGCCAACTTGCAAAAGCTATGGACGGTTCTGAGTGGTATCTCCCCACCACTTCCCATCTGAAAGAAGGCGAAAAGAGGAGCACAATGGGACAAAACTACCTGTTTCTGATGAAATTTACGTGGGGATAATTACCTTCATTGGAGACGTTATTATTTTACGACAATATTAGACTCAAGCCCAGCATTTTTGAAGCTGAGCTTTAGTTTTTAAAGCCTGCAAATGTGTGCTATTGCAGTCACATGATAAATAGTTCTGAAATCAATATAGAAAGCTATTAAAAATGTGGTTTTGTCTCCGTCTAGTATGGTACATTAAGATACATGTATCATTGTACACTGTCTTTCCCTCTCTCTCTGTATGTGTATGTATGGGCGGAAATTTTAGAAGTACTCAACATTGGTCAAACTGTCCCCAATGGAAAATACAACATTGACCTCAAATAGCATCACATTTTAGGTCAACGATGAGTGATTTTTAAAATGCTACCCTTAAGTATATATTTAAAGAGGCATCACCAGAACGAGAGTGAGTCTAACTTCCCTGATCCTAAAGTTCTGTTTGAGAAATGGTGATGAGAGGGAGAAGACGGCTGGGCAGAGCTCGCCATTTCATTCGTCCCGGTCCAGTACTGCTTTGGCATTTCTGTTGTGATTTCCCGCCAGGGATTTATTATTTTTTTTTTTGCAATGTGAAGAGCTGTTAGAGAAAGAAAGTGAGCCCGCAATGTCTGGTTTATGTCTTCCATGTTATCAAATGCACCAAGAAACAAAAAGCTGGCCGCATCAAGCTCTCAGAATAGGGGGGGAAAAAAAGCTTCACATTTGCTAGTTGCTAAATACAACTTTTGGTAAGCCCTGAAGTCAAACAAACAACTTTTATGAGTGAGAAGATCCATCTGCTATCACTAATCTTATAGATCGTTCTGTTCTCTGATACTTCAGTATTTTAAATAACGTCTAATGGGCCAGAACGTACAAAGCAATCGATGTTTTTCAAACTCCGCAGTCATCAGCTGCAGGTATATGCTATCCCAGCACAGTAGGCTTGGAGCCAGAGCCTCGGCTCATTTAAATCAATGTCAGCAGTTTACAACTTGCTCAGAACCTGCCCCGTATCCTTCTAAGAGAAAAGAAAAATCTTGGCCAGCAAATAGTCTTGGTCTGTTCTAAAAAAAGATCCTTCATTGATACCATCGGGACACAGAGCCTAACATCGTCAGGCTACTTCAGTGCTTAGACGCGAGGTTGCTCTGACTCTTTAAAACCCGAGCCCACTCTCTCTGGGCTTCCTCAGGCCGTCGGAGAGAGGCGACCCCACTCTGTCTAATAGAACAAAAAGGAACTAGCAAAGGAAACAAAGGCCATACTTCGTGCGTGTTTATTCTTCTCCTTATAGTTTGCAACACCAGTGCTCCCAGAGAGTTTTGTTGGGAATCCAGATTCTCCTGGCGGGCTGCAAGGTTCAGAACCCGGCTGGCGTGCTGAGCCGTGCGGTCCCACGGGCAGCACCGATCTCGAGCAGCACTCCCCAGAAAAGACATATACCTGGCTGTGCTGCCTGCCTGGCCGTCTGCTCTGCCGAGCGCGGTGGCAGCTGTTACCAATCTCGGCCGCAGACTCGTGGTGGCCAGGAGAGTACGTGGTTGGCCTGAGAGCCTGACGGTCTGTCTCTGCCTCTCTCTCTTTCATTTTGTTGGCTCCATATATTATATCAAATATCTTTAAAGAGCACAGTTTGAATGATGGAGCTTATAATTCCATCTCGGGAGTTCTGATGACTTGAGCTTGGTTCTTGTGGTTTATGATGTCACCGGGACCCATCGATGGAGTCGAAGCCCCATAATTCACCGTTGCCCTGTTATTTATTCTGTGCAATAAATGGCTGCAGTTTAATCACCAGAGTAAATTGCTGAAGCATCTTTGTGGAAACTCTAATGTTACTGTAGCAGTATCTATGGCAACAGCCATTCAGTAGTGGTGGCTAATGCAGAGGGAACCAGGAACACTTAGCCCTCCGCACCCACTGAGGAAGGAGTACGTACCAACCTCAGAAAGATGAGAACCTGAGGGCCAAATCCAGACACACTGTAAGTGGAGAAAAATCCACTAATTGCTGTACAGGTACACACACTGGGTATCATATGGATTCTCTGTGAAATTTGGATGTGGATCCAGACTTTACCGACCTTTACAGACTTGTGGCGTTGATTGTATGCAAAAAGATTTTGGGGAAAAACTTGTGGCTCTTCTGTAGACATGTGGAGCAAAAAACATCTTCTCCGCATAGTTTTGGGGTTTGGGTTTTTTTGCCTTTTCTAGTTCAGGTAGAGAAAAGAACTGAGGATACTTGAAATAAATGATTCTGAACTTCATACAGTTAAGGTTTGCGTTTAGTTTTAGTATGGGCAAGAGAAACAGGAGATTTCTTATTTTATCTGAACTCTCTCAGTACTTCTTGCCTGTTGTGCCCTTGTATCTCTCTCCTTAAAAGGCCTTGTAGGATCTTGTATATGGCGGGGCATAACGTGCCTTAAACTAAAAATGAAACGCTTACTTCTTTCTGGCAAAATAAATTTGCCAATCTATTTAATGTAATCCGAAGATACCTAGTGGCTGTGGATATGCAGTTGGCATTTGAATAAGCATAAAGCTGTGACGTGGTTATCATAATAGAACATCAGTATAACAGTATTTATTAGTTATTGTTTCTTACTAAAGTGATATTTATGTGAAGATTTTGCTTTCCAACTCTTGCTTCCAGTCAAGCCCCAGATTTTCTGGGTTCTCTTCTTTTTTTTTTTTTTCTTTCTTTCCTTCTTTCCCCCCCCAACCCAAAATCTTCTAAGCTATAATTAAAACCTCTCTGTTTTCTGATTTTAAGAAACAAGTAAGACACTTCCCTCTCTCTTCTTCCTTCTCCTTTACTCCGCCCCAGTTTCTATATTCATTAATTTTCTCTTTGGGGAAAAAAAATTAGGAGAAAAAGCGTTCTCTGTTCATCCTCTTTCAATACCCCATGAATGCTTGAAATGCTCAGCTCTTTTTTTTTCTCATTTCCTCTGCTGAGCAGCCCTAGAGAAGTATTGCAGCGCACGGTATCAGTGCCCTGACATTCTGCTGCTTATGGTAAATGTCATTTTACAATGTAACTTTTTTTTTTTTTTAACTAAAGGTTTACGATTTTCTACAAGGATCCATTGTTTTAAGCCACGCAACCAACATGTGTTTCTTGAGATATCACTTACCTTTTAAGCAAGTAGCAGTTGAGTTTCGGTCATCAGACTTGGCTGTCTCTGGATTCATATGGTTATTCTGTTCTGGTAACCCGATCCGGCACAACGAGGTAAGAACAGAAAGAAAAGGCTTTTAATTTATGGTGGGTCTCAGTTCTAATCATGTAGTTGCTTTGACTTTGGCTTTATCATGAATCATTTTTAATGACAGTCGAAGAGAAAAGAGTTGAAAAGCATATCTACCTTTCTCATCACTGACAGCTTTTCATAGCTTAAATCAGACCTTTTGATGGCGTAGCCTTGCAGTATGGGTATTATGCAAATGAAGGCTAAACTGAAGGGCTGTCCATCAGGAGATGAGAGAGCGTTTTCCTTCCTAGCGCAAGTTATATCTTTACAACAGCAATTTCAGAGATTTCTTTAACCAGAGAGCGGTTTTTCATTTTGTGGATTCCTAAACATTGTCCATGGAGCCCCTCATAGGAATCTTGCATTTTACCATCGGAAACTTGACTTTCTTGGTCACCTTTCAGAAGGCCCTTAGAAGTTCGCCAGGAACGTCCCTTGTCTGTGTGGGCCAGAGTGAAAAACTTAAAAGTTGATGGCAAAAGCCTTCACAGACTTTAACGTAACCAGAATGTCACTCCTTCCCTCCAGTGTGCCTGGTGACATCTGCATGTAACGAGAGCTCAGTCAGTGGGTTTGTGGGTCTCCAGTTAGCCATTTTCTTTGGGGTACCTCCTGTTGGTGGCAGTCAGCAAAGAAAATTGTCTGAGAAGATTGCTTGTTTGGCATCAGCTTGCCAAGAGACCTGGTTTAAGGGGTCATCGTTCTTCATCAGAGCCCGCGGCTGTGCATTCAGTAATCAAAAACTAGAAGTTCAGTGCTGACCCATCGAGTGCGGGCAGAAGGCACTGCCAGGGATGCCGATGTGATGCCCAATGGAGTTAATAGGAAAGATGCTCTCATTGCAACCAGAACTTAATTGGATACTGGCAGTATCCTACAATGCATCTACATGGCAAGTTCCCATAAGCACTAATGTGGCTTTCAAAAAGCTCATCCCTTTTCCTGGCACGGCCCTTGGTGCTGCTGTTCACTCCCGCATCTTTCATGTGCTTGGCCTATCAAGTCTTCAAGCTGTCGTATTCTTAGTGTGTTTGCACTGGCTGTGGCGTGACCCTATGCCAGGTTGAAGCTTTTTATTTTTTCATTTTTCAGTGCAACTCTGAAACCAAAAAAGTACATTTCTTGGATCCTAAGGGAGCAATGGGACGGCCTGCATAGTGTGTCTCCCACATCGCCACGGACTTCACTTGGCTTCTGTCATTCTTGTGTTTTCTCCGTGACCTCCAACTTTTTCCTGTTTGGAGATACGTTCCCAACTTAGGTTGGCTACATACTGTGTTCTTTCTGACACATTTTGACAAATTCAGTTTGATTTTACCCTGGAGGTCTTTCTAGACTTAATTTTATTATTGTGGAAGGTCATCAAAAGGGTAGTGCTATTTAAAGGCCAAATTGTGTCACATTTACTCATGGGGCTAGTACTCTTCTTGAAGATGTCCATTCATTTAAATGGAATTATACAAGGAGTAAATGGCATCCGTTGTAAGCAAAGGCACTGGAGCTTGCCCTACTCATTGCAGTGGCCTACTCGGAGAGTAAAAGTCAAGTCCTTGTCCTTAGCATTGATTTTCCAGCCCCTGTTGGTACAAGGTGGCTTTCTGGCCCCCTCTAGTGACTGGCCACTTGGAGTTTTATGAGTGAGATACAACCTTTTTGCAATCAGAAGCAGCCATTTCCACTCCAACAGTAAACAGCTCGAAATTCAGAAGGGGCGTTTAAAATCCTGACGTACTGAATTTGTTCCCCTTTGCTCGCAGCCCTCGCAGGAGCATCATGTTTCCGACTCGGTGGGACTTCTTCTGGAATTGGAAACTGTTCGCAGTGGTTAAGGGTGAAACAATCCATGCTGATATTAATGTGGTGGCATGGCCCCAGTTACGCTCCCATTAGCCCAAAGGTTCATTAAGGGAAGCTGGATGGTTTGAGTATTACAGCTGCATTACCAAAGAAACAGCCGTGAGTTGAAGGGGGTATCAAAAAGGACCGAAGAGTGAATCGAGAGGTACAACCTTCCCTTGAATTACTGTTAAACCTGGAGGGAGAATTTGAGTTGATATTGAAAAGAGTTTTTCAAAAGCCTTTCTTTTTCTTCCTCTTTTCATACTACTGGAGCTGCAAAAGGGGATCTCATTTGAAATATTAATTAGAAACTTTATACTTCTTATGGCTCTGTATTCTTGACAAGCAGATATTTATCACATGCCTGTTTCCTTGGGGAGTGCGCAAGGAACTTTTGGAACAGGTTTTCTACTTTTTGGCTAATGAGGAACAGGACAATTATTTATTCCAAGGGCAAGGCTGACAGCCTGGGAGTAGACCTAAAAGCGCCGCAACACTTTAGGCTTTAGATGCTCTGAGATCCTTTAGAAACAACTGCCCTTGATCGCTTAGTGCCCTGATAAATCATTTATTCTGATCACCTACTTACAAATTCCTATCAGATGAAATGAGCTCGGTATACAGCTCCCTGGCTTGCGTACGTAGCTGGCTGATCATAACCCAGCAGATGAAGTGCAACAATGCAGAACTTCAGCAGGGCTCCCGGAGCAGGCTGGTAAACCTCCTCGGTCAGGAGCAGTCTCGGTCAAGTCAGAGCTGAAATTCAAATTCCTCTGACAAGCAGGGTGTCCGGAGCTGGAGTTTTTGGGTGGGATTTTTCCCCTCTCGTGTTACTGCAGACTGCAGTCAGGATGCATGCTGTTGTACGCACTGCAGTCCCCTCGGCTTCTCCCTCCTCCCCCAGTGTGCCTTTCTGCTCTTCAGCAATCTGTTTCAATTCTCCTTCACTTCAGCATGATCAGGGTCCCCCAGGTTACCCTGTGATTCATCTCTCTGGAATTTGGGAGTGCTGCTTCTCTGCTCCTACCCAGGTTGGCAAGCGGGTTATTAAAGCGTTGGGAGATTAACCAGAACCTCCTTTGGTGAATATTCAGGCTAAAAGCCCTTGATGCCAAACGTGTTATTTTACACATGTATTCTGACACCACAGTTTAATACTGCGCCTCACATTTCTCTGTATGCATGGCTTTGAACACCTTTTCCAACTGTGGTCGTATTAGAGGATCCCTGACGCTTTGGGAATGTACGTGGGGATTGACTTCAAGTGGAAGCGTGTTTGGATCGTCCTGTTTCTATTTCTGAAGCCCTCTCAAGGGAGCTCGCTCACTCTTCTCACCCCATCGCTTCCGATGGGACCGAGTCATTGCGCTCAGCGTGCGCACAATGACACCTCAGAGAGACTTGGACTGTTCTCTTGTCTCACTTCCACTCTCTTCCAGGCTGGATGCACACCCTGGAGGTATGTGGTTTGTCTCAAGATATAAGACTTCCCCCCTCAAAAACTACATTACTTCAACAAGCCACAAAGGGCTGGCAAGAGGGAGAAGGATGCTCTTGTTAGTGCAGCTTTCCTCAGAGATCTTTTCTGTGAACTCCATGCAGCTGGAAACATACTCTCCCGCTCCTGAGCTCACACGTGCACGCGTCCACACGGTCCCTCGTGCAGCAGTTTCACTGATGTGTAAGTACAGACACATACACTTGCTTACATATGCACAAATGCCTTCCCTTTGTTGCACTCCCGCGTACATGGAGAGGCAGAAATGCTCTTGTTTGAGTACGTGCAATCACGCCCATGCAAACTCCAGGCTGCACTTTAATGCATGAACGTTAGCGCCCCAGTAGGCGCGCGCCCTGTCTCTTGCAAACGTGCATGCCTGCATACAGGCACATTTACGGACCCTGCAAAGTTATTACAGAATGTAAAAGGAGAGATGAGTAAATTCGGCCTGAAGGGACCTCTTGAGGTTGAGTCCAACCACCTGGTCCAAGGAGGCTCAACACTGAACTCAGAAGAGGTTGCTCAGGGCTTTGTCCGGTCAGGTGTTTAAAACTTCCTGGGTCAGAGGTGCGATAGCCCATTTTTTTTCCTTATATCCAGGCAGAACCTTCACTCCTTCAATTTTTGACCTTTAATTTATGTCTTTTGCTCCCCTGCCACACACCTGCGCAAGAGCCTGAGCCTACCTTCCTATACCTACAATGTTATCAAAAAGGCTGCTGTTAGGTGTCCCCAAAACCTTGTACGGGATGGACAAACTCAATTCCCTCAGCTTATCTTCACAGATCCTGTGCTTCAGCCCCCTGACCGACCATCTTGGTGGCTCTCTTGGGTTTTTTTCAAGTTTATCAGCATCTTCCTTGTACTTGTAGGCTCACAACTGGGTATAGACCAACAGCTTCCAGAGGAATAATGGTTTCCCTTGTGCGGGCTGCGCTGCTGTTGGTACAGCAGAGTATGCTGTTAGCTTTCATTGCTGCCAGGTACCTATCAGCCTGTGTCCGTATGCTCTTGGCTGGAATTGGACTGATAACAAAACAGTAAATAAGAAAACCAAAGACCGAGCTTTGCTTCTTACCAGCCTGGGCTAAAACATAGCGGATCTGAGATCTCAAGCAGTTCCATGACCCTCTTCAGGAGATCACTGTAGTAGATCCAGCTTTGGGAGAACAGCGTGGATAAGATGACCTACCAGATCTCTTGCATGTCTTTAACGATTCTATGATTTTGACCGTCTTTGCTCTTCTTTTTGGCCTTGAAGATCCACTCAACATTTTACCTTCCCCGTGTTTGGAGGGATGCAGCCATTTGAAATTTCCTCCTTTTCCAATGGCCAGTATCCATCCTGGTGACAGCCATAACTGCCATGTCCGAGTCCCATCTTTCAGAAGGAAGGCGAGATAGACATCCACAGTCACTCTCTCTGATGATCTGCCAGGGGCAGTTGGTGCTCTCAGGGCTTTCACAGCGCCAGTGCTCCTGCAGTAACGTGGTCCCCGGTGGAGGTAAGGGCTGCGCTCTCGGAGGTTGTTCTGTGGGACTTATCCACATCATCTGCAAATCACAGGTTTAAAACCTTGCAGTACTTAATGTGTGGAGGAACTTCAGACTCTGTAGACATTCCTACCTACCTGTTATCTCACGAGGCATACACTGAAGGGAAAAGGGTATTTTTTCCAGCTCTTTTTCAGACCCCAGTTGGGAGAATCCCTGTTTAAACACGTTTCAACTTCAAGCAGAAAGGAATTCTGAGCAGAGTCACTCATGTGAATGGGAAAACAGAAGAAACAAACGCAAGGTTTCATTTTAAGAAAAAATCTAAAGGAAACTTGGACTTTTTCAGCCTTTTCACATTTTTTTGCAGTCAAAAGCATTTGCCAAATTCTGCAAAAGCTGTGGGATAACACAAATCTGGATAATACAATATTCTGGCGATTAAAAAATTCACCCAGCACCAGGTTCTGTTCTGTTTCTGATGATGATTTCACATAACACCAACTGTGGTAAAATCAGAACAGCTGAAAGGTGGGCATTACGTGATGTCGTACTTGGTTCAGTTTCAAACCAGGAGAGAATCTGTAGGTTTTGGTGTAGTGTTTCTTAGAGGGGTTCTTTCTCATTTAGTTCTTACTTTTTAGATGAGGATCTCGATATTGGCTGAAGAGCTGGACGCTCCTCTCAGTCAACGATATGTAAGTTTTTTTCCTTGCCTGAAAGTCAGCCTGCTTGGGAGATGATTTCTCCAGGAACTCTCCGCTGCTGCTGAAGGAGCTGAAGGTTTAAGACTCACGTCTGTCCCAAAAAAGCAAGAAGCACAGGCAGGCGGTTCCCTGTATGAGGTAGGCACTGCGGCCTGAAATGGCTTTGATTTTTTCACTCTGGACGGTGCAAAGGCCACCGATGTGTAGGACCACACATGATACTGACGGTTCAGACATGACTGCGTGGGTATGCGTTTATATACATCTTTTTTTTTTGCTAATGTCAGGGAGCCTGGGCTCTGGTACTATAGATTTGCTCAAGAGCAGAATCGGATGGAATGGCTTAAGATTGATAGTATTTTAACTAAAATAGCAGTTGACCTCTATTACATGTTTCCACTTATGTTTACTTTTGAGACTTTATTGTGAGCTATCTTCAAATATACAGAAATGCGAAGGTCCATCTCTGTGTATGTTCGTGGGCACGCTCTCAGTGGGCACGTGTATGAGGACATCATGTACATTTGTAGCGGGATTTCTTATTTGGTGCGCACAACCTCGCACCCAGCCAGTCCCGTGGAGATGTTGGTGGGTAGGGTTGCAGACTGTGTTCATGTATGTGCGGATACGCCTCTGTTGCACAGTTTGTCCAGGCTTTCACAAGTGGGCATTTTAGGACAGAATGAGCACAGATTTATTTGGGAAGTGACCTGTGCTTTACGTTCAGGGGCCAAATCCTGATTTTCCTGGGGAAGCCAAAAGTGTAAGCGACACAATTCCTGCTGAGCACGTTGGCTGTGACTGACGGCTGGGTGCAGGGGGGTGCTGTGTCTGGCCTCGCTCTCCATCGCTCTGAAAAGAGCAGTTGATGCCCTCGACTAGCAAGTGCTGCCAAGTGCCGCATGTGTGATAGTGGCCAGAGGCCCGGGCACTCGTCTCCGCCAACCCGCCCTGCTTTTGTTTCCGGCCATTATCAATCAGACTGCTTTAGACACAAGCTTCTCTGTGAAATTTGTGTCGCTGCTCTAAAGTTTTAAATCCCTCATCTGTCTCGCATGCGATCTAGAGAACAGAGTGAACGGTGATCCCGGGGCTGGCGGCAGGTTCCCGTGTTGCTGTGTTTGTGCGTGTGGCGCTCGGTGTAGGGTGAGGGTGGTTTTACTCCAACCCCGCGCGTTGGCGTGGGTGTGTGGCTGAGCCCCAGTGCGTGTTTGTGTGGGTGCATCTCTTTGTGCGTGCGCCTGTGGTCGTTCCCGAGCGGGCTGGGGAGGAGGGAACGTGCAAGCTGAGGTGTGTGTTATTCTCACATCCCCGCTAACAGCAAACAATGTCATGTCCTTACCTGGACTGCAACCTGACATACACCTTAAAAACAACAGTGACAACAAGCTACGGAGGCAGCGCTGCTCTTTTTGATCACGTTAGGAAATCCTGCCAGCCCCAGCAAAGCATGCCGGGATCCAAACTGGGTTTTGGGTTGGGACTGGGAGAGCGAAAGAGAAGCAGTAATTTGTTTGCCATTGCCCTCGAGCCAGGAAATCCAAACCCCAAGCATTTCCCAGGCCACAGCACATTGGAGTCGAAAGAGAGTGTCAGCGAATCGCTCACATGTACAGGCAGAACCGCACACCCGCGCGCACACACGCACGCGTGCACACACGCGGGGACAACGTTAGGAAAGGAGAATTGTTCCAGCACCACTGCGGTTAAGATGCTGAGACAATCTCGAGTTTTCAGGCCATAGCTGTCAGGATGCTTTGGTATATTCATCACCCCCCACTCCATGGTGATAAAAATTTACACAGCCAACGAAACGAAGATTAATTTCATGTGAAAAGCTGACAGAATGGCCCATGTCATTGCTTTATTTGTGCCAGCACTCAGTAACTCGGTGCAAGTTCCATTGAGGTGGCAGACACCCCGTCCCCTTGAGCCATCTCTTCTCCTCTCTAATGATGCCACCGTTTTGACAAAACCAAGCAACACAGCCGGTATGTGCGAATTTGGAATTAATTTTCTTCAGAAAGGTCAAGTATGTTAATGAGCTTTTGGCTGCCTCTGTTTTCTTTCCTGTGTTTTTCCCCTATTAAATGGGGGAAGAGGAGAAAAAAAGAAGGGGGAGAAATAATTACAGTAATAAAAACGAAGAAAGGAGGAAAAGAAAGAAAGTGAGAGCGTTGGGAAGAGGCAGGATTCAGCGTAGTTTTTCGTGGCTTCTTCGTTTCCAGGACTGAGGCAGGCTAATTGTATCAGCGCAAGTCTGTGCAGTTTGCTTGAAGCTGTTGAGCGAGGCCAGGGATGTCATGGGTAGCAGAGTTGGTGTAACCTGGCACGGAGGAGGTGAATTGCACCTCCTTTGCGCTCAGGAATTGACGGCAGCCCTGCGTCTTGGCAGCTGCCTTCGTTTTCCATCACTCAGTGGCTGAGCCCTGCTCAGCGCGGGTCTGCGTGCGCTGGGGGAGTGGAGAGCAAACGAAGGTGAAGGAGAGAAAGGGTTCATGGGCTGAAGCTCTTGTGCCCATTAGTGAGAGGAAGCTGGGAAGAAAGCTCGGCTGCCCTGGGAGAAATGCCAGGGCCCACTAATTCATCCAGCTTAGAAATATGACGAATAGGCAGTTTAAAGAGAAACCGGCATGAGCTGTTGGAAGCTACTGTGATGCCAACCACCTCGAATCCCTGTGCTCCCCAAATTCCTGCCTTTATTCCTGCAAGTTAGAATTTGCCACTTTCTGGCATCCTCATGCCAGGAGTGGCCTTGATTTCTCAAGGGGTTGGGTGATGATCGACCTGGGTAAAGGTGGCAGGGGCAGAACACGATGTGTCAGGGCACGGGGAATTGAAGCTGCACCCCTGGCTCTGTTGTTCAGGGGTCACACTTGCCTGGGTGGGACATTGAGGGTAGGACTCATCTCACCTGATTTTAGTCGTCTTAAGCAAAGTATCCAAACTAGACTAATTATCTAGGTTTCCTGTCGTGTTGAGAGAGAACGGTAAGGAGGAACACGTATCCCACCTAATTTAAGATGAGAGAAATTCCATCCTGGCATGGAGTTTCTTTCTCCGTTGAATATAAAGTGAACTTAAACAATTAGCTTGGACTGAATCCCTACCTTTTAGAGGCTTAAAATTATGGGGCGTGATTTCCCCCTCATTCCCTTCCCCCTGGCTCCCATTCTGGCTCTTATTTCCCTACGCAGTCTAATCCAACAGGCAGAGGAAATCCAGCAGGTCTCGCAGAGGCTATATTGGCAGTATAAAATCAATGTCTCTCACTCTGGCTTGCCCAGGCTGGCTCCATGCTTATCCGCTCTTGTGGCAGTACAACCTTTGGCTGTGATCTGGTCGTTTCTCCCTAGCTTTACTGGAGGAAGCCCAACATACGGATTCTTGGGCATCATCCAAAAAAGGCTTTGTTGACTTTGGAGGGTACATGTTTTGCCATCCTGGTTACAGTGCAAGGAGAAATTATGTGAAATGTAACAGTGCCAGTGTCACATGTGACATATTTAAGGGTGTCCTTAATTAGAAATGTTTTTGTTGTTTTACACCTTACGCAGCTGGTTCTGTTGTATGGGTCCTTCTGCATGTATGATCCCTGCGTGCTCGCCACATGAGTCATTGTGCAGCAGGACTGCCTCCGACTCATGTCTGGGGCATGGAGTTCAAAAGCACTCAAGTGACCAAACTTAATGATTTTCAGCTGACTCCAAGTATTGTCCTAAACATGGAATTCCTACCCGTAAACCACTGTGCTGCCCACGCTCTCCCCCCTCTTTCCCAGAGTCCGTAGTGTGCATGGAGGCTCGTTCTTCCCTGCTGACCTTCCGCTGCAAGGTAGGGTCCTCTGGCAGGTGGGATGGGTAGTTGAGGGCAGTAAGATTTCGCCGGAGACGCTTGTGGGCTCTCTCAGCCGTGCCTGCACATATTGTTTCAGAACATTCATGGGCATCATCAGCACTTGTATGTATTTTTCCACTGTAGAAGTTGTTGTGTTGTTAAGTGGTTACTTTATTCCTCCTTAGAGATGGCTGCGTTTCTGTGATGGAAGGAAATGATTTGCTCAACTCTGTTAAATTCTGTGTATAAGTATAATTGCACAGGATAAAGGGGGTACAAGAGATATTTAAAATATTTTACTGACAAGTTATATTTTGAGTGCGCAATTCTAGCCACATAAAGAATATGTGAAGTGTACGCAAAGAGATTGCCTCATTCGTGGACGTGGTGAAGTAGGACATCCCTGTTCTTTCTGTCCTGTTGTTGCCTGGGATGTCAGAAGAGGACAAGATTTATAAAAACTTGAGTTCGTAGGGGAACTTCTCACCCAGTTGCTCCCTGGGGCTTTAGCTAAACTGTGGGATATTCAGTGTTTCCCAACTCCTGTGTCGAGGACCGTCTCCTCTCTTCCCAGATGTGAGATGTGGCTGTGCACCATTTCTGTTTTCTCCCCTCCCACGCTCTGGTTTCCGTCGGAAGGAATCCTGGGCATGTGAGTCAGGGAGCTGTAGCTCTGGTCGTGTCACCAGGCTGAATGATTCAGGGCTGAGACGGCACAACACACCTACCCCATGATTTACATACAGCCCTTGGGACACTCAAAGCCACATTTTCTCAACATGCCAAGTTCTTGAGAAAATCCAACCACTTGTTGTGGTGCGTAAATAGAAACTTAACCCTTCAGAACAGAAACTGGGTCTATGAGGTGCATCAGAGAAGTGTGTCTGCTGTCCCCCTCCTAGTGCTCCCCCCATGTTTAAAGATATCATTATCAAATGGCTGGAGCATGGTGTCCCTTTCAGCCCTATGTTGCAGTGATTGTTGGCGCCGTTTTCTCTCAGCTTCTGTTTCTTTCTCTCCTTCTGTTTTTTTCCCCTGTGTGAGAGCACTGGCGCCTAGGATGGAAGGTCACCAGTGAGGTTAGTCAACTGGCTCCAAGTATTAAGACTTCCTGCTCTGCTACGAAGAGCTGCCAAGTCCCCCCTCCCTGCTGCTTACCACAAACCCCAGTGTCTGTTTGTCTCCCTCTCTCCCCTTCTCATCCCTCCTCCCTACCAAGACATTCAGATGTCTATCCAGCAGACAGAGTGGGAGGGTGAGACACCCAAACTACCTTCAGATGCATTTGCTTGAGTACCAGAAAGCAGTGTGGCCACGGGGTGCTGTTGTTGATGTTGCTTATCAATGCGCTTATCAGTGTTGCCAGAAGATGGGCTATCCCCATCTGCAGTGGAGATGTTCCTCCAGATCTCCGGCAGGTTCCCGTGGGCATCTGACCCAGTAGTTGGGCTGACAAGAGGTTTTTATTTCCACTAGAAAATTTCATCAATTTTTTTCTACCAGCAGGCTGAGGGGATTCATGCCTAACTGGGAAGGGGTTCGTGAACAGTAACTTAAGGAGAACATGATGTTTGTCAGCAGATGGGAATGGGCTGCACAAGGACCTGTAGCTTCCTCAGAGAAATGGTAGGGGGTTACAGATTGGTGAGAGTTAAAAATCTCTGCCCTAGGCATGAACCTGAGGAAAACCAAGAAATCCCCTGGCCCAAATGAAGTAAACTGGCATCCCCAGTGCTGCCGTTGTCCCCAGGGGTGGGTGAGCATCTGCACAGCAATGGGAGAGAACTGCCTCTGAGGTCAGGGCCTGCACCTGAGGGTGTGGGGAGGGAGCGGGATGCAGGAGCAGCTTTGTTTACAGCAGTGGAGCATAAACCAGAGACGAGAAAGAGACTGAACAGGATCCTGTGAGGAGGAGAAGAGATAAATATGGTGGGAATGAGGGGAAGACGGGATGACCGGTAGTTATTTTTGTAAAAACCAAGGGTGGGGGGATACCGCTCCAAAAAGCACCACAGAGATCAACCACATTCGAGTGAAAACATAATTTTTCTTTAAGAATAATATAAAAGCCCTACATACGAATCGTTCAACAGGATGAGGAAAAACTGCTTGCTCCACCCTAGTCGGTGCTGAGGTAAGGTTAAAACCACAGCTCCTGGGCAGGAGGCTGCCAGCGTTGCGCACACGGCTTTGGGCCCCCGTGACGAGACGAGCAGACAAGCGGGTGTCTCCTGTCTCCTCCGTCCTCAGGAGCACGTGGGGTACCCAAGCTTGTGAGGGCCCTGCTCTCAAAGTAGAACAGAAGCAACTGCTTTTAGTCCCCCCAGCCGTGGCTGAGTCCCTGCAGCTCCTTCTCTTTGCTATAACTCCCCTTTCTTAAAGATCTCATAGGAGACTTCCTACTCTTGCGCCAGGGACGCCAGCCACGAGCTCTTTGTCTTCTTCCCAGGAACTTCGAGGCCGCAGTAGACATACCTTGAGGAGTCTTTTGTGAGCGTTGCATCTGGATTTGTCCCACTCTGAGCCAGTCCATGCTAAATTGAGGCTGCAGAGACCTCATTTAATTCCTCTGTTTGTGTAGGTGTAAAGGTATGCGAGTTCTCCATAAACATGGGTATTTATTAATGTAGATTTCATTTTAATTTTCTTTAAGATGAATTCATTACCAGTGAGAAAGCCAAAGCCTCACTATTAAAAATCCAAGTCTGGTTTTTGTTTTGTTTTGTTTACTAAATGAAACAAGTCTTAAATTAACTAATCATAGAATCATAGAATCTTCATGGTCGGAAAGGACCTTTGAGATCATCGAGTCCAACCATACACAGACAAAAAACCCCTACAATCTCTGTCACTAGAGCATGCCCTGAAGTGCCAAATCTACACGTTTCTTAAACACCTCTAGGGATGGTGACTCAACCACCTCCCTGGGCAGGCTGGTCCAGTGCCTGACCACTCTTGCAGTAAAGTAGTTCTTCCTAATTTCTAATTATGGTCTTGGTGTTGGTCCTTCAGGGTGCCACCACCAGCAGATCTGCGTTCTGGGGACTCATTGCCAGACATTGACAAGGAAAAGATGAGAAAAGCATTGAAACAGGAGGACAGGGGGACAGCTATTGCCTTATTTGATGGCACCCTGCGTTAGCTGCTCCTTGGTTGTTCGGCTGTCACTTTCCAGGGGCCGCATTGCTGTGCTGAAGGGGTAAAGTGAGACAAATGAGAGGGACAGAGGTCGCATACGTGAGCTACAAGGATGCCCCCGTTTTTATGCTGGGTAGAAATTCAGATGGAGTGGATTTGCTCTTGCCCTGAGGCTAAGAGCAACAAAGGAAAAGAGCAGGGGATTTATCTAGCTACAGTCTAATATTCCTTTGGCTGCAGCAAAGGCTGCAGCACTTCCCGACTATCGGCTGGCGCTTTCACTCACACACATCTGTGATTGATGGGCAGAGAGTATAAACACCTCATTAGTGCTATAATTCACTGGTTAGGGCTCAGACTGTGCTGTGGGAGGGAGGGGAAAAAAAAAAAAAAGAGTTGAGAAAGTTTAATAAAGAAAAAAAAAAATGGAAGAAGGAGAAGAACGGATGTAAAGGCCACACAAATCATCTCAGGGAGTTATCTGACCTGCTTTGAAAACTTTAATTGCTGATAATGGACAACCTGTTGGGTGGTATTTTATTAACACTAATAGATTTTTACGGGATATTTCTCACATTGCTCTCCCAGAGCCTGAGGAATACATTAAATATTAAAAGTTAATGCTCTTGGTTGCTGTTTCAAGGATGCCCCGCCGATAACGAGCTTTCCCGCAAGTTAGAAACCAGGAGAAAACATGAGCTGCGTTTGCCACTTACGGCCTCTGCAATAATAATGAGGAAAATAGTTGAATCTTGTGTGCACCTTACTGCTCAGCTTCTTGAAGTCCGGCCTAAATGCTACATAATGGCAGTGCCCAGCCCAGAGATGGGAAGTAAATCTAAATCTTCAGTCGTGGATGTGCAAGAGCTGGGTTCCCGAGTCCCATGCTGGAAGCAAATTCTTCTAATCCCCATACGCTACTTTACATTTCAGTTATTCAAAGCAGAAGCCTCAACTGACAACCCATACCTGTTTCTCAAGAGAGCTTATGTCTGAAATGGATGTGCTATGAGCTTTTTTCTTTAATATGCCTAATGGTTTTATAAAAGTGTTGATTCCACACTAATTTGTTCCAGAAATCACCCAGCTACCTGGAACAGAAACGGAAGTGCCCCAGGAAACAGCTACAGAAGCCTCCGAGAATGTGGGCGGCCAGGGGTTTTCTGGAGGAGGTTCTTGGCATCCCGAAGTCCTACACACAGCAGAGAACCCTCCAAGTATGGAAAAAAAGGTCCGTTCTGTACTGTAAAGAGATGGATTCAAGCAGCCAAAGAAGGAAAAGAAATGAATGCCAGCGTAGGGGAGTTTGCTGCAGGGAAAGTGAATTTGAAACACTGTAAGCAGTAACCAGTCAGAGTGAGGTCTTGCATTAGAGTTGAAAAGTCATAAGACGCGTTGCTGCTCACAGGTGAAGCCTGGGCTTCCTCTTCAGTGCCTTCTTAGAACGTACCAGCCCCGTCAGCAGTCGTGGCCTGCACCTAGAAAGCAAACTTAGATGTGTTAGGCCCTGCCTCAGAGAGTTGTCTCTTCTGTGTCATGCCATCTTCATTCGCGGCAGCAATGGTCTTGGGTTTGGATCTCATTCTGACCACTGTTTACGCAGCCATCTTCTTGTGCCAAACCAAGCTGGACTGGGTGGCCACATCCATGCTCTCTGGAGCAGCCCTGGTGCAATCTTGGTGAGTAACACTGCTTTCCAAGCCTGCTTGGCTGGAGAGCAGCTTCCCAGGCTTTTTTGTGCAGGCAGCCAGCTAGATCCCACCAAGAGCCTGTATTCCAGCGGCCAGTCCTATCTGTAGGCAGCCTGCAAGAAGGTGGATTTCTGTGCTTACTTTCTCTGTTTGTAGTCATGCCATGAACCCTTTGGGCTTGGATTATCTTTGTTTCTCGATTCTTCTTGCCATTCTGTATTTTCATACAAGTAGTAAAAGGTATTGAAACTACCTACTCAGGTAGGTCAGCGTTTCCTACTCTCCTTGTCTCCTCAAACAGGGCACTTTTTCCTCTGTATTCCATGCCCTATTTCTGTTGAAGTTTTTCAGGTTGAGCAAAGGATTCAGCTGCTTTGGGGTGCTGCAGACAGGAGAGAAGGGACTCCAGTTCAGTCTCCTTAGTCTGGCTTTCATAACTGAGATCCCGTCTTGGCAACTTGAACATGAGCTGCTAGAGCCACGGATTTCCAAGAACGTAGGAACCGATCACAGAGACCGGTTTTCTTCTCTTACATATAGGCCTGGCTTGGGTCAGGTCCGTGCATTGCAGGTTTCAGACTTGGCTGGGGAACATTTCATTAACCCTCTCTAGAGCAGAGAGCGTTATCCGTCAAAGAGTGGACGCAACCTAGGCTACGTCAGTTGGTTTAGATGCCATGATTTTTTTCCCCTAGAACAATCCACAAGGAATCTTACAGCTTAAATACAAGTACATAGATGGTTGCTAAGTAGAAGCTTTTTGCCTTATGCTAAATGGCATCATAGCAGCCACAAGGGAGGTATAAATAAAACTGGCAACTTAAGTTTCTGGAAGGCCTTACCTTTCACGTTGGACAGGGTTGCTGAAGCTATGGCGCGGGGCACGGGCAGGGCCTGTGTCGTACTTTTCTTGTACACAGGGCCCTTAGATTGCTTGAGCTGAACTCTGTTCAGGTGGTTTAATACTCTTTTCGGTTGTGTATCTTCCCTCTCTGAAAAAAGGGTTTGAATCTGGGTCCTAGCTGAATTTGGGCGGAGGTTGCTTAGAGGACAATGGGGAAGAAGGGACAGGAGATTTGGTACAATATTTATTTCCGAAGGGGTAAATCCTTTGGCTCAGATACTCCAGGATGTGCTTTGTTGCTAGACTGCTGTTTAGCAATAAAATGGTCTTAGTTACTTAACGGGAATTGACTGCTTGGTCACTTCTCCTCCCCCTGCCAAGCCCATCCGTTCTCCCCGTCTTCCCGCCCATCCAATAATGACAGCTTTTCCTGACTGACCCCACAGGCTTACGAAAAACCTTTTTACTTAAACGTATATTGACCTCGGTCTTGCTGCCCAGTGAATTATGTCACAGCTGGCAATCTGAAAATCATAAATTAGGCCTCAAACCTGAGGAGCTGTCTCCTAATGATACGGATCTGAGCCTTTATTGATGAAGGTTGTACCAGGTGCCTTCATGTCTCTGACAACTTGGGGAGGGGGGGAATACCCTTTTTGTGTTTTTTTTTTCTATCATAGGCCCTGTGATTTTTTTCTTTCCTTTGATTTTTTTTTTTTATTTCCCTTCCCTGTCTGTCTTTGCACTGTGTATAAAGGTTCATTACTTGCCTCAACCTACCATTCAAAGGAGAAGAAAAGGAAGATGTCAAACTTGACGTCTTGGGTACTGTTAATTCTTAGGTAGTGTTAATTTTACCAGTCTTTGTTTCCTCTCTTCCTGTTTGACTTTGTGTTGATTTTGTTGTCGGTGGTGTTTTCCCTGATGTGATTCTTACAATCTGGACAAATGTACTGGACAAATGAGAAATTTAATGATACTGGAAACATTTCTGCCTTGATCCGTAATGCAAAATAATTCCAATAGATTCCGTTTATATTCATCATCTTTTCCCCCCGTGATTTGGGACGTACTTGCTTATTGTCATTTTGGTGGACGAGGGATGGGCAATACTCCATGAAATGTGAAGCATCACCATAAACTGAATCAACCCTTCTGTCTCTGCACAAGTATTGATAGAGTGGGAAGGAGGAAGCTCACTCCATGACATAGTTTGTAGAAGGAAGACATGTTGTCCTTGACTTAAATAGTGAAAACGCCATGATTTTTCTCACCGAGGAGGGAAGGGAAGCGTAGCTTGATCTTCCTCTTCTAACAGACAAGAGCAAGGCTCAAGTATCTGCACTTCTTGCAGGTCCAGAAAAGGAGGGGTATTTGCTTGCTTTCCCACATCTCAAAATAGGGCTAGCAATTTTTGTCTTTATCCTATCTATGCTGGAATATACTGATAACAAAGCTGGGAAAGAAAAAGAGCCTATTTTTTAGTTCTTCTAGAGTTAGTGGAAATACTACCTTGGTGACAGACCCGTTTCTTGTTTGAGATCTCGAAAGCCTGATTTTATATCTGTGGCACATTCCTACAGCGTGCCGTGCGAACTCTTCAGCTCAGGAATGTTTGAGTTCAGGATATGTTACCTCTTTCTCTGTGTCTTGACTTACTTTAGAAAATGCAGAAAGGTATGTTTGGCGATAGCTACTGGCAGCGTGCAATGACGCTGCGGGCAGACCCGGCAAGGATGAAATCAGTTCAAGGCTGGTGAGATCTTGTCGGCTCCAAATGTCCCCAGTGAAGTTGTGAGGGTCCTCGGCACCTCAAGGGTGTTCAGCGCTATGGATGGAGATCGGGCCCTAAGATACCAGGGTGATGAAAAGCACCTTCAGAAATACTGACACATAGACAGATAAAAGAAGATGCAGTAATAGTGTGTAGAAATAAATCCTTCTCATTCTGCTTTTGATCTTACGAGTTTCTTAAATGTAAGAATTTTCTTAATATAAGTTTCTTAAATCATCGGTGAGCTTATGTCCTGCGTTTTTAACAGCCTTACAAAATGTTGCTATAAGAAATGGATTCATGTGTTTATTTTAAAGACACCGGATTAGGCACTATCTTTATTTAGATTAAACTACTCCCCCACAATGTTTGCAATATAATGTTTGTGGTACTGGCATGTGCAGCACTGCCCAGAGGACGAAAACTGGCTGGAAATTCCCTCGTCTGCTTTTGTTACTGGAGAGGACGTAAAGGCAAATGACATAAAAGTCGGACTGGTGGGAGAAAAATCAGTAGATTATGGATTTTATTCCTGTTTTACTAACTTAAATCGCCGGCATGGGTAATGACATTTGTGATTTTAATAGAAGATTTTTAGAGTAGATTGTGCCCCTTCAAAGAAAATGTGAGGTCATAAATAGTGGGAGATTAGAGGTCCTGAGGCTCGATGTGGCAATGGCTCAGGGTTTATGGCATTCTTCAAGACATACGGTATAAGATCTTCTGTGACCCGGCTTTTATGAAGATCAAAAGGCTTAAGAACTGTTGAGAATAAGATTTTTCATATCATCCAGGGGGAGACACCAAGTTGTCAAATGGGAGGAGGCTCTTTTGAAATGTGGAGGTAAGGACCTTCATGTATGAAAGCTGGAAATCCAGCCGGCAGAGGAACGCGTCATTCGGGCGGACTCGCTGTGCCGAGGCAATGCATGGGAACGGACCGGCTGAGTTGATTCAGGTAAACAGCTGGCAGTATCTCAGCCAAATTATAAACGAGACCAAAACTGAATGTTTGAAGAGGTTTGAAAAGATTAGGAAACTTTAAAAATGAACCTGCTGGGGGAGGTGGGAATTCTATGTGTTAATATCCCCTGGGCTCCAGGACCAACCAGCCGGAGTCAAGCAAAGCACCTATGCTGGGGAGTTGGAATAACAAGTGTACTCCTACACGTATTATCTCAACCTTGGATCTGAGCGCGGAGGAGCAGGTGGGAATGCTCATAAAGTGCTTCTGGGTGGGAAAAGGGTGAAGAGAGACAGAAGATAGCCTCACACCTCTGCTTTCTGGCCAAGAAGCTGAGGCAGTGCAGGGACAGGAGGAGGAAGCAATTCAGTGCCAGGGATAGCTCGCCACTGGTAGGAAATAGCTGTGGAAGAAGCGTTTGGTGGAGAAGCTCCTGCTAAAGGCAGGGCAGCTGCACAGCACTGCTTTTCAGACTGTCGCCGGGCTCACCGTCTAGCACAAACACTCAGCCGTTTGTTTGTTCCCTTCTCAGATTCCTCGGACTGGTTGGCACTGGCAGCTGCCTTATCACGATGCCTTGAGAAAGTGCTTCTGCCCAGTATTTTTCATGTAAGCAAAAGCTGCTAGCGCTGAAAACCTTCCCAAAAAAGGACGCTCCTGAGCTGGTAAGAATATTTTCTGGTCACATTTATAGAAGTTTAAATGGCGTCTAGACAAGATAAATATCCATTATGTTTTGTCATCTTTGTGATGATGAACTAAGGATATATTTATTTTCAGTCTAATGAGTTTTTAAGAGAAAACAGCTAAACAAGACAGAATGAGAATAAAGTTTCATTGCAGATGCTGTCTGATACATATGTTTCCTCTGTAAGAAGCTCAGTCTCTTGGCTGACGATAAAATAGTAGCTGTCCTTAGCCAACATCTTGAAAGCTGAAGGTGGAAACAGAGTGGTAGGAATCACATGGCTTTATATTCCATGTCCAAGCATTGAATTCCCTCACAGCAACATAATTTTTTTAAAAATCTTGTCCTAATTATCATAGCTCACATAGATACTCTCTAGGAACTGTTGTACATCGAATTGGTCAAAAGTACTTTGATAGTCTGGTTCTCGTTGGAAAATGTCATTTTGGCAATACTTAAATGGTTGAGGAAATCACAATGATTTGGCTCTTTTTTTGTCTTCAGAGGAATAAGAATAATAGAGAGAAGAGCCTGACCGAGCTGAAGGCGTAGGTTTTATTTAGGTGTTCTTTTTCTTTCCAAATGACTTTTTGCTTCTTTTTCTAGTAGCGTTTAGTTGCGTATAAGACATTTCCAACATGTTTCAGTGGGTCCAAAATGAAATTGTGGAGGGAATATTGAGATTTTGGGGGTTCTTTTCCAAAGCAAAACATAGGTAATTAATGAAAGTACGAAATTATGTACCAAATGGAACTTCCATTCTTTTCCTCATCCCCACAGTGCTGTTACACAGGCTGAGCTGTGCACGGTTTACAAATATTCTGGAAGTAGTATTGCAGGAGGTCCCTGTTTCTCTCTTTGTCATCCTCCTTAAAGCAACAATTTCCCAAATACCAGAGCAGAGAGAACTATGTTGTCAACTTTCCACTCACCAGCATAATGAATAGGATCCCGCGCTAACGGGCCCACAGGTCTGATTCAGCAGGGAAATTACTGTGTCCCTGTATCCTTTTAATTGTAGGTTTTAAAACCAAAGCATGGAGACGCGCATAAATTATTACATTGTCATTTAATCTGGAGTCAGTCCAGTGTGAACCCTGAACGCCTGGAGCTGGTCCAGCGGAGTGGCAGGAACAAGGCTGAGAGTCCTAGTAAACACCACATGATTTCTGGTATTTGCAGGGCATCTGTTTTCCCTGCCCTTGCAGTACCTTTGTCTGCTCTGGAGAAGATCCTGGGTGACTGGTGATTTTATTACGGCCTGGCACATTTGAGGGTAAGGCATTCAGCTTGTCAGCATGCTCCCAGAAGAAAAGCTTCAGTGAAAAAACCTTGCTCTGGGCTTTGAAATCTGAACTGCAGCCAATTCCAGCTGAGGGATGTGACGATCGCCTTTTGCTGTGAAGTTGCCATCTGAACAATGACACTGTTGTGTGGTTTGAAAAGACAACAAGCAATGAAAAGGATAAGTGTCTGTCATATATGTGACCGGGTAGATATCAGAAAGCAGTCCAGGCCTGTCCTTAAATGGTGCACCTCAAAATCCACATTTAGACTTGTTTGGAGGGGACACATATGCATCCCAAGTTTTCTTTTTTTACAGGCTCTGTTTTGCTAGACCATCTGGTCATGCTTCTGCTCCTTTGAAAGCTACGCCTTATTAAATAGGCCTGGGAACTCAAGAAGGAAAGGCGCAGGAGGGGAAAAGGAAGGGGATTTCTGAGAAATGTGCTTTTCCTTAATAAAATAATAGTCTAAGAGATCACAGCTTGTAACAACCACTGAGATTCTGCTGCTGATATTCGCTGCAAAACTCTTCTCAGGGCTGTGATTCACAACCTAGAATCCAGCTGCATCGTGCATGTGCTGCACAGCTCTCCGAAAGTTAAATGGGCCGCAGCACGGGGGTGAGGGAGTATTGTTCTATATTTATCCAAATTACAACATCTCATCTTTTGTTCTCAATTTGTTAGGACAAACAGCTCCTCCCTTACTGTTTATTATTTGCCACTCCTCTAAGACCCCAGATGAAGTCGTTGCACTAGGTCTTGGCTAGTTCGTTCTGTGAAATGCTTGAATAAACAAGAAAGTGAATGGTGAGAGGAGAGAGAGGGACGTGTAGCTGCTGTGTCCCTTTTGGAGATGGGGAGCTGAGGCCTGGAAATTCAACAATTTGCCCTGAATCTAAAAAAGGGGTGGTGGCAGAATCAAGACACCAACTCAGCTCTTCTCTGTTCAAGACAGAAATACCCTTTTTGGCCATTATTTTCTATGACAGATGAAATACGTAGCCTGAAGGTTGGCCAAGAAATGGTTGTTTTAAAGATCAGTAGTATTTATGAAGGAAGTCCTGCTGTCCTTGTTTTTGCTCCTGCACAGTCGTGTTGCAGCATGAGGACTTGTGTTTTCTCAGCCAGGAACTTCGGTGGACCTCAGACGTCTCAGATTTACTATTTGTGAGTTTTTTGCTCAGACTCTTCATGCAGGTCCAACCACAGATACTGCTCCAACAAGCTGAAATCCTGGGCGAGTGTCTGAAGCATCGAAATCCCATGAGGACAAAACAATGGGCTGGACAAAGAGGGCATATACAGGGATGCCAAAGACAGATACAGCTCCAGCAGAATTAAGACAGTTATCCAAACTTTCAGTTACAGCTTTAGAGTAACCCTGGCTATTGGGCGCCCCTCCTGAGATGTGTTAGGGCTGATTTTCAGGATTCCCATGGGAATTGAGCATCTAGGGCTTTTTGGGGGGTCTGGATGTTGTGAATCTTGTGGCCTTACAGTGAACCTTCTATTGTCATCCTATCCTGTGAAAAGTAAGTTGACCGACAAACTTTAGGAGTTTACCATGTGCTTTTTTCTAGCGTAAGATGTGATCATGCCCAAGCCAGGGGTATAACACCCAACAGTGCTTTGAGTTTACCTAAGTAACGGGCCATACATGGAGAGAGACAATGCACAGTTATGTTTGTGTTCTCAGGAATAGAAATCCTTTAAATCTGGGGACAGGGAAGTATAATTGGTGAAAAAGGGTTGGATTACTTTAGAGCCAGGTTAAACCAAAACTACCAGCACAGGGTTGCTTACATCTCCATGTGGACGCAGATTTTGGATGAAGTGAGCTAGTACCCTGCTTGGGGTGACAGCGTGGTGTAACCCATTGGGGACCAGAAGGTAGAAATAGAGCAAAAGTAGTAGTTCATGTTTTTGCAAAGGAATAAGAAAGCATTCAGATAAACAAACGTGTAAGCCCAGACACGAAGACACCAGCTTCTCTTCTTCTCTCTGCTCTCCATTTCTGGTATGGATGTGTCAAGCCTCTTCACTAATCCTGTCTGTTACGGCTACAGATATTTTCATCTGTCCAACACTGCAGCGTTGTAAGAAGCAATACAAATGCTATTTGCTATTTACTAATAAAGAGTGCAGTGAAAAAGCTGGTGTTGCAAGATGAAGCATCCCTGTCAAGGCTACACCTCGTTCCAAGAGGCTGTCCGTACCCATTTCCCATGGGTTAGGAGTATGCTATTGCAATTCTTCATGAGATCTTTCTTACACAAGCTACAAACCTTGTAACGTCTTTCATTCCCTTTGTCCAGACTAAGAGCAGATGTTGGGAGAGGATCCAGGGCTGTGTATTACACTTCGAAGAGGCCATATGTATAAATCCCCCTTCTTTCTACAGCTGTAATATACAGTGTACGCACCTTATTATCAGAGATCCAGAGTACGGGGCAAAGTATAGGGTAACCAGAATAATGCAGGGCCTGGGGAGATTTCTCCCTGTTCAGAAAAGCTGAAAGAATTTTATGTGGAAAGCCAAACTTGGGAGGAAAAGGACAGGGGTGAGGAAGGAGGAACCACTTTAAGTATAAAAATGTCCAAAGGGAATAGGGAAGTGAGAGGTTTCAAGGCTATATGAGCTAGTGTCACATGCAAGGATAAGAGAGCCTTGATTTAGGCTAGAGACGAGCCAGCAGGCAAGGAATTCACTCCAGACAGAGTCCTTCATAGATCCTGCGTGCTACTATAGCTAACAATCATGTCAATAGGGTTTAAAAGGTGCTTCAGAGGAATTGGGAAGCAAAGACAAATAAGGTGGGTGGCTGAGGGAGGAATGGAAAGTCCAGTGGTTACTGAGTGAGGTTTGAGTGTGATGAAAATCCTGGCTGTGCTCCAGTACAAGATTTCCTATCACATTAATTATATTGCAACAGGCTCCAGGGCTTTCTGTGATACAGACTTTGTATATCAAAAACGCTGCACAGACATCAGTGGTGGGGTAATGAGATAAGCCTGCTGTGTCGTCTCCAAGCCTTCCACTAGGATGCCTTCAAAGGTGAAGCCTGAGACTCCCTGGTCCTGTTCCCTTTGTGCACGTGGGCAGAAGGCGAATGATTTATGGGGAATGAAGAATAATCAGTTCTTGGAAATGTCGTGTTTCTCTCAAAAATTAACTCCATCCTCTTTCCTTTTGTTAAAATACATATGCTCTTGGATGGCTTTTTTGGCATTTGGATGGCATGTTTGAAAAGTGTTTTTTGCTTTGAAAATACAGGTACCTAAACCCAGATGAAGATACTGGGACTATTGTGACACTGTCGCTGTTAGTTGTGGGCAGAGCTCTTGGCAGGTATCTCATGAAATTTTACCTGTTCAAACCAGTAGGAATGGCAGCTGCCACTAGTGGTCAGGGTTTACTACCACCTGAGACCCCAAAACCTAAAGAGAATAGATGGCAGCATCCATCAGATTTAATCCTTAGCTCTGATTTGCATTAAACCCCACATACCTCCTGTGTTCATTTCTCCTGTTGTCCTAGCCTAAAGGATTGGCCTGAAGTTCCTTCCAGGGACTGTTCCCAGCTGTCTCCTGTATTCTTGTGGACCTTATTTTCCTTGTTGGGTAGTGATATCACCTGGTCTGAGGGGTGCTGATCTAAATGGGAATAATAGCCTTCACTCCTTGCTGCTACAATGGATAATTTGCTCTTTTCCATTCTCCTCCTAGCCGTAGGAAAGGGACTGAGGTGAAGACTCTCTTTTTCCCCTCCAACAAAGAAGTTTTTCCCCTCCAACTGGGTGCACTGGGTGGCAAATGCCCTAGCAACCAATGAAGGATAGAAAATCAGCATGAAAGAAGAGTGGTCTGGGAAAGAGAAGTAGCAGCACATCTAATACCATCCTGAACAGCGGTGAAACGAAAGCAAAAGGCATGTAATATTGGAAAAAGAAAAATAAAGAAAAGAGAAGGAGAGAGGAAAGAGCTGTCCCAGTATGGTCTTGTAGTGGAGAAGGGGAGTCTGATGCTGTGTTTTCCAGTCCTGACTGTGACCTGGATACGAGGTAGGTGAGGTAGAGTGTCTCCAAATACCTAAGTAACCTTGCTGGTTTTCTGAAATGGGGGGAGATAAGAGTGTAACAGCCACCCTTCTCTGGAGAAGGGTGTAATGCAATGGATGCAAGTCAGCGCTGCCGTAGACCTAGGATGTGAAGACTCTAAGGCCTGGTTTTTAGTGAGACAGTTGGGGTAGGAATGAGATTGGGTTTTAAACCTCCTTCATCACTGAAGTGTGGAGCTGTAAGTTGAGGAGGACAGAAAACCACTAGAGCCGTGTTTGTTGCGACCACACCACTATCATTCTTCTTTGAGCTAGAGACGAAGACTAAAGCTTTGTGCTGGCCAAGGAACTCCTTAAATCAGGAAGTAGTCTTAGGAGGCTGACTCCAGATACCTTTTTTCTAACCAAAAGCGTGTAAAAGAGGTGAGAATCAGGTCCGTTCTGGAGTACCCATCTGCCCCTCCCAGCTTTGTGACACATTGGCTGTAAAGACATGGAACATCCTCCACTTCTGCCTCCTCTAGTATGGCCAAAGCAGAGTTAAGCCTCCTTGTCCCTCTTCCCCCCCCCCAAAAAAAAGTGCATTATGGGATTCTCTTTTCTGCCTCTCCCTCCTCTCTCCAGAGCTGTGTGTTTGAAATGATATCTATTTCTCTTTGTGACAGCACACCGTGACTGCTGCCTTGACATTCTCCCAAGCTGACATCCCGACCGGTATGACACTGATGCCTTTGGGCAGAAATCAGAGCCGGTTTGCTACATGCCTCTGTGTAGCCACGATGCCTGTAGCGCCTCGGAGAGCCCCCAGTGCCCTGGTGGGGAAATGGAGCGAGCACGTGGGCCCCAAATGAACTCCAAGAAGAGAGCAGGCATTATCCACAGTGATCCTGCTACCCATTTTCAGTTTTAAGTGTTCACATTGACATGGTTTTTTCCTTCTTTTTTTTTTTTTTTTTTTCTCTTTTTCTTTTCTCTCCGCTCTTCTCTTGCCTGCGAGAGGGTTGGTTTCCTTTTTCTCCCCCCGGTTGCAAAGTCCTTGGGGAGCTGGGCTTTCATGAGCTGGAAAAGGAGTGCACAGGCGTCTGATCAGCCCTTATTAGTGTTGAGAAAGATCTAATAGTTCCTGGCTTCTGGGACCATTACCTGTCATTTAGTTTTATTAAGTCAGTGATGAGAAAGTTTAAAATTAAAGGCTTTGTAAATTGTATTCCAGTTTGAAAGGGAGGCGCCTACCAGGAAGTTAGTGCCGAAGCTTGCAGATGGGCCACTGGGAACAATACCAGACTTGAGCATTTATCTTCAGCTGCTTTGACAAAGATCCTGTGCCAAGGCGTGGAGGGGAGGTAGTTTGTGGCAAAGCCTCGGGTTATCCAGAAATCTTCAGCTATGTGAGCCATATAATCCTTCCTTTGCCAGGCTACTCGCGTTTAGACCTCCAGCTACTGTTCAGGAGGAAGGGTGGTCTTCTGGTTGAGTCGTTACCTAAAGCTGGCAGTTCTGATTCAGCTGAAATGATACCAGGCAAGTCATTTCATCTCCTCGTCGTTCATTTCCCAATTTATAAGGAGGAAGAGCTAATGTTACTATAGATTTTTGTTCTTACCTGTTGCCTGTTCTGGGTAGTCAGCTCTTTGGGACAGGTACTGTCCATAAATCTTGTGCTTACTACAAAAGCTCCAGGACCTTTTGAGTGTTCAAGGCAAAAATAAAGACTTTTGTTAATGGAAAGCAAGCAAAATGGGCGAACCACCCAGTTAAGAGAAACCTCTCGTTCTTAAGGGTTGGAACATTGTAGTGTTATCTGCTTTTGAGACTTAGCGTTGAATTAGCCATCCAACCGCACTTGCGAATGCAATACCACAATTACAAAAAATGAATCCAGCTAACTAATTACAGTGTGACAAGGTAAGCTTAGGGGCCAATCACAACAAAGAGCTGCTGTCACTTCTGCTTTCTCAGTTGAATAAAAGTCTCATGGTGACATTGCTCTGATGAGAAGCAGCATGAACTAGTGGTTATCTGGGAATCGGAATTCTCGGTTATTGTGTCTCCGTTTGTCTTTAACTTGAGTGACGTGGGAGAAGTCACCTGAGGTTGGAACTTTAAGGTCGACTCCTGCCCATCCTTGCATTGTTAAATAGACAAATCGTGCTTACATGGCTTTACATGAAGATTTAAGGTTCACGCTGTCTCTGAAAGGCAGAGTACAGTACTCCACCAAAGCACAGGGCTTATCCAGTTAATAATACATTGCAAAATGAAGTGTTTATCTCCTGAAGGCAAGGATGAAACAGAGATTCCCTTTAAAGTAAGGGTTTCGTGGAAAAGTTTACCTCAGGTTCTCCCTGCGTAGCTTGGCATTTTTCACCTCCCTGTGCTTTGCCATTCTCATCTGGGTTTAACAGTGGTAAGATTTGTAAACGCCTCAGGCTGGAAGGGGTGCCCTGTGACCATCCACGCTAACACCCGTACAGCCAAGCTTCACATGTGAATCCTCACGTCAAGGAAGGTTCCCCTCTACTTAAAGAACCAAGACTGAGAGCAAAGTCTCACACTGTACAAACTCACCCTCAGAGATGGGTCTTTCACCTTCTTTCCCCAGACCACGCAGGCAGGAGGTGGGGTAATATACCCAGAGGAAACTGAGACACAGAGGGGTAGACAAGGAGGGGCAATACTCGTGCAGAGAGTAGGCACGGATTGCAGCCTTGGACCCAGAATTCCTGCAAAATGAGACTAAGCTTGTGTTAACTCCAGGCCGTTCTTCCTGTCTCTCCATAGGCATTGCACTTCCTTGACTTCAACTAATTACCACGTTCCCTTGAAGGAGGAGCGATGCCTCTCCCCAGTTTCTCTGCTGGCATCATGAGGGAACCGATCTATGAGCTATTCAGTGGTTACTTACATCATTCTTGTGTTTCCAGCCATGTGACTTGACCGCAAGGCTTTCAGAAGGTAATCTGGGGAGATTTTATCAAACGTAAAATGTTCCTAGACATTACTGGAGCCATGATGTAATGCACCAAGGTTTTGTTCTTTAAATTCCACTTTGCTGAAAAACCACAGGCCCCAAAAACTTGTTCCAGAGAAGCTGAGGAGTTTTAAGAAGGAGGCTGAGATCTTGTTCTGGGCTGAGCCTGCAATGCTAGGAGAAAGGGTTTCCAACCAAATCCTGTGTCACTGCCTTGGTAGGGTCTGGACTGAATCTCCAATATGGACAACAGCCCCTTGACAACAGCCGCTCCCTTGTTTCTGCTGCTGTGATGGGATGTGCTGCCAAAGGAAAGGGCAGCACGACTGCGCCTGCATCGTGCCTCACTGCTCCATGGTTTTTGGGTGTTTGAACCTTTGGTATTTGGTGTAGTTGTGGCTGTTCCCATTGTTGTGAAGACAATTCCAGCCCAAAATCTTGCCTCAAAAAACCCAAAAATGGGATCCCCTCATGTAATACTGCTTTCTTGGTATCATCTGTGCTGGAGCCAAGAGCCTAGTTTGCAGTATCTCAGTGCTTTGAAAGACCTTTAAAACCCTTTCTAGAGGGACAGTGATTCCTGAGTCACTGTCCCGTCTGTGAAAGTCTTCCTGGCATATTTATATCTGCCAGAGCAGGATGAGACTGTCCATGCTTTGATGCTTTGGATTTCAGTACCTGTTGAAATCCCCTGAACAAATGGTGCTATTAATTATGGGGCCAGGCTTTGATGAATGATGCATAGGGGACAACATTTCATTTTGTCTAGGGGGAGGTAAGCGGGGATGGGGCGTTTCTGAGTGTTCAGTGATGCAGGAGAGGTCCTGGGTGTTGCCTGATCAAGGGGAAGTTGCTTCCTCTCTCTAGAGCGCTGTAAAGTCAGTGTCAAGGCACTGTGGCATCTGGGTTATGTCACCTTCTGATGGGGCTACCTCTCTATACGTCAGATTTGCTCAGACAGAAGCCTATTCAGCCCTTTACCTAAAAAGCTTTTAGAATTGCTCTAAGGGTTACAAATACCTTTGTCTTAAATGGCTTCTGCCTGCTTGAGGGCATGCCCCATCCCCGGGACATTGTAACACCAGAGCAATGAGTTTGGGGTTCAGATTCTTACTCAGATAGGTGAGGTGGTGGGAGGCCGTGGGGTGTTCTCAGGGAGGGCCCCAGGATCTTAGCACCGCTTCCTTCCCTACATCCTTTTGAAACTCCCAAATCAGTGAACAGGGATCTTAAAAAACTGTTTATATGACAAAGTTATAAGAAAGGCTTGTTCCTGTAGCGGTGAAAAAAAGGGTTTTCCACAGCTTTGATTTAGTAGCTAGCCAAGTTAATTTCTTAGTTGTGTGTATCATTACATTTTGGTGCTGGGACGTCATGTTTGTGCCAAAAAGTTGAATTAATTTTGTGGGCACCTGAAACTTCCGCTCTGTACAGACAACACTACTTGTCATTTCAGTCAAATTAATTAATGTCATCCGAGACCACCTCTAGCTGGTTTTCACAAAAGGGCGTCTGGGCAGGGTAATGCAGTGCTAGAAATCTTTTCTTCTGGGGCAAGAGGACTGCTCTTGGTGGCAGGACTAAGGTGGTAGGTTTGTGAGATAGCAGCTGGTGTGTCTGGTGGGAAACAAGGCCATTCAAAGGGGCGAGGAAAAGAAGGAAAGTCAGAAGACAGTGCCTTTGAAAGTAAGGATAATGGGAGGAGAGTGTTCACTCCTTTACTCCTTTTAGAGCACCCAAAATGACGAGGAACAAACGGGAGTGCATGATGTTCTCTTGTGGCCAAGAGGAGTCTCAGCAAAGACAGAAGGTGTGATTTCTTTTAATTGAGTTTAGCTGTTTACACTGTAGATGTTTACATGATTTAGTCATCCATATTCCACTTCAGTGATTCACTTCAGGGTAATCTGAATCACGCCTTGGAAATTTCTATTTCTTATTGTTGACTGTAAAGGTTTCCTAATGATACAGGCTCAGGTGAAGAAATCTATACTGCATCCGTCTTTGTCAGAATGAGACCCCAGGTGTCAGGGAAGGAGAGTAAGCGTCAGGATCCGAGTGAGGGAGACCTCACTGCAGTAATAGGGCAAACGCTTGTTCAATGGATGTGGAGGTACAGAGAAGAAGTAAGTTTTGGGAAGGCAGGTAGATCTCAGGTGGAGAAGCAAAGGCATGTTTGGGAAGTAGAAGTTCGGGAGTGAAGGTCAAGTGAACAGGAAGCGCGGGTAGAACAGAACTGGGGAGGAGAAACGGGTTTCATATCTATTCTAGTTTAGAACAAGCACACGGTTATTCAAAATTAGAAAAAGGAATTCAGTCACCCCAGAATAAACCAGTGCCGATGGCATGTGGCCGTGAGATGGGAAACCAAAGCTCGTGGACTAGAAGCGGAGTCTTCCGCGTTGGGTCTGAGTGTAGTAGCTCAGATCCAGTGGATGGCTGGGAGAGGCTTTTGTAGCTTGCCTTCCTGGAAGCATTCACTTTTGTACACATGATTAAATACTTGCAAGTGGTGTAAAACTCCAGGTATCCCACATTACGCATGGTGACCCTAAAAACAAGAAATGGAGTGGAGTGGCCAAGAAATTCCATGCGGGACCTGAGGACATGCTCTTTTTGAAATTCTCGCGTTATTTTTCTGAGGAATTTCAGTTTAACTTAGTTGACCTTTCCCAATGAAATTGTACTGAAAAATTTCTGGAATGGCTCTCACAGGGAGGCTTTGGAGTCGGGAGGACCAGAAGAACCCTTCAGGTAATAAGTTTAAAACAAATAAAAGGAAATAAGTTGTGACACGAGTGGCTAAATAGAATGCAGAAGTCATTGCCAAGGAATACGATGGCCAAAAGCACAAATTAATTCAGAGAATATTTAGATGTGTAAATGGAGGATGGCTCCGTTGATGGCTATGCTACCCACCTGGTGTAGGAAGTCTTTAAGCAGATTGCTAAAACGATAGCCAGGTATAACAGGGAAGGATCACTCTTCAGAGGACCTGGGTTTTGTGTTCTCCCTTAAGCAGCCTGCTTCTGGTAGAGATCAGGTACAGAGCTAGACTGATTTTTGGTCTGACCCAGTATGGCATTTCTTATTCTTGTTTTAAGTACTTTTGCATCTTCTTGCCCTTGTGACGATACTGGAAGATTACACTGGTTTTTGGTCAGCCTGGTGTATATGCTGCTTTTGTGTCCTGTCCGCGTACACTGACATGTAGGGTATGTCTGTGATGTGACTGTGTGTTAGCGGTCAGATGCCTTTTCTACATACGCGCAGGATTAAGAGGATATTACCCTTCTGCCTTGTTTTCCCCAGGGCGTGCAATGGCCCTGACCAGGCACCCTTGCTTTTATTAGTGCTTCCCAGATTCCAGAAATACAGAGCAGGACGTAAACTCCAGAAATTTGTTTTCCAAATAGACCACGAAGCTGAGAATTGAAGACAAGTGTGAACCTTTTTCCAACTCCTTCTGTCATTTGGCCATGCTCGTGCCACGTGTCGGTACAAACCGTTGAGACATCTGGAATGGGTTCATGTGAGTCCGTGGGTTTTGGATCATTTTGCGTGGGAAATCCCTCTGTGCTCTGCTCATTTCACTGACAGGCAGCTCATGCCTCCGCATGACAAAATAGAGACAGACCCTTTGCGAAGCGTGATGGAGGAGGATGTTCTGATTGTGATCCAAAATTGTTCTCACCATAACATCATATGACTAGTTGAGCCCTCCAGATGGGGCAGGCTCTTACATCTAGCACAGAGATATGATGTATAAACATCTAGAAACCATTTTGTCGTCAGTTCAAGGCAAAACCTGCTTCCATCCTTTTTGGTTTTGCATGTGTTTAATTCCAGCCATCCAGTTCCTGCCTGGCGTTAAGCATCACCACACTCCAGTCTTCCCGGCCGAGGATCTATTTCATACCATTCAGCTGAACGACACCCGACTTAGGTGAGTAGACACCTGCAATCTCAGCCTGAGCAAGGCATTTAAATGTATTCTTGGCTGAAACTGGGCCTAAAGAGTGGGTGAAACTTGGCACTGAAGGGGCACACGAAGCAAACGCCCTGTGAAAAACATTTGAAAAGTAGGTAGGGTATAAACTTGGAGCCAATGTTTACTACATTTTTATGTGGTTATAGGGCAGCTGTCTGACCTCCTCACCTAATTTGCAAATAATCTTGTCAGGACAAATTAGTCCATGCTGAGCCTGTGCTGTTGAGACTAGATGGTTATCAGGACCCGCACTAGTGAATTTTAAGGTAGTTCTGGTTTCTCTGGGGTGTAGTGGAGTCACAGTGATAGTGACTGCAGTGCAGAGATATGCTTTTGTATTAAACAAAATATACACAAAAAAACCTCTTCTACAGAAACCTGGAATTAATGGCCTTCCTATCTGGTTTCTTTCAGGCCGTTTTTGCTACAGGAGCAAGGGTTGAAAATAAAGATTTAAGTGACGTTTGAAACTGCAGTTCTGAACGCTGTGAATTGCTTAATTCATCTTAATAGAGGTGTTTGCTCTGAACCCGAAAAGCTTTTAGTTGAGATTTAGCCTGTGGTTTGATATTACAAATTGCTTGGTGGTAACATTGGTTTTAAGACATTGTTGTCTCCTGGCCTCTTGTTCTTGCTGCTGTGCTGGCACAACTGCTCCTGTGGTTGGGAACCAGCTGGGAGGAGCCATCCAACTTGGCACACAAAAAAAAAAAGGGGAAAAAAAAAAAGAAGGTTTAGTGTGTTTGTTTGTTTGTTTGTTTAAAGCGGGAAAAGTTCCTCCGTCTGGTTCAGCGCCTGGTCACACAGAGTTTTCCTGGCACAAGGGAGGGGAAAGAGCACTTTGGCGTGGAGGGGAAATGAGCAACGGAGGGCGAAAGGTGAGCAGCAGTTACTGGTTCTGGCAATGCCATGATGTACTTTTTAATATCAGACCGTGATCTGGAACTGATCTCAACAGGCGAAAAATGCTCGAATACCTTTAAGATCGTTGGTCTTAATCTTCGCTTTTAGGTGTCTTGGCAGACACTTCCAATTTGTGTCCTTATCTCCCAGTCTCCAGCCGTCTTCAAAGGCTTTTCCAGCTTCTCGGGTTTTTCAAGTTCAAAACCCTGCAGCCCATTGGTATTGAAAATGTGTGAATGGACAAAATAATTGGAGCTGAACGACAGCGTAAGTATCAGTTGTCACTGCAAGGAATGTTTCCTTCATTTCCAAAATGAGTTCATTGAGAAAGAACCCGTTTTAATGTAAATGAAAGCAGGGTTTCCACGGTGACTTTCTCAAGTTTAGAAGATCTTGTCATTTAAATCCAGTTTGCCACGGAACATAAAGATCATTTGCTGTATACCACATCAAACCGTTTGAGTCCAGAGATACCATGAAGAATATGGTGAGGTGCCTGGAAAAACAAACAAAAAAACCCATAATAAAGAGCAAACTTTCAAGACACTAGAAAGCGGGAAATTAATCTCATTGAAACTTTGCCACCACGCTCCCAGAAATGGAGTTATCTGATAAATAAATTCCCTGCAAACACTAAAAAAACAAGCAAACCCAGAACAGTGGAATACCCAAATGATTTGGTTAGAGAAATGTTTGCTTTGTTTAATGAATTATGATGGTTTTGATGAAATTTCCATTTGCAAATCTGAGTTGTACTTGACAGGAGAAAATTTGTATCTCCGAAGCCTGTGAAACAATGTCTGTCTGCCTTCTGTCCCTCTGTCTCTCCGTCCACAGAACAAAAGTCAAAGAGTTTCCAAAAAGTGTGGGGCGTACGTGCTGAAAGCGAAACTTAACGAAGTCTCTTTGGCTAGAAAGAGCCATATATCCCAGTATTGTAGTGCACTGACACAGCTCGAAATCTCAGATGTGTCCATTGATTAACATATCTCATTAACGAAAGTGCTGGGCCCCGAAGTGTGGCGTTTGCGTTCGCCGGGAAGCTCAGGGTAGCAGCCTGTGTGACGGGGGGGAACCCCGTCCGGCTCCGGCTCCGTCCTTTCGCTGCCTTGCCCAAAAAGAAAGAGAGGGAGAGAGGAATTTCTGCTTTGATTTCTGTGCAGCGACACGCGGACAGAAGCAGCTCAAGGGAATCCTGCACAGCAGAGGTTAAAGTGACCCACATATAATTGTGTGAAAAGATGCCACTCTGCGCCTTTGTCAAAGAGGCTTCTTGTTACAACCCAAGCTATCTAGTCCCCAGCCCCTTCAGCAAAGCGCAGTTTTCTTGCATTAAATCACCACTGCCCTCTTGCCAGCTGCTTAGAGTTTGCACATTATACAGAGGAGATATATAATATATATTTATATATTTTTAAAATGTGACAGATTGTCTTGTAACATATGCAGTATTGCCTTGAAATGAACTACGTGCGTGTGATGGCCGAGCCAGCAGACCGTGTGTGTGTGTGTGTGTTGTGCGCGTGTGGTTTGTATTTTTTTTTCCTTCTGTTGGAAATCGGAGAGGCTGGGACACTTGAGCTTTTCATGTTGCTTCTCTCTGAAATATTCATGACGAGTTGACGACCTTGATTCTTTGATACCTGCCATTTATTTATGTGCCACTGACGATAACTGCTGCTAAGTACATATGTCAGTGACATGGTTGAGTGAGTTGGATGATAAGGAGAGGGAGGGCATCTGAGGGATGTGTGTGCTGGAATAAGATTACTTTATAAACTCTGAGGGCATTTTAGGAGACTGCCGTGCCGTCTTATTCACCCCACTCTCTTTTTCTGACTGTCTTTGCTTCTTCTCCAGCTTTTTCTTCCAACTTGGAAATCTGCTAGTTCGCTGCTGCTTTGCTTAAAGATGATCATTGGCTCGTTATCAAGTGAATTGCTAATGAATTAGTTGGTTACGCTTACATTTTAAAAAAAGAGATGCGAGTCTGGGGAGACCTGAGGAATTCTTCTGAAGAGAGAAACAGATCCTCATTGAAATGGACTCCAGGGAGTTGGTTAGATGATCAGGGGCATTTTGGTGCTCTGTAAAGGCAAGGAAAGATGAGGGTAGAGCAAAGGAAGATAAAAAGAAGAGTAGGTAAGCACCAGTATCACATACAACCTTGTAAATGTGAAATTTAAGCAGGCAAATCTCATTGCTTTTGAGTGATCGCATTCTTTGGAAGGATTATAACCTGCAAAGCACCAGGCATAATGTTTTGAAGGTGGGGGTGAACACGTTAACAGAAAGGGTTACAGAAGTGATGAAATAATGAAATATATGGGGAAGGAGTTCCTGAGTGAAAATTAAATCAAGTCCAACATGAACCAGTCTTCACTGCGGTCGGCATAGTGTAAAGACATATATAATTAACGAGACTTTGCTGGATCGAGGAGTAAACGTGGTTCCTTTTGACTGCGAGTTACTCCAGGGGCTTTCAGAGATATAACTCATGTCAGGACCTGGATTCATCCTACTTAGCTTAAGATATTTAGGTGAAAGATGTGATCAGGAGTCCCGTTGTCCTGGGCTGACTTACTTGCTGTAGGTGCCTATGCTTTCTGCAGTGGCGATGCTTTCTGAAGGGCAGTGCTTTCCTGACTCAGATACCCCAGGTCAAGCTGGACTTCGGGTGGGAATTGGAAAGGTCACATGGAGGCAGTCGGTCCCCTACTGTTGGATGCTGAAGAAGGGACTCTGATGAGTAGATGTATCAACAGATTTTTCCTTCACCTAAATTGAGAAGTGAGGGAAGCCAGAGCAAGGGAGACGGTAGAGCAGAACCTCTCCCACGGATTCTCTTCTCCCTGTATAGAAAATTGCAGCACTGCCTCTTTTTTGGGCTGTCATTTTTCCCTTTCAGAAGTCATGGTAAGCACACATCCGTATTGCAGAGTACATTCTCCTGAAGATAACTTTTCTTCTCTGTAAGGAAGTATGGGAAAAAGAAAGAGGACACAAGAATAGAATTAAAATTTAAAAGGTGTAAGAGGCTTCTGCATACGCTTCTTGAACCACAGCCGTTCTAGAGAGGCAGGAGATAAGGTGGCTTAGGGAATGCAGCTGAGTCCAGAGAGGCATTTATTTAAGATTGATATCGAACCTTGGAATTGTGAGTGGGAGGATTTTTTGAGGAAGGAACAGGATGTTGCCAGGAGGGAGGGAGGGAGGCTGGCTAGGATGATTTATTATACGAGGTCAGTAGCAGGAAGTCACTGGAGATATGCGATGGTCTAAAACGCAGGCCAAGGAACCCGGGTGAGGACACCGTTTTATGCTCTGAGATTCTGGCTCCTCAAAATCAGGCCAATCGAGTGACTGGGTGGTCTAATTTAGGGTCATCCTTGGTGGTCCTGCATACATGTGTTTTGGTCAGCTTCCTTGTCTGGGTGTCTGTCTCTCTGCACAATGACCCATCCGGCTCCGGGGTCTGTTATGCAGCCTTGTACCATTAAAAAAAAATTCACTGCACTTGGCAGAGAGATTTCAGGCCTTTCTTAGGGCAAGAAGTCATTTGGTGCTTACACAGATAATTGTGCACATGGGGGCTACTGAGAGCATGAAGTAGTCATATTTATCGTTAGGCTCCTCTTCCCTCGATAGGAAAATTCCCCATGACACAAGAAATGAAAAGACTGGCAAGGAAAGAGGAGTCACAGCCGGGAATGACCTTTCAGGCCATAAACAGAGTTGGAAAATTCAGCTGGATGTAAAGCTTTAACTAGTTGTCGGTCTGAAATCTGCTTGAGCAGAACTACTGCTGGCATCGTTGCTTCTTGATACTGGTGACTATAAATAAATTATTGACGGTTAGGGACGCCACCTTCTATCTGCCCTACTTCTGAGCATCATTTATGTGTATTTCGCTGTCCTCTCCTCTGACCCAGTGAAACCTGGAGTCCTCTTGTGTCAGGAGCAGTTGTCCTCCCTGAGAGACGCTGTTGTGGAGAACGGGCAGGAGGAGTGTGGGAGAAGGGATTTAGGCTCCCTGGGAAACGCAGCATGGTTGAGAAGGCAGCTGGCAAGCAGCGCTTTGGAGTGAATGGGAGGATGCCCTTTGACTTCAGCTGACCTTAAATGACTTGTCAAAGGTCACAGAGAAAAGTTGGTGCTTGGGTACAGGACTTAAGTTCCTGTCTTCTTTGTAGGGGTGAATATCTAGACAATTCTCCAACATCCCTGTTCAGCTTCCCGCTACTGCAAACCGGGCTGTGTTGTGGTTTCTCTCAGCGCGTTCAAACCCTGCTGCTGTGCTTTGCTTTCTTTCTGCAGCTATTCTGGCTGTCCCTGCTGATAATAGCTCCGATTAGATCTACACAAGGGGGTAACATCTGAGCTTTTAATGCTGTCCTTTTATCTAATGTCCTCCAGCTCGTGGTCCTGTTGTCCCTCCACAGCTTGGTATGTGGTGATGTTCGCTCTCCTGCTTACACTCAGTGAATGATTTATCATGTGTTATCAGTAGGACTCTGTACAGTGTCCAGGGACAATGTTTTCTTCCATCTGGTTCCAAGCTGGTGGAACACCCTCCCATATGGTTTTCACATGTGGTTCTCCTAGTACCTCCTTTCTATTTTTTCCCTCTGGATTCATCATTATGCAGTTTGTCTAACAAGTACACTTTGTTTCACTGTATGAATTAGTCACATGCATGAATTAAAACTTAAGCAAATGTGAATATTTCTCAAATGACAGAGGAAACCTTCATAGCTGGGTGAATCTGTCTTCTGGAAGAAATATCCAGTCCCACGACGCGCTGGAAATTAACTGCTGCAGTCGTTCACGCCACTCTTCAGTCAGATATTAGCCTGTGGCTTGTTCTGAAAGAATCTTATCTTACAATGTGGGGAGAAGTCTTTTAGTCGTGGTCCGTATTATGAAGGTGCCGGTTGCAGCTACGGGTTCATGATGTGGGCAGGACAGAGACCACGAAAACATCTTTTTATGTAAATCGCTTAAGACAGAGACAGTGATTCACAGTGACTTGATACTGAGCACTCCAAGAGACAAACAGCTTCGTCTCACCAATCTTACGAGTGATTCAACCTGAAAAAAGGGCTCCTCTGTCAGAATCACTTGCTGCTGGAGTTGCTGGTCTTTGCAGATAACTTTTCTCTGTGGTCTTTGTTGATTTTATGTTGTTAGACCTGGTAACACACTTTTATCTTATCTGGCCTTTTCTCTTCTTTGCTCTCCATGTTGTTTGCTATTCCAGAATAAATACGCAGACCGCCTGCCCCTGCGGGCCAGTGCACTGTGTTCCTCCCCCAAGAGCATGCAAATATTTGCACCGCAGCAGCCTCTGAGCCCTGAGACGTGAGCAGTGACACGAGGAGGTGCAGCAGAGGGCAGGGGTGGAAGGCCGCAGGGTGTGAAACTCGCACACGGCAGCTAGTGGAGTTGGCTTGGAGCGTCGGACAAGCAATTACCTTGTCTTCAGAGCAACAGGGAAAAGGGGACCAGAGTTTGGGGGGGGTGTACGTTTAAATGTGCTCGCCCGTGTGAGTTTGGGGTGAGGTCTGTATGTGGGTCACTGATGGACTTCAGCCAGCAAATGTGTGTGTGTCACGGGTTCTCAGAGACAGTAACAGGGGTAGTACTCCAAGCTAAGTGACATTTTTTGGCTTTATCCATCTTACTTCCAGGCTCCTGCGTTTCAAAATAGCACATATATCATGTGTGTGCACTTTTGTGTTTCTGTGTGTTTGTAGTGTGTGTGGGCATGCTGGTGTGCAGGCATGCCTGTACTGTCTGTGTGAATCATAGAATCGTCTAGGTTGGAAGGGACCTTTAAGATCATCGAGTCCAACCATCAACCTAATAATGACAAACCCACCACTAACCCATGTACCCCAGCACCACGTCTACCTGGCTTTTAAATACCTCCAGGGATGGTGATTCCAGCACTTCCCTGGGCAGCCTGTTCCAATGCTTGATAACCCTTTTGATAAAGAGATTTTTCCTACTATCCATCCTAAACCTCCCCTGGGGCAACTTGAGGCCATTTCCTCTTGTCCTATCACTTGTTGCTTGGGAGGAGAGACCACCCTTCAACTCTCTACACCCTCCTTTCAGGTAGTTGTGTTGGTGAGGTTAGACACTTTGTCTTAAGTTTTCTGCCCTTGCAGATGCACCTTGTATCTGTTGAGGATTCAGACCTTATCCCTTCACAGAAAGGGTGATGGAGCCAGAAAAATACCCAAGATGGGTAGTGTCTTTAGGCCTTTCTATCCTATTTAGTTTATCCTTGGAAAGGAGGCGGCTTTCCTCAGTTTTGCAAGAGGACGCTCTTCATTTGAATCCTTTTGCCCCGCTGCCTGTGGTGTGCTCATGTGTTTTGGAAGTTCATCTTCAGAAAATCCTGCATCTGAAGTGACTGGCATCTTAAGAGTTTCTTCTTATTGCAGAGTTATGTGGAATATCGTTCCTACTTTATGCCCCATTCATAAGCAGAGGATCTTAAGTAGCTTGCGGTGATGGTGCCTGTCCAAAGAGAATAAGCCGTTGCTAGAGCTATTGCAGCCATCACACCATGGAGCATGTTAAGCAGTAATTTTGTAAACTGTTGAGGCCAATGTAAGCCAGTATTCTCACCAGAAGAAGATCACTCTTCCTCCTCTCTTTAGCTGCTGCTTTTCCATGCTTTCTCCTCCCTTGGTAGCACAGAGGTTCTTACAGCTCCATGGTGAAGTCCCCAAACATCTCGGAAAGGAATTATGGTTGGTTTTACCTTAGATTTGTCCCCTAATTCACTTCATTGTGGAGAGCACGTTTGTGCAACTGTGGCGTTCATTTGTGGTGGTGTCACTCTTCACGGGAGGGGATACGCAGGAGGAGAAGCAGGAGGGTAGGTAGAGGGTAGGTCTCAACTAGTAGAGTTGAGACATGTGCGATTTCGCCCTTTAAGGGCTCCTCCCCACTGTCTCCCTTGTGGACTCCTGGCATGTCCTCCCATCTCTCTCACCTCACTTAGCTTCTTTGATTTGGAGCCGCCTCTGGGTTGGCCGAGAGGGTTTCTTTTTGTTGGTTTTGGGGGTTTTGTTGTTTGCTCACTGTTGCCTTTTCCCAGTTTGAAGTTTGCCGCCTTCTGGCCTCGGGGCCAGTGACCCTTCTGCGCGCCGTCGGGCCGCGCAGTGGACACTGTGTTATCATCAGGGAGGCTGTTTCATTTCCATCTGGGGCTTTTGGTCTGGATTGGATCCATCATGCCGGCAGGTCTGATTGATGGCCTTATTGACAATCAGGTTGACCCTTGTTCGGCAGGCTGACATGCTCCGTATTTCACGGGCCGGCATTTGATGCGTATCAAAGAGGTGGTCAGGTCATCAGAACAGCCAATTAAAACGATAAAGAGGGAGGAGTGGGAGATGAGGTTTTAACTCTTTCCAGCCCATCATAAACATCTTTATGAAGCAGAGGTATTTTTTTCTGCCAAAACAAGGGCTGGGAGGGAGGTGAAAACGAAGATCCACCTCTGTAACATTTATCTGTGGGAACTCTTTAAAAATTGAGTAAGCAGAGATCAAGAAACAATTAACTGTCTATGTAGTTGTCAGTTATTTAGAATCTGAAATGAGACTGGATCAATTGCCTTCCTTTCCATTTTTTTTTTTTTTTATGAACGGCGTATTATAAAGGAGACCGTGAAATTCAGCATAGGTTAATGGATATATAACACCATGTCTCAAACATTGCTTGGAAGGCAAGGATTTTGTATCATTGTTGTTGTTACCTGAAAAGGAGAAAGGCACTCCCACTACTGTTGCTGGTAGCTGACAGCTGGCAGAAGGCAACAAATTTAGGAGTTGTTTAGCATCAGCTTCTGAATAATGGTAATCAGAAGAACGTGCTCACATGAGGAACCTAATGAGGGAGAAGTGCTAGAGCCAGGAATTAAGAGTACCAGTGGGATCGTGGGTAATACAAGGTCTATCGTGTGTCAATGGCTGATGTTCATATCAGTGCGGGGTCAGTCATGGTTGTTTCAATGTTAATTTGAGGGCTGTGTTTTAAGGTAATGCAGCCTTTCCTAAGATGCTAGCAAAAATGCACTAGATCCCAGACTATTTTGCTGATGAGCTTGAATCCACACTTGGGCTGAAGTTTCCCAGTATCAGTTTTAATGGAAATGCTAATAAAATAAAGCTTGGATAAGGATTAAGTGTAGAAACATTACTTTTTGAACAGTTCACCAGATCCAGACTCAATTCCTGTTTCTGGCACAGAATTTCAGGGTGGCTTTGTCTCTGCCATGCTTCAGTTTCCAGCCTATAAAAGGGGGAACAGCTACCTTGTTTTCCAGAGACCGTTAAAATCTATGAAACACGATAATGCTAAGAAGTATCTTGGTGTCTGAATAAAGGAAAACCAAAAAAAAAACCCCTGCCAAAGATACCACACTACCCTTGCAGTGCAGCACACGCTCCACTTCACCTGCTTGTACTTGTTCAGTTTTTGCTTTAATATCGTAATCTAACTAATGCAAAGGCATTGAATCCATTTTCTGACTGTTGGGTAAATGATGGTTAAGTGTCAGGAGATTTATTTAATTGTCTAGCTATTAAAAAAAAAAAAAGGTACGTCTGCTGAGCGAAAGCTTTTATGCTTTTAAATGAGGTATTGTTGTGATTAGAGTTTAAACAGCAATGATTTCCTCAAAAATGCATTGGCAATAATCACTGGCTTGTTTGATCATCCACATAACTGTACCACCCTCACTGCCAAGAAACTCATCTGAACCACCAATGATAATAATAGCTATTTTTTTCCATTAAGCGTGCAGCAGATACAGTATTCAGGGACAGGAACATCTTCATTAGGCAGTACAGAAAGTGAACACATTGTTCACAAATCAGCCTCAAGAATAATGGACTAGAGAGACTTCAGAGGTGAGGGATGGAGGTTGTGGGGGTGGGAAAGGGGCTTAAAGCTTCATGAACCACATACAGAGATTTTAGTGGGATATGGGCAATTGATTCCCTTAAGTGTCTTCGAAGAGGCCGGTCTAGAGGTCGACAAACTCCAGATGAGTCATTATAATACTGCTCAGTCCCGTCACAGTGTCTTAATGATCATTTTACTCTTTTCTATTTCTTTAATTAAAAAAGCCAAGAATACAAAGCTAATTCATCTGGCATAATCAGAAACAGCAGCGCAATGACAGCATGTTTCTGAGGCGAGCTGATGACCTGCAGGTGAGAAAACGGCTGCCCTTCAGGTTACCTGGATGTCTCGGAGAGTGCTGAAAATCCTAGACATTTGCGAAATGCAAACAAGCCAAACTCTTTCTGTATGAAGTTTTCCATGGGAAATCTGTTACCCCAGTGAATGCCACTTCCCTGCTTGCTCTTGTCCCCAGAAATCCGTCCTGTGCCGGGAGTGCAGCTCAGGGCGAGTCTTTGCCAGAGCATTTACCATGGCGGGGTGTAAAGGGCCTGGCCTCTAGAAAAACGCCCGTACCCGGGGGCAACGAGAAATATTATTCTCTGTCCCTCTTTGTGTCTTTCCTTTCTTAATTTCGCATTCAGTAACACGTGTAGGCACCAAGAGCCGCTGGTTCCAGGTGTCCTGCTTGTGTGGGATTAAGGCTGACACTTGCCCCGAGACTCGCGCAGGAATATTAGTTTCCCATTTCTCATTGCCACCCCCCCTGCCTGGGAAATCACAGGCAGGGCCGGCAAGGAGACCCAGTTTGTCTCCCTGTCAGCACACCACGCTGGCAAGAGAAGGGCTGTGTGCGAGCAGGGCTAAGCTCCTTTTTCCTCCTCTTTGCCCTCGTCAGCCCTGAGTGCCATTTAGCAGCGTTGGCTGCCTGCTCCTCGCGGTTGGACACTGATTACTCCCTGTTGGAGAGCTGTCAGTAAGGGAAAGCCGTACATCGCGGTGGGAAGTAATCTCACCCGGCAGGGGGGCACCTCTTTCCAGCCAAAACAATGCGACTTTGACAGGCCTGATGTATTTATTATCTTCTTGGTGCAGAAAAGCTGCCACAGCAGGCAGCGGGGCTTGGGGCGGGGGGGTGGGGGGGATGCTACTGGTGACTTGGAAGAGAAAGCGAGGAGAAGTGGAAAGTGCCAAGGAGTTGTCTGCAGACAGCTGATGGCAGGGACAGATGAGGGCAAAGGAGGGTAGGAAGGAAAGGAAAAGACTGTTGTAAAATGGCAATTCCTTTTACTCGTGTGCTTGACTCATCTCCTGAGCTCGAGATGCTCAAGAGAAAACGCAAACAGCAAGTGAAAAACCAGAGAGGTTGCAGCCCAGATGGAGCACGGTGTCCCGGCCAGGCTGAGCCATTTCAGGGTGGTTTTGGAGAGCTGTCACCTTGGTGAGGAACGTGGATCACTGGCTCTTGTGCTCCTTGTCCTTCTGGGCTTGGCTCCCCTTTGGTTTTATGCTGGGATCTGGGAGGGTTTCACACAAGTGCCGTCTGTCGGGTGGTTTTGCCAGCCCCGGTTTGGGTCCGTTTTGCCTCTGCAAAGCGTCAAAGGACATTTTGACTATAAGGAAAAGCAGTTAGGATTTTTCAGGGGCAGAATTATGTTACATCCTCAGCAGCTGTGCCAGTTCAGAGGCTTGATCAAATTTAAACTCGGCATAGTTACCTGGTTTGAACTCCTGGGTAGCACTGAGGGCTGATCAGGAGCCTGGGCTTTTGAAAGGCAGCCAGCTGCTCTGGCTTTTGAGGGACAGGAATCCATTTACTCGCACTCTGCTGTTCCAAGAGGGGAATCCCCTTACAGAAAACTAGAAATTTCTCTAGATAGAAGTTCCCTGGGTGTGTCCAGGTGTCTTCTTTTGGCAGCAATTAGGTAAAAAATTGCCAGGGCCTGGGTGCACCAATAGGGCCTTAATGCCCCGATGAGCCTCACCTGGGCCCACCACGGCTGCTCCTTGGTCCGGGAGCTGCATTTAAGCTCAGTCCCTCACCCCAGCTCTCTTTTATCAGCCCCGGGCTACCTTTGGATTGTCTCTTTGCGGCTTGCGTGGAGGATTCAAGTTCAGTCGTTGTACGCTGGGACTCCAATCCCATCATTCTGCAGCCGGGGTGGGTTAGCTGGTGGCCTGTGCTGTTTGGAGAAGAGGAGAAGCCAACCCATGCTGATAAGTGAAAACTAAACTCTTTATTGTTCTCAGTCTATATGTAACACCACCAGTGGGAAGCATGCAAGTGACTGCAGAGTCTCCTTAAAGGATGAGAAAAGTGCTCCCTGTGTTGTGAGGAAAACTCACTGGGGGGTGAGGTTGCTTTTACTGAAGTCTGCTCATTGACTGGCTGAAATAAACTGCCTGCTTCAAAGCCACCTCTGCTGCAAAGGACCTGGGGAAATGGGAGCCACCAGAAGAGATGGAAGGAAAAGCACCGGCTGCTCCTGACTGTAAGTGAACTTTACGTGCGGTTGGGAATACGGCTTGTAGAGACTGATGTAAGAAGAAATGCGTGTAGTGAGTAGCAGGGTTGTGGAATGGTGCCTCATCAGAGAGGTGCTACAGTTTCCCAGGTGGACTGGGCAGTGGAAGTGTTAGGAGCCAGCTGGCTCTTTGGAGAAGCTGTTCTTTGGAAAAATGTTGAAGCTTGGTAGCTTGAAAGTATTGAAAGATGCACACCTGATTCTGGTTGGAGCATGGCCGAAGAGAAAGTACAAGAGGAGCTCTTTTGTCTCTGTTGAGCTCTTACTTTTGTTGTTTTGAAGTTGGCTGTTTCCTTAGTTTTCTGGACAAATGTGGAGTGTGGGTCAAGTGTTTTCTTGCTGCTTCTGGCTCAAGAGGCCGGATATGCTAAAACCTGTATGTTAGACTTGAATGCTCACAGACTACTTTAAAGTGATGAGGTTCTTTTGCTAGCGCACCAGATCACGTGCAGGTGGAGAGCTGGTCACGTTCTTGCCCAGGCTGACTGAACAGCAATAATTGGAGTAAAGGATGTGGTACAGTGAACAGCCAGTCTATCTCTTCCTTTTTTTTCTAGTTCTTTCACCTTAACTAAGCAAGCATATCGGTTTTAGTGCCAGGATCTTTACGACAATAAAAATATTACTGTTATTGTTGCAGCCAAAAGCTTTTGATAAGGGTTGTTTACCGAATGTTATCCATGTCGTGTGGCATGGACATGTGGATTGCTATAGTGCTTCTGAGCATCCTTTGTGCAGGTGAACCTTGATTTGGAAGAGAAGGCTGTGTCTGTGTTACTAAGGGCTTTCTAGATGCTTTGCAGCAGTTGATTTGCAGTTTCTCATGAACATCGCCCATATGTGTTGTGGAAGACCTCACGTAGTTGTTCCTTAACGCCTTCTTCCTGCATACCCTTGAATGTGTGCTTGCCCTCTTACTAACGCACTCCGTGTGGCAGAAGACCTTGTGCTGGTTTCTCCCTTCTGCGTGACCCAGGTTTGTACACAGGCACTCAGGGCCTTCCCCGGTTGTTGATTATTCCAGCTGTGGTGGCCTGCCTTGGATAGCTAAAGTCTAGCAGGCCACAGCAGTTGGATGCATTTGTGGTATAAACTGCAACCCCCTGCGGAGTATCTCCTCTGCTTCTCAGTTTCCAACAACACAGGGGAAAAACTATGCTGTACTGTCCCTCTTAGGGCTTTGTATCATCTGCAGAAGCGTACTGTCTGACAGCAGTATTGAGTTCCTTTGGGGATTTCTTTAACTATTCAACTCTCTTATTTTTGGGGGGTAAAAACTCTGGTAAGGGTAAAGTATGATATTGGTTTAGGTTAAAAATGCTTGGGTTTTTATTTTAATTTCTGTTGAATATACTGAAAGGAGGGCCTAAATGCAGCCCTTCGGGGTCGAAGGGGGTATCTGTATAAACTTCTTGCTGATAATAAAATAGTCTTTAGGAGGAGGAAAGCTTTGCAGTGTGCCCTCAGGGTGGTGAGGTGCTGGATTGCTGTGCTGGTCTCCTCTGGAAGGGTGTTCTGCAGCTGGATTGCTTTCACTGGGAACACTTCGTCGCTGTTGCGATCCACGCGGGGCTTTGTGACCTCTGAGCTTCTGGAAAAACATCTGCGTTGGCAGAGCTCTTGGTGAGGGAGACAAGACTTCTTGGGCCTGACTCCTGTTCCTTCACCGGTTCATATCACTTTGGTTATAGCAGAGGCACAAGTTCAAGTAGGAAATAAGCAGTGCTGTACTCCTGTAGCTGTTACATGCATAAATTTTTGGGTTTTTTTCCCCTCCTGCAGCCCTTCTAAGCTGTCAGCCCAGTACCTTCATAACCCCTGAAGTCAGACAAATGTAAGGAGTAACTCCTTGCTGAGCCCGGGTTTTCCTGTGCATTGGCTCTGTCCTGCTCCGATTTGGTCCTTCTCTGATGTGATCAAGTGCAATCGTGCCTTTCCTTACGCACCCCCGTGGCCCTCTGTGTCCCCGGCAGCTGCTCCGTGTGCTGGTGCTAATGGCTTGTCCGGTCCTGCGGCTGTGCGTGGAGCACTCGCAAGTCCATGCTGTTGGTTTCCTGTCGTATTTCATGGCTCTTGTTATGAAATTCATATCCTCTCTGCCTCGGAGAAAATGGCAAGTGGAAGATTTAATATCCCAGAGGGTTAGTGTAGGAAGTTGTACCAGAGGGAAGAAGGTTAAAGCTTCAGGCCTTTCACAAATCTATGCAAGTCAAGGTTTCCAAAGGTTGGAAAGCTGTGAATTAAACCAGCTGAATTACGTGCATGGCACAGTGTTGTAGCACTTCTGCTGAATTCCCTTCCCCACCAGTAATTCTAGGATTTACGTTCGGAGGAAATGGCCTTGTTTCAGTTGGTGATGGATTTCACTTAACAACACAGAACGCTTGGTGATCAGGAACGGCAATCCCATGCTAAAATCTGTCATCTATTCCTCTGTATTGCTCCGGGGTCACGTGTTAGGATCAGGTCTTGGTATCAACAGCAAACATCGCATATCGGGATGTCCAGGGGCAGCTGGATTTAACCCTTCCATACAGCGCATCGGGTGAAAGCCTGTTCTGTGTGTTGGGCTGACAACATACGGACATCTCCAGGTCATTCAAAGATGAATGCAGTGTTCAAGCGGCTCCTTCCAGTGGAAGGGGAGAAGGGCACAGATGAAGATTTTATGTGGTTTTCCAGCTAGCCTGTGCTCAAAAGGCAACAAATGCCGCGCGTACGGTGTTGTGTCAGTAGCATGGTACAGTCTCTGCACAGGCAGCCCAGCACGGCTTGCATCCCGACACAAATCACTATTCTGTGCTTAAGGAAAACAGCTGGTTGTAGTTGTTTTGGTTTATTTTCCTTTCAATTGTATTGTCCCTCCAAAAATAAAACTTTACCATTTTTGTGGCCGAACTCGCAGAGCTGCAGCCTGGCTTTTGTGTGGCAGCAGCTGTGGTGAAGCCAAATGTCAAGGATCAGCAAAGAGGAGCTTCCATTTAGTCGCATTTTACTGATGGTCTTCCTTTCAAAAATAAAAAATAACAATTTTGTTCATTTTTCTAATGAGCAGTAATGAAACAGGAGCTTAAAAAAAGATTTCTTTTTCTTCCTCAAAAAATGAAAAGCTTTGTCTCCGTTCCAAACTCACCCAAAATATTTCAGCACCAAATTACTTTGAAATCCACAAAAATGGAAAAAGAATTTAGAATAGATGGGGGAAAAAAAAAAAAAAGACTGAAACACCGCATAGATGGAAGATTTCATGCAATGAATGAAAACAATTTAGTGAAAGTCAACAAAAACTGAAAAACCAAAATAAAAAAATATGCTGATGTTCCAATGGCAAATTTTTTTTGGACAAACAAATAAATTTCAGTCCTAAAAGAATAACAATTGCCGTCTGGCTCTTGGGGAAACTTTTTTTTTTTTTGTCCTCCTGGATGTGGCTGATACGGAGCTGTCTGGTTGCTAGTTACCAGACTTTTTTTTTTGTGAAGCTGTTTGTTTCTGCCACGTGGGCCTTTCTCATCTGCCCCTTCCGACACGAGACATCAGAAGCAGGAGCAGAAGCTATTCAATCATAGTGACAGAACCCCTTTTTTTGGATGGTAAAATGTTCTGTTGGCTTTGTATATATATAATCTCGTGTTTGTCTCTTACGCCTGCATCCAGCGCATTTGATGAGATAGAGCACGAAGGGTTGTTCTGTGAGATTCCTGCCCCGTTCTGCAGGGCTTAAAAGAAAGGATCCAAATTCCCGAGGGCTTATTCTGGCTGGTGAGCAAACAAGGAGTAAGTAGCTTGTTGGGAGACACTTGGGTTTGTCCTAAATTTTGGACTGTGGGGATGCCACTTGCAATTCCATGGTAAACTCATCAGGTAGATGGTTGAGAGAATGCAACTGGGGATATCTACAGATTTTGCCAACCCTCCACCAAGTATATCTTCCCAAAAGCATTTTGAAGTAGTCTTATGAACATGGTGTTGCCCTGGTTGGTGATGTGGAGGACCTGGAGCTTGCTTACGTGGACTTGGTTCCCAAATCAAGCACTGGCCGGCAAAGTGGCCTCAGCCACGTCACTTCACTGCTTTGTGCTTCTTTCCCCCGACTGCAAAATGGGGATGATGACCAGCTCGGCTGATGACAAGTGTAAAAGAGGAAATAAGCATTCTCATTTGACGTTTGTCAGGATGCAGGACGCTGACCTAGATCTGCACAATCAAACTGCATATAAGCTACGCAGTGTAGTTTCATAGGACAGCATCTATGCAGATTTAGACTGGCTGGCAACTCACTGCCATCTGTGAAGGTTACAGGCATCAATATGTAAGGCACACAGGCCGTCTGATACTCCCGGTTTAAAAGGGAAGAAGACGTATGACTTCTCGGGCAGAAAATTCCCTGGAAGAATAAAAGGAAACTTGTAAGATCCAGATCTGTTGGTGGCGGTATGTGGCTTCTTTTACATTCATCACAGGGTTGTAAACGGGTGGTTTTCCCCCTTTGCTACCATTTAAATGTCTTGCACTATGTTGGCTAAGGGACATTGCAGTAGATGCTTGAAATACTGATACACATGTAAAGTCCAATACGCTTTTTAAGTCCTGTGGCGTTAAAATCCTGTAAGAGTCCTGTGTTCCTGTGGAACAGCTTGATTCCTGCCCTGGCTCAGCTCAGAGCAAGTTGTTTGTGTCTGGTTTGGGCTGTTAAAGAATTTTTACTCCTTTGACTTCATCTCTGCGCTTTTCCCCTTCTTCCTTCTCCGTCCCAGGCTAAGAGGACTCCTCCCAGTGCCCTGCACAGGGACGAGGGATCTTACAAGGGTCTTTCATAAGGACCCCCTCCCTCCGAGGGCACTGGCAGTAAGCGCTGCTGCTGCTGGGTCTGCCTTGTGCAGGCCAGTCCTCTGATTGCTGACATCTAACTTCTCCAGGAGGGGGATGAAATCCAAGTGGCAGGGCAGGCACCTCTGAGGAGATAGCTCCTAACTGTTCCCACAGAGCTTGAAGAAAAAGATTTGACGGATTTACAGAGGAAAATGGCTGAGAAGGGATTGATAAACACACAGAGAGATCTAACTAGTGTGTCCCATCACTCTGAATAGCTGATCATAGCGAAAGTGCTTCAGGGCAGTGTCGGGAAGAATTTGTTGATGTGAACTCGTGTCTCCCTGAGAGAATCATGCTGTTTCGGGGAGGGGACCATCCAGAGAAGGTTGTCGTGAAGAAGAATGCAACAACAGTGGGGCGGGCATCTGCGTCAGGAGGAGTTGGTGAGATGATCACCAGTGCTTTCTGAAGGCAGAGCTGTGAGGATGCCAGCTAGGACTTGATAGCTGAGCTTCCTCGCAGCAGCAGCGTCAATGCAAGCTTCGTTCCCGTCGGTGCAGGCATTTGCCAACGATAAGCTCTCAGCGCCAGCTGGGATCCCAGGCATAAGAAATTCCATGCTGCAGTTGGGAATCTCCTATAGCTCCCATGCGCAGGGCCACCCTAAGGGTTACCGTTTTGCGCAACAGTCAGCAGCGTGAACGGGCTTGACTGATCATGTCTGAACTGTTGTAAACTACTTCATATAGTCCCTTCAGTGCTGGTGATAGCTCAGGAAAGGAGAGCAAACATCCTTTTTTCAGTAACCTCTTCAAAGGTCAATAAGCAGTCAGAAAGGCTTGGGCAGCTCTCGCATGAAGGTCTCAGGGTAACGTCCATTGCTATGTATTAATAGTTTAAGGACCATGTATCGCAAACACCTCGTGTTTGAAAACGTGATGGGATGAAGTGGGGAGTCAGTCCGACGCCAGAGTGTGGGCATGCGAACGGGAGGTGTATTGCGTATGCCCCGCCTAAGCGCACAAACGCGCGGAACAACAGTAAGTGTTCCCTAAAAATGCTGCTTTGGCTTGTTACAGTTCACATAAACCATGAGATGCATCACTGGGGAAGATTTTTTTCTTTTTGTTAGAATTGATCCAGAAGGAGAACTTCAACCAAAAAGACAGTGTGTAAAGTTCTGAAGTCTTCCCTCACATGGAGAACACCGCTGTCAAGGGAGTTGTATCATTTTTTCAATGTTTCACCTTGATTGAGTTGTTTGCTTGGGCGTGTAATGGGTTGAAAATGTGTGTGTTGGTGTTCTGTGGTTATGAAGTTGTGTTTCCCTGCATAGCACAGTCTTTGGAGGGATGTTTCAAAGATTTTATTAGTAGCTATTGTATGCCTACTGGTTTTTTTTTTTCTGATATTTAAGCTTTGCATTCAACTGTTTTGCATGAGAGTAATTATCAGAGTTAGTATTTTCCGGTTGTCGGTAAGGGAAAAGATCCGAAGCTGCCATGCTAGTGGAAACATCCAGACAAATATTTGTACTTTGCTTTGAAGCTCAAAACCAGAACGTTAGATCTAAGTGCAAGAGAAAATAAGAGATAGTAAGACTCTGAAACTTTCAGAAGTACGAATACTGTACGCTTGCTTTAGTTAGGAGGGAGGTGTCTAGCTCTTCGAAAGCTTTCCCCTGAAACACAGCTGAATTGAGCAGCACACAGGATTGCCTGTGATACTTGTGTGCATCAAAGAAATGCTGTTATTTTCTAACAGTTTCCACAAGCAGGGTGGCAGGTAGCTTGGTCACTGCTTCCCTTAGCTTTGGAAGGGTGAAGTGAGTCCGTCCCTTGTAACGATGTTTTCAAAAGCTTTTGTAGGCACGATGTGTGCATGTGTGTCTCTTACACTTTAAGTAAGGCTAACAGATTGAGATGAGCCGCAGCAGCTCTGTGAAGGCTGGGTACGCATACACAAGGGCCTGAGTTGATTTATCTTGATGTTTGGTTGAATTCTTTGCATTTTGGGTCCCTTCTGTAACCTTTTCACCTCGTTCTTTTTTAAGGTGGCTGCCTGGCTGTTACAATTTATCATGAACGCATCTCACTTCACTTTTGGCTCCTCTGACGGAAGGAACAGCCGGTCTCCGGGAGGTCAAAGACATTATTTTCCCCTCGTCTTTCTCAGTTTCCAGCACATATTTGTCACTTTGAAAAAGCATGAATTCTGGATTTGATGCACTTTAATTGATTTCACCCTCAACAAGTCCAACTGTCCATCAACCTTTCCTTTTTCTTTCCTCTCCCTTTTCCCCTTCTTTATTTCTTTCCTCTGTCCCTTTACTTTGAGAGTGATGTTTTCACCCGCCTGCATGTTGAAGCTGTTGCAAAGCCTATGACCCTATCAAGACTCACTGTCACTAGCCATTTCTCTCAATTTCTATGTCCTCCAAGTTGAACTTTGGATGCTGAATGAGAATGAAGCCACCTTATAGGAATACTGGTCTGGTAGTATCTTAGCGATGTGCTCCTTGTCAGCGTGGCTGCTGATAACTAGCTAAACCTGATTGTCTGCTTGTTTTGAAGCAACTGTGTATAATTGGAAATGTGAGGTAATTAATAATTAGTTCTTGATGTACCGGCATTGGTATTTAAAATCACTTGCAGCAGAGGTGAATGTGCTCGCTCTTCTTTCATCCTCGAAGGCTGTATCTACCCAGTTCTGTATATACACCCAGTGTTGCGTGGTAAGAAATTCAGTTGTGCAAAATGACATTGGCACCTTATAAAATGAGATGCCATCGTGCCGTCTCTTGCTTGTTTAGTGAATTCATACGGCATAAGTGGAGATACGGAGTAAATAGAATACATGTGTGTGTAACAACTTGGCCTTTGCAGAAAAGTCCTTTAAGTGTGTCATGGAAGCCAGGGGGCACTTAACAGTGGAAGCTGAAGGAGAGGTTCATAGGTGTTCCTCTGAATGCTTTCATTACATCTTAGTTATTATCAGGACGTGGGCTGGGGAGCAGGTTTCTGTTTACAACAGAGCAGAGAGACTTAAAGTTCTCTGCACTGTTCTGACTGAGGCGTTCACTAGAACTCAGCAGGGACAATGGCATTCCTTGAACTAGTGTGCGCTCACTGAAGAACTCCAGCACTCGGGATGGGCAGAATTGATTCATGGTGCTTTATGGGAGCGTTTTCAACAGGATAACTAAGAAACCCAAGCCTCTTGCTGGGATCTGTCGTGGGCTTCAGTGAGAGCCCCGCGGAGGGGCGGCCGGGCGCCTGGCGGGCCGGGCGGTGGGACTGCTGTCCATGGTCCTGGGTGGCCGGCGGCGCGGGGCTGGGCTTCCTGCGGGGGGTGGCTCGGGGTCGGGGGCTCGGGCAGAGCTGTGGCTTCCTCCCTCTCCTGCTCGTGCGAAACCACCTGAGGCCCTTCTGCAAACCAAGGTCGGTATTTGCCGGCGTGCGTGGACAGGGGAGTGACTGATCTCTACGGGGGTATAAAGAGCCTCTGCCAGTGCTGGTGGGCGTCATACTAACCCTTTCCTTCCATCGTTTGCTGCTGAGAGGGTGGTTGTAGCCTTGTGAAGACCCTTCTTGTCCAGTGAGACATATCTCACTTGGATATATGGGATCATCTTCTGAATGTGATATGGGTCATCTTCATATATTGGATCATCTTCTGAATGTTATATGAATCTTTGGAGGAGAAAGCCCTGGACTATTGTTATCGATGACGGGTGGGATTCCTCACTGGCAAACTTCCTGCAGCCTAATTCTGAGTTTAGGTATTTCTAGAACAGGAATTCTTGCTCGAAATGTTAGTTTGAGGCAAAACTTTCTCTTTTTCAGTCTAGAGATTCATTTGATCCCCATATCAGCTGGAATTCTTTTCACCAAACACAGCAGCTTTCTGGTGGCCAGATCTATGATGCGAGAGGAGCTAAACAAAGTGTTCTGTGCTTGTGTGAATTGGTATTAGTAGCCCCTTGCAATGTTGGGGAACCCAGGGCTCAGAATAAAATATATTATTAATAGGACATTAGACTGTTTCAAAGGACACACAAGGATTTAATTTCTTTTTGCAAGTGGATACTATTCATTCCCCTTAAATTCAATGCTATGCCCATGGAGAACACTGAACTCTAAAAAGAGTCCGTTAAACTACTATAGGCACTATACTGAACAGGAAGAACAGATAACCTAGTGAGATGAGGTGAACCTGCTGGCTTACTGCACTCTGAAGAGTCTTTGATTACAGCTTAGAGTTCCGAGAGATGCTGATGTGACATGAGGTTTCACATGTGTGTTGGGAAACCAGAGAGCTTGAGGATTTGTCTGGCAGTCTCTATTTAAAAAAAAAAAAAAAAAAAAAGACTTTACATCGCTGCAAGACCTCCTCTAGCAGTGGTTCTGCTGAAGAAGGAACTGGAGATCTGTCTCCTCACCTGTAAAATAATCGCTTTTACTATGGTTAGAAAGGTTTGTGGAGGAAATTGAGATCTTTTCAGGTCACTGGACTTGCAGCATTCTCATCTAGCAGAGGACCTGGGAAGGAGATCTTGTGATTCTGTTGTTCAGTAGGATGGGGAAAGTATACCGAGAGTGGTATGTAGAACCAGTCAGATCCCTCCTTTGTCTTTTGTGCAGCTGTGACCGGCCAAGCAGAGGTACCTGGAGCTTATTAGACCAGTCAAACTCTGTGTCTGTGCACAGTGCAAGGAGTAATGAAAGTTTCGTCCTCAGATCAGATCTGTGTTGGCATCACACAGAAGCGCGTGTGATGTTGGCTGGCTGCAGAGCTGGGCTGAGAAGACAGAGAGAGCTGACCCCGTGGCAGGATTTTCATACTTCATTTGTGGGACCATCAAAAAGATTTTAATGGGGGTTTTTTGTGCTAGGTACATTCTCTTGGCTGGGGAGTATGGGGGTAAAAGGGCTATCACTTACTGGAAACAAGAATTCCGAATTTTGTAGAATCAAGTAGTGACTAAGACTTCTGCTTGGTTTTACCTTCAAATACCAGCATACAGTTCAGCCAAATTATTCAGTATCTGACAGGCCTTCAGTTTTATTTAGTGCCCGTGTATTGAGACTTTCAGTGTTGCAAGCAAAGCGTATTTTATTCACAAACACCTAGAACTAATTGGTATCTCATCTTGCGGTGTGCTTTGAATGTTTATCAGTCTTACCGTCTTAGAGATAAGGAAACTGCGGCACTGAGAGGTGAAGCAACTTGTCCAAATCCTCTAGCTGGAGCAGCTTCAGGATTGGCAATCCAGGCCCACATACCATAATACCTACTTTGTATACCTGGCTTAGGCATTGTGATGCCTGAAGTAGATGCTTGACCCAAGGGCATGATACAGGGGTGCCCAGGCACTTTGTGAAGTTAACTGGGAGCTGGTCCCTCCAGGGGCATCCTGGTGTCCTCTGTGTTGAGCTGGGAACCCAGTTGAAAGTGTTTCAGCAGGTTTGGCCAAGGGAACTGTGGATGGCTCTCTGGATCTGGACTGTGGCAGAACGTGGGATGGTGTCTGTAGCTCAGCTACCTGAGGAGCTTCTGCACAGGTACGGGGGAGAGTATTGCAGCCCGAAATATGTGTTGGTGAGACTTTGAGCCCCTTCTGCATTAGGCAAGATTTGAGACTAAATGCTCTGGGTGCTTGAACAGCGTCATGATTGAGGTACCTGATGAGGTGATCTGAATCCTGCTGCAAGTTTCCCAAATCCCAGGCCAGTGCTTTCTCCAGCAGGCTAACCTGCGTAGGAGTAAGTTTTATTTTACAGCCAGCAAGTTGGACAATAATCCGATGTGAAGCCAAATATTGCACAGCCTGCATCTTTTCAGGGGATTAAATCCCTTAATAGAGCCTTGCTAAACCAGCTGGGAACTTTCCAAACCATGCACAAAGTCACTTGCTTGTCTCTTCTATTAGGAGGAGCACAAGCTGGGGAAACTACTGTGCTAAGGTTACTCAGCATGGCTGTACTGGAGCTGGGAATACCATAGACCCAAGGCATCCAGTCTCTGGGATGTACATTGGGAGAGTAGCAAAGACTGGCACTCCGTCGTGGTTGTTTACAGGAACTTTCAAATAATCTCGGGGCAGTGGGGATGTTCAACTAAAACTAGGATCATTTTAAGATGCAGGCTTAGGTTTGATGCTTAGATCAGGATTCAAACTTAAAGCGCAGTCCGGGTCAAGTCTAGTGTTCAGAGCATCCATCTCCAAGAATCCCTTTGCATGCTGGAGGCTTGGAATTTTCAACCAGTTTCACCGGTTCCTTCCATTGTATCGGGCAGATGTGAAGCAGCACTTGCTGCGGACCAGCTCCATGCTCTTGAACAGATTTTCCTTTCCCCAGCCCAAATCCGGATGTGAATTTACGCAAGTGCCTTCAGGGGAGGCTACACAAGCCATGGTTTGGCAAAGATGTGGAAATATTCATTCCACCTGTTTTTAATAGATAGTCAGAGAGAGGGAGATGGGAAGAGATCATGAAAAGAAGATGCAGAACAATTGCATTAGGCAGTTGATAATTTCAGTCTGAAGAGCTCTGAATTCCCCTCTGAAATCTTCTCTTGGGAGTCTTAGTTCTTAAGTTAAATGACTAATTAGAGTGTGTTCACACCACAAATCAGCCCAGCATGTCAAACTCATAAGAGCTAATGCTGCTCCCACTGGAAACTGAATATCTCAGGAGCTTGCAGAGGCATTTGCTCTCCTGGAAATCTGTGCCTGTTACCAGGACATTGGAGAATGTACTGGGGGGGGGAAGCAAGGACAAATCCTCCCCCACGAGACAGGGCCTGTGTTGGTCCTCCTCTCAAGCCAGTTTCTTTGCCTTGTTCTTTCTGTGCTCCAACATCTTGTTTAGTGGGAGAAAAAATGTGAAACTAAGTGCCCCAAGCTGAGAGGAGATGTACGGCACCCAGCGGGACCCTGACCTTCCTTGTAGGTAACAAATTGGATGGCAAGTAGGCTGAAGGTGCCGGATGAGGAGGGAGGGAGGGGGATGGCTTGAAGGGGGGTTAAAGTTACAAAGCCAACATCTGTTCCTGAGGGTATGGGCTGCGGCGCTCTGCCATTCCCTGCGGCAAACAGGGCTGGCTGCAGGCAGGCACGGGGGAATGGCCTTGGGTTGCCACAGGGCAAAGGTAGGAATGGGCACAGTCGGCGTTTCCGAGAGGCTGTAGGAATACGTGTAAATACATAGAATAGATCCTGAGGTTGCAGAGGGGTATAAGGTAGGGAATGAGCCCTTAAGAAGGAGGAATTAAATGTTCCTCTGGGGGGGTTTTGCCAATGTACAAAACCTGGGTTTGGTTTTCTTATCTCAGAGCCCCCACAGTAATTAGTCATCTCTGGGTAACGGAGAGAAGCATGGCCATTATTCATCTCTCTCCCAGTTACTAAAAGTCCCTCCTCTGGTAATTTCCTATGTTCATATCCTCTTCGATCGTTCTCTGACTTCAGTCTTCCTTGCTGTTCATCACCATGAAACCGCTAAAAAAAAAAAAAAAATTAGGACTGGCAGTCTCGAGTCCTCTGGAGAGATGTTGTTGGATCCCAGCTTCCATGGAGGATCACGAAAGCCTGGGCAATGGCATCTCTCCTGCATTCAGCTGTGAGACTTTGCCCCAAATGCTTTTGTCATCTCAGCGGACCCCATCCTTTTTGCTTTAATTGATTCTGTCTGGTTTTAATTTGATGTGAGAATAGACCTCCCACCGTGAGCACTCACGAGTCTGTTTTGTGCAAGGGGAGTTGGAAGCTGGGTGTAGCTGCGATCAGAGGCAGGGTTATTTTATTGTAATAGGGAGACGAGGGTGGTTTGGGGAGGACCACTGAATTCTGTAAACCCGTTAATACTTGAAATGAGACTTCTTGCTTCTCTACTGGCTTTGTGGGAAGTGCTTGTACAACAACTTGAAAGCAAAGAACTGTAATAATGATTTTTTTCATTATAGCCGTGCGTAGGGTTTCCTGAAGAAGTCTAGAGTCCTGCTGTGTTGGCTCCATGCAAGCGTGCAGTGGGAGACAATCCAGGGGAACTGGCCATCTGAATAGCCGAGGAGGGGATTCATGGCAAGGAGGGAATAGATTTGGCTGTGGTCGCCTAGCTGCACAATGGCAGAGGTGAGAATAAATAGGGAAGTTGAAAAGGAAACCTCCATTGTGAGTCTGGTCACCCAAAGTCTAAACAGTTGTTGAGTTTGTTTTATCAAATCAAAATATTTTGGTTCAGCGGTGTGTTGCTCTGAGTCAGTGTTTGTCTAGGCTGCCACAGTGTTGTGGAAACATTGAGTTTTGAGGGTGCTGTATCCCCTGTCGCTGGAGGGGTCAGGATCTCCGCTCGCTCTCCTAAGACATAGGAGAGGGACACGCAGTTTGTTGTGGCAAGGGGAGGCTGGATGAGAGCCATCCTATTTCTGATGGCTTGGGTTTAGAGTCTTCAGGTATTTTAAGGCCTTTTCAAAGCTGCTGCGTGGCTCTGTTCAGTCTGATTAAGTGTGCGGCCGCTTGGACCACAAATAGAGGTTTTAAGTCAAATGGGAAGATTTTTGAGGGGAAAATAGATGAATAAGTGTTCAGAGTTAATTCTCTGCAAATTCCTGAAATGGCTTGAGTAATAAAATATAGATATGTACGCACTTATTTATATGATGCCATTAGTGGTCTGTGCTTCTGTGTCAGGCGATAGTGTGCTGTGAAAGGTTGCAATGCATAGAAGTAAGAAGATATTCCAAAATACAAAATTATTGCCTAACGTCACTGGAGGTCCGGGTCTTTGAAGATATGGTCTGGTTGAGGTGGTCTTCCAAAAGTGTCTTGCCCAAAAACATTGGGGGTGCAGTGAAGTGCTAAGCAGAAAACAAGTGAAGACATTGGAGTTAGGCTAGAATAGGACCCCGTTATAGCTCCCGTCCTCTCCCACATCTCTTCCAGACACAATTCCTAGTGGTAGCTGAGACCGTATTCCTCTACAAACAGATTTGTTCCTACCTGGTAGTTTTGTTTAGAATATGATAGAAATTGTAGACAAGAATACTATGTAGTTGCTTTTGCTTGAAGTATTTCCTCCTTTCCTTCTCTGTATGAGAAATCTTCTTATTTTTTAACTTAGTTTTTTAGCCATTCCACCTGATCCTTCAATATTTCCATATTTCAAGGAGATTTATCCAAATGGCATGTCTCCATGGCTGATATGCAGCAATAATGCAGGGTTAATACCTAATTAGTTCCCAGGGACATTGAGCTTTTCATGGATATTCAGTAACAAAAGCAACAACAAACAAGCTGAATTCCTAGGTCTTAATTCATCGGGGAGGAGGAAATAGGAACCTAAAAATGCAGGAATTATTCAGCGCAGTATGAAAGCTTAGTCCTTTCTCTCATGAAGCTCGGAGGATGCTATAGCAGCTGACAGGGAAAGTATAACCTCCTCCTCCTCCTCCTTCCCTTCAGGGGGGCTGTATATGTGTCTGTATTTGCAGCCCTGACATCGCCAAACAGGAAAATTCCCAGTTCTGCAACACGCTTTAAATAGCTCCCCTCCCTGCCACAACCCCCAGTCAACCCGACCCCGTTTTTTTTTTTGACATCCAGCCATACCTGATCAGTCGTATCCTGAGCAGCTGGATGTGATCAGAGCTGGCCTTCCACCTCGCAGGATGGCGAGCATATGGGTCCGCGGGCTCCAGCCATTATGTTCCTGAGCGCTGAGCTTGTCTGCCTGTGGCTACAGAGGGTTTTTCCCCCCGCCTCTCAAGCAATCGCAAATAAACCTTTCTGATAAGTAACAGGAAAACAAACAGGCCCTTTGGCTCTGTAGGCAGTGAGAAGGAGGGAGGGGGCGGGGGGGAACCCAAACCCAATAACAAAATCTTTGCTGTGTTTAGGCAGCACGCGGAGCGCTTCAGAGTGCCTTCAGGATGGAGGAACGGTCTCTGCCCTCAGCCGGAGACAGAGCTTTTCTCAGAGCAGAAATGGCTCATTTCAGGATGATTAGCCCTCAGTGCTGTACAGCCAGGCCCTGGTGTGGGAGCTCCAGGGGATGGAGAAGGTTTGACTTGGAGGAGAACAGCCCTGGAGATGATCTAGACCAACGAAATGGAGGTTTTGAGCTGACCGATACGGGCAGCCTGGTATTAGCCTTGAAGTCGTAAGGGCTTGAAGGCTGAAAATGGCTGTTGTGAAGGTAACGAGCCCTCGGCCCCTGGCAGAAAGGGAAGGGTAGGGAGGATGGTACAGTGTGAGAGTTCAGAGCAGTCGTGGGAAGAGGCTGTGGACAACCCCGAATCAGCCTCTTTGTGTCTTTTGCCATCTCCAAAAAGGGTCTTAGCTACTGGAAGAAGTCATAGGAGGCATCTGGCACTTTGCACTGTATGTGGAGGAAGCCAAGCGGAGCGTAACCGGCCAAAGCAAAACCCCATGTCTTGGGGGTTCACTGTAGTGCTCGGAGAGCTGAGGAGGGGTCCCTGAGTGCTCCCTCACCTTAGTGTGACCTGAGCTCTGGTCACTGTGAAAAGCTTGGGGCAACCAAAGAGATTTTTGCAAAGAATGTGTTATAGAAATGGTAGGTCTTACCTTCCATGTATTTTCCTTTCCTGTGCACCAAGGAAACAAGGCTTCAGCCTTCCCAGGCAACCCTGGCTTCCCAAAACTATGTAGCTCAGCCAACAGCAGCTAGAGGTGCACACCGGGGCATCCAGATGGGACCTGGCACTGTCCTAGAATTACAGTCTAAACCTAAGGATGGAAAAAAACCCCTCCTTTTGCCCTCTGAGCCCTGTCGATATGACCCAGAGGCTATCCCTGTCCCATGTGTGTGGTGCTTGCGTTCACTAGTGCCACGAGAGGCCTTTAGACACACAAACTGGGGGGAAATGCTTGCTCTGCCTTGTTCAAGAAACAGACGATGAAAGCTGCTGGGTTTTGCTGCTGCCACCATCACAGAGGCATGCTGGCAGGCCAAGTGATGAACTAAAAAGCCGCCTGCTAACACAACTTTTAGGACAGGAACCTGCATTCTGGGTAGATGTACGGTTTCTTAGGGTTCCTTGGAGGGTTTAACCTCTGGAGTGCACTCCCAGCTGGTAACAACCTCATTCCCTAAGTCAATAAATGATGGACTTTTTCAACTTGGAAGTCAGACCCATGAGGAGCCTTTGAAACCTTTGCCTCGGCAGATATGGCCAAGGTTATCATCCTGGCACGTCTACAGTGAACTCAGACGCTATCTTGAAATGCTGCCGGAGTCTGCAACGCCACTCGTGCTGAAATGCTGAACCCACGTGAAGGGCCCTGTGTCCCTGTCACCTCGGCCTCCTCCGGGCTGGAAGGAGCCAGGGCACTAACATCACCACGAAGTTACGACAGACGGTACTAGGTACAAGTTGTGTCGCTGCCAATGCATCTTGTCTGAGGTCTTCAGTGGAAATTGCTCCTATAGAGTGATGTAGTTCTGTGGCCCTAAATACTTGAACTGTGGAGAGGAGGAAGAAATTCATGTGGGAAATTCATTCAGAGAGGGGAAAATGAGAGCATAAGCCATGGGATCAGCACCAAGGGGGCCAAACATTGCTGTCAGTTACTTCCCAAGCAGCTCCATTGAAGAAAACAGCATTAATTGTAGATTTATGCCAGCATTTCCGAGAGTCACTCTTGGGCCAGAGCCAGGTCTGGTAGAGGATTAATCTTACTGGAAAACTCCCTCTTGTTCGTTGCTTGGTCTCCGACGCTCGCACATGCACACAAACAAATCTCGGTGACCCTCCGACAACCCAGTTAGCTAGCAGGGAATTAAAGGATGTGAAACCCTAGCTTCCCTTCAGCACAGCCCTGCATCTGCCACAGCCCGTTCGGAAGGCAGGACTAGCCACCTGCTAGTTGTTTTGCTCGAAGAGAAAATGTCTATTGGACACATAGGAAACAACTAATCCAGTCCCCTGGGAGGGACGAGCCGTTTGTCATTCCCACAGTCTCCAGCCCAGGTACTCAGCACCTTCCAGGGCTGGGGCACTCTGGCTTTTCTCTGGTTGTTTTTGCCACCTGGCAGCAGTTCTGCATTTTGCTTTTATCTAATGGTTGTACTTCACAGACGTTGACATTTGGCCGTCCGCCTCAGGACGGTGAAAAATATGGTGTGCCCTATTCCCACACGTGTATCTCATCTCAATTTTTAAGCTTAAAAATCAATAGAGAAAGACGTGAATTGCATGTGCTGGATGCATGTCTCCTGTGCGTGTGCACACGTGCTTTCTGATGGTGCGTTTGTGCCGTTTAAGACCTTTCAGAAATGCGGATCTTCTCCAGTTACTGCATCTGTATCTCTGTGCCTTAAGGGCTGGTCGGTGGCATCCTCTCGCCACTACTTCCATCGTGTCACTGCGCTCAATATGCCACTGAAGCGTGGTTTATTTGGGGCATTTTGTTGGTTTTTGGGGGTTTTGGACCCAAATTTGCCAGTGCGCTGGAAGGGCAGCAGATGCTTCCCTGGAGTCTGTCTTAACAGCAGAAGGGATAGTGTAATGGCCTGGAGCAGCAGGCCTAGGAATGCCTCTATTCCTCGGGAACAGCAGGCTCAGCTCCGTGGTCTGCTCAGCCTTTTCCCCTTCTGAGGGCAATAAATGGAATAACATGCAGTTTACTGCCTGCCCGCAAGCTTCAAGTGAAAGAGGTAGCCGGGGCCAGGGGTTGGGGGTGGGGGGGGCAGAAAAAGAAAACCCTGAGGCCAGCCACTCGGTGGGTGCAAATCAGTATGCCTTGGCTAGCTTACACCAGCTGTAGCGCTGGCCCCAAGGTTTTGTGTTCGCATTATCCTGGGGCTCATATTGCAAGAATGCAGGGTTGGCCAGATGTGCTAGCTACGGTACCCCCTCCCCTCCTCAGCCAACGGGGTACCAGCTGCCACTCCTGCCCTGGGAGCAGCCAGCCTTCCCTGGAGCTCTCTGCGAGCGGCTCGGAAGGTGCTGTGGGGTCCTTGGGAGTGGCTACCAGCACATAAATACTATCCCTCTTCCAGGACACAGCAGTAAGAGGGGTAAGAGCGGCCGAGGAAGTTTTCCCCCTTTGGAAGTGATGTTCATCTCCTCCCCCAACCCAGCATATGGAATTCTGGATCACATTTCTCTCTCTTGCCAATAAATATTGCAGATTTATTGCTCTATACCTGGTGGGTAGTAAATTGCATTCCACCTCTGTTATAAGGCTCTTTGCTATGACACAGTCTTGCAGCTCCATTAAACCTTAATTACAGCAACACTTCATTGGGTTGCTGTGATGGTCGGAGTGCCATTGCAGTAGGGAGGATGTATGGCCAAAACAGGCTGATGCAGAGGGGCTTTGTTTTGTTTTGTTTCCTCCCTTTTTAAGGATTACGGAGAGTTGAGCTCAGCAAGGGGAATAGATGGAGACTCAGCCTCTTGCTCTCTGCTCATTTTCCACAACAGCTGGCTTCACCTGCCGCAGCCCCGGCAGCTCTTCTGCTCCCTGATGAAGTGCTCGGCAAACACTGTTCAAAGTTGCCTCTCTTAAATGGCTTATTTGCGTTTGCGCTTATGGGACGCACCCGAGATTCAGCGCTATCTCTGGGTCTGATGGCGCGAGGAGTCAAACAGCAGACTAGGGGCAAAGCAGGGCTTGGATTTTCTATAGAGTGTAGGAAGATGAATTTTAAGAGCAATTTCACTGGTACGCCATCAGTCCGAGCTCATCCTTTGGCAGGCAGACTGCTGCTGTGTCAGCTGAAGGCACAGTTTCTGGTGCCGTGCCTGCCCCTGTGCCACTGTCCGTCCCTCCAGCCTGCCAGAGGGGCTGAGGCTTTGCTGCAGCAACCGCCGGCTGCTGCAGCAGCTCCTCGCAGGTCGGTGTCATCTGATGTTTTCACCATTCTCCTCTGTTGCCTGGGGACTGACCGAGGCCACGGCCGCGGCGGGGAGAGGGTGGAGGTCTCGGTGCCTGTGGATGTTAGCTGTGTGGATAGATGGTTCTCATTTCCCGCCCCCCAGCCAGGCGCGGAGGAACACCCTCCGGACCGAGGGTGTTCTGCTCGGCCTTACGGCTTTTGTTTTGGAGACCACTCCTGGTCTTGGATGAGTCCCCCAGCCCCTCGTGCAGACTTTGTTCAGTTTGAGTATGCGTTGTACAGACATCCCTTCTTAGATTGCCGTGCAGGTCTCTCTGCGTTGTGATGAGCTAACCAGAAAGCACTAATGGCTACACCAGCCACTTGGATTCCTTGCTCCGTTTCATAGGTGAGCTCTGCATCGTCAGGTCTGCCCAGGAGGAGGACTGTTTCGTTCCCAGTTTGGAAATTATTTGCCACCTCGGTCATACTGGTGTGATACCAAGTGTTAGACGTGGTGTAGCCATGACAGTAACCGAAAATGCTGTAGTTTATCCTCAGGTTTATCTTCGTTTAGCATAATGCCCGTGCTTAGTAATGATTTCGACTGATGTGGTTACTTTGGGTAATGCTCATCATCCTTGTAAGTCCACTCGTATGAGTAAGGATGTTTGTTTGACTGTATCTTACCACATCTATAACTTTATCTAGTCGAACATCCACAAAGCGTGTACTCAGATATCCACAGGTACTTGCGGACAGGCGGCGCAGAAATCCTCTACACCGCTCCTATTGCAAAAAAGCAACTACCAGAAAGCAGCTAAAATCTTTCCACAAATTCAGTTGCTGAACTCTTTAACGAATAACTAACACATGGGAAATACTTTTCTTCAGAGAGCCTGTTATAGAGCCTTGTTTGTCCTCATTCTCCCCTCTTGCAGCAACCTTGAGATGTCAGACGTAGGAAATGTGGCCACAGCTGTTTATGCACTTAGAGGGTTTTTTCCAAGGCCACATCCTTCTATTCTCCCGTAGATTACTTGAAAAGATGCTGCAGGGACTCCAGAACGCCAAGGTCTATGTGCCACGTGCAGGTGTTGCCAGGAGATTGACATTTTGAACATTTGAAAACTATCAGAGAACTAATTTGATGGTGGATTATTCCCCCCCCCCCGCCGCCCCGTCTCCTCTTTCCTTCCCTCTTGAACTGTGTATTCGAAGACTCTTGCTGTAGATTGATATTCCGAACGGAGCCGCGTTATTCAAGCAATAGTCAAACATGATAGCACTTATTAGGAGGAAGATGGGTACCTTGCTATTTGCTCCTAGGAAAAGCAAACGGTGTTCAGCTTCTCCGGATCCTGGACTGGGATAAATGGTCCCTCGCCAAAGCCCTGCCCATCCCTTGACTTATCCTCCTCTACAAGGTGGTTAAGTCATGCCATCCCTAAGCGGTTCATAAAACGCCACTCTCCCGGTTTCTTCGAAGAAAACGTCATCACTTTGATGAAAGCTGATTATTTTTCTATGTGCAAATGGACAGTTTTTCAGGAATTCTTGTTTTAAATAACATGAGAGAAATAATGTCAGAGGTCTTACTTTAGTAGTTGCAAACCAAAGGAGTTTACTCGTTCTCCTTGGGGGGGAAAAATTTTAATTTTTAAAATGCAGTTTATATTTAGACAAATTAAAGATGTGTAAAATTAAATGGGAATGTTTTGAAGGGACTGGAAATATATATTTTGATTAACTCAAATGAATTTAAAAATAAATCATGGGGAAAATGAAATGTTGGTGGGGTTTTTTTGGTCCTCATTCGAAATGAAAAATAATTTGCAATCTTGACACTTTTCACGGAATGAAAAGTCCATTTGCTGATTAAGGCCCAGATTCATCCTGGCTAATTTCAGGCACTATTGAACTGCTTAGTGCCAAAGGGCACTTTAATCCACCTGAGATTTAAATTGCCCTCTGGAGGTACCTATTTCTTTCACTGATAAGACAGCGGCAACGTGACTTCTAATACGTGCGCCTGAGAGAACCACCTGAGGTTGGGTGGCATGCAACAGGGCGCAGCGCTCTCCCTTTCCTTAGCTTGGCCTCTCTACTTTCTGCTCGTGTGTTCATATGCCCTCCATCTCGCCCCCAAAAGCTGGGGCAGTTGGGTTTGGGTTGGTTTTTGTTGTGTGGGCTTGGGTGTGTGTGTGTGTTTGTTTGTTTCTGAAGGGAGGAGATTCCCCCTAAAATATAGGGTTTTATCTACTTGTTTCCTGTTGGTGGAAAAAATTTTGGAGGACTGGTGGGGTCATCTCCTATGAGAGGCAAAGAAACAAGATTTGTAGTTAAGATTGAGGGGGTCTTTGGTCAGGTTGTTCGCTCTCTTTTAATTGCCACGTACCACGACTTTTCGGCTCTCACATCTGGTTGGCAGAAGGCAGGTCCTCTTCAACAGCTCCTCCACAATCTGCTGAACACTCTACTCCATCTTTAGTACTCCTTGACCCAGAACAAAAGTGAAAATATTTGGCATGCCAGAAAAGGTTAACAAATAAAGTGGTGCACAGCCTTCTCCTCCCCATGACATCACTTCGATGTGAAGAGAACAATCTTCTTTGGGTCACACCTGACAGTCTGGTGACAGCAAAGGGACACATCTGCTACGAGTCATTCCCGATGCTGTTGATGCCTGGCTGAGTTTTCCACTCTCCTCCAGGATGAGGAGGTGGTGTCCGGAGGTCAGATCTGGCCCACTTTATGCCACGGTCCCAACTGATGTCATCTTGATGTATTTGTGAGGGCTCTGGTCATCTGTCCAGTCAGCCAGATGGATTTGCTTTAAGGAGCTGGACATTTGGGAAGTATTATTTCTTTTAAATACGTAGCCTGTACTGTTCTTATTTTGGGCTCATAAAACATAATGAGATATGGGTCAACATTTAAGTCCTGTGGAAAATTACATCCTGGAAGACTTTGTGGAGCCAAAGGCTTAGCTGGTATTAACTCTAATTATACTCCATTGAACTATACAGCAGCAACTGTAGCCTTTGACTAAGACCTCCTTCTCCTCGCTAGAAAGCTCACCGTTACTCTTGCGTCTGGGCAGTGGGACACACGTTGGGACACCAGCGAGCACTGTTCCTCCTCGGCCGCGTCCTGGCGGCAGTGGAGCATCTCGCTGCATCGAGCTCCACGATGGAGCGTTTTATTCAAGTTTCCAGCAACTATTGCAAAGTCCTCGCGGCAGCTCTTTGGGCGAAGCACGTAGGATATGTCTGAGCGCTTCGGTCTGAGTATCGCAAGTGAGCGTGTGCTTTTTGGAGGCGAGCAGGCAGCAGAGGAGGGTGGGGGAAGGAGATTAAAATACAGTTGTTGGCTGATATGAAAAAAACCCAAAAACTTAAATAAACCACAAATTACCAAAAAAAAAAAAAAATCCTGTGAGAAAGAAAGAAAGTAACAAGTCTGTGGAGGATGGATGTTTGGAACTGTTCAGCCTAATGCATGCCAGATTCCTTCTCTCTTCTCTCCCCCCCGCCCCCTCCCGCTGCCTTCCCCTTACCAAATGCTGTCTGCTAAACTTCTGAAACACCCTTTGCCTTTTTGACCCTTCAACTCATCTTGAACTTAGGAAAAATTGGGGGGGGGCGGGAAGGAATAGTTGCCTATATAGTGCATGTGGCTGCGCCGGGGCCGGGGGGGGTGTGAGCCGGGGCGGGGGGGGGGGCTGCGACACCAGTTTGTGTGGTTGATGCTCCCCTGAAAACAATTTGTATCCTGTTAATAGAATTAGTAAATATTTGTAGCTCACTTTGAAGCCTGTGTCCCCCGGGGTATGTATGGGGGCGGGTGGGGGGGGGGGGTGCAGAGAAATTAAAGAGACCAGTTACTGATTTAGTCATCCCGTCCCCTTCCCCCAGCCTCGCTCTTTCATTTTCTACCTCCTTTATGAAGACACTAAACAGACAAATTGGGGGTTTGAAAGGAGGGTTGTGCTGCGGAAGTGACAGGGGTGGTACGTGGGGCGAGGGGGGTGGAGGAGCAGGCCTGATATCTGCTAACGCAAAAGCCATTCGCATCTAATGAACCCAGTTGGGAGCCAAGTTCCTGAGCGGCGGCAGGGCCCAGCCAGGCGCCTGGTGTGGTGGCAGCAGTCATCGCTGGGACACTGGCCCATGGCACCTGGGGCTGAGCTGGGGGGTGGCCCCAGCCGGCGGGGTTTGGCTCCTGTGACTGATTTCAGGGTCTCTCAGCTCCGTCATGCCCCAAGTTGACCATAATGGAAGATACGTATGTATACGTTTAATCTCACTTCTTCAAATCCCTCCTTCCTCTTCCCAGTGAAGTGTTATAAACTGTTAAAGGACAAAGGAAGAAGAAAGTGAACTCAGATCGGAAAACTGAGTCATGTAGGGCTGAGACGTTTCATTTCCCGTTATTATTTCTGATTCACTTCTTTGCAGAACCGCACAGATGCACAGGCGGAGGTTAGGTCACCTGCAAGTTTTTAGGTGGTGGCCGCGTTCCAGCTCTTTGCCTCCAACAGCTGGCAGTTGAAGCACATGTGAGTGACGAGGGCCACCCAAAAGGGGGATCGGGTTTGAAATGGTAGAAATTCAAAGAGCTGTTAGCATCTCCGGGCATGGCGTTATTACTTGGGAGTGATTTTGACGGGCATTGGGGAGGAAGTTTGGACGAGTTACGTTACTTTCTTGTGCGGAAGGAACCCACATTGTGCCATTGTTTAGAGAAACGTGCTCTCCTTGACTTGCCAATTCTACCCAACTCCGTAGTCCTCTGATCATGCGAAGCTCTTGGCAAAACAGCTTCTTACAGGTGAAGGGGCTTCTAAAAACGTACATCTGAAGTAAGCTTTTGCCTTATACATAGACTATAAACAAACTGTTGGGTGGGGTGGAACTGAGGAGGGAGCACCACCTTTCCTGGAAACCACTGGGGCCAGGTTAGAAACACTCAGCTCGTGCAATAGGCGTTGCCGTGCTCCACATGTAGTAGAATCTGATAACCTGGATCTTCTTGATGCTTTTCCAAATTAAACCGGTTGGGCTTGAATGCCCATATTTTGTGGGTTCAGTGTTTGTATTATTAATGCTTTCTATGAAGCCATAGTAACCCTGGCTGAGGAGGAGAGCGTGGAGCCCTGCAAGCCTGAAGGTGGGCAGCGCTTGGTGCTTTGCTGGGAGAAGGTGCAGCTCTGCTGCTGTTGGAGGGTCAGCCCATGCTGGAGAGGAGAGGACTAGATATGAGCCAGTTATAAAAATTAACTGGCCATCACGCAGCCACGCTGCATAGCCTAGAGGGTCAATTTATTCCTTGGAAACAGAGCAACAAGCAATCTGAACTGGTGGTGCGGCTGCCTGCCGGGCGAGACTAGGCCACGGTGGCATCTCATGCGGCTGATAACGTGGGGGAGGTCAGGGAGTGACTCCCAAAGTCTGGCTTGTCTGGTTTGAAATTTGCCTTCAGATTTTTTGGGGGTGAGCAGATTTTGTGGAGAGCAATGAAGAAAACTCAGGTGGCTAATTTCTGTCTTGATGTAAAGGAAGAGCAAGGCAGGCTCTGTAATTGTTGAATATTGGGTTGTCTGTGTGCTGGGAACGTTTAACGGGATCGACAGGCTTCACTTCTCTGGTGGTAGGCAGCTCAGCATCACCTGGCCAGTGTCATCTCCTGCAAGTGCCACTGGAGAGAAGCAGGTGGCTCAGGGGGGCGATTCCTCTGTGTGTCTCTTGAGTTGCCCCTTTCTCTCCTTGAGCTACCAAATCGACCAGGGTTACCAGCTCAAATACATCACCTAACTAAGTTAGGATAGATGAATCCATTTTTCAGCTGAGTTTGGTGTCTTGGAAGATCACGACCCAGATAAAATAGTCATTCATACTCGGTTGAAGGTTGGCATTCAAAGCTTGTTCACCTATAGAATGCAAACCTTTATAAAGGCCCTGACCTTCAGTTGAAATGTAAGTCTACGTGAGAAAATAAACCATAAATTGTTTTAAGCTTTTGAATTTTCCTTTCTTGAGAACGGGTTCAGAAAGAGAGAAACAACTGCAAAAATTCTCTTCAAGTATTGTTGGTTTTTTGTGAAAAGGCGACAGAAATGTTCACAAGTCTTTACAAAAGAAAACTTTAAGGCAAATAGTTGCAAAACACATTTAGTATGCTTCAACCAGCTGGATTTTCTGGCAGCTCCAGTGAAATCTAAACAAGGAAAATGATTGTCTTTTTTTGTTGTGTTTTGCAATATATTTTTTTTTTTTTTATCCAGACTGGACAGTACAAAGCACATCCTCTGTGGGAAGGTGTCGCAGGCTGCAGATGAGATAAAGTTCCCTGTGATTATATGGGGTGTTTCTCAATTGAGAGTCAGCACATGTGGAGGTCCGATCCCTTTAACGCACACATAGAGGGAAAAGGGAGGAAGTGGAGTCCATTAAGGAGAATAGTAAAACCAGGAGTCAAGTAATGAATGAGCGACTGATCCCGTAACGTCATGTGAGCACCTTTCACTCCCACTCGTTGCAGGAGGTATTCGACAGTTTTGCAGGGCTGAGCCCCAGATCGTGCGAGCAAGGGCCTCTTTTGCAATTCTATATGTCTGCTCTACCTTTTCCAGACATGCATCTCTGGTTTTATTAAGCACGCGGCTTGCTGTGGTCCTTAAGTTCCCAGCAGCTCTTTCCACTCCCGTTCCCACCCAGAGCTGAGAGACCTATTACCAGGTAATGATGTGTCAAGCAATAGGCAAGGTAGGGGAAAATCACCGAAGGAAAATGCTGATGTAGCGGTGGAAGCCTCTATTTTTTTTATTTTTTTTTTTTCTATTCTCCTTCATGACCTTGTTTTCTATACCCAAAGCCTTTAACGTGCTGATGTTTCTCCTTAGATGAATGGGTGGGTTTGGGGACTGACGGGATTGGCAGCTGGTCTTGTCTAAGAAGTGTTGTAATGTTTCTCTTGTCCTAAGGTAAATCACGTTTTCAAATCCCCGGACTTGGAAAAGTTGTTTCCAAGTAGTGAGTTTTAACCTCCCTTGGGTCTATGTATGACAGAAACAGTTGAATTGCCTGTAGTTTTGTGTTTATCTGAAAACTGTAGTGAAAACTGGCGGTGGTTTGCTTAGGTGGTCCAGGTCTCTGAAAACGTGGCCTGACTTCTTTGAAAATTGAGTCCAGTACAACTCAAAACTCACCTTAACTTTGTGTGATCTGACCTTCCCGGGGTCTGGGCCAACAATAGATGACTTTTCTAAATTTCCTCGGGGAGCTGACTTCAGTCCTAGCAGCCTGACCAGGACTGGAAGCATCTTAAATGGCGATGTTATAGAAAGCGCTGCAGCCCCAAACCTGCACGTCGATGGTCTCGCCTGGGGAGCATCGTACGTCTGCGACCTGGGCACTGTCTGTGGTCTAAAACCCATCCGGATGCTGCACGTTTTGATAGTCCTTATCTCAGCCTAAACCAAGGGTGAATCTTGCCCAGATTCCTGCTTCATCGTGTGCCATTTTAATGGTTTCCCCATATGTTAAATATTTTCTCAGTAAGTGGGAAATCCAGTGTTTCTAGTGAACTTGATATTTAATAAAGCCATTTTGAAATGATTTCTGGATAGCAGAGTCTGCAAATGTTCAGAAACTACTCTTTTTACATCTAATGCTCAGTGTTATGTTCTGAGATTCCCTGCGAAGACTCGAGCCCAGATTGTAAAATGTACTTTGAAATTTAATTTCCATCAATTTCAATGTGGAAGAGATTAAAACGTGAAGCTTCACAAGGAGAAAGATTTTTCTCGGTAACAAAACAAATTCCACTGTGAGCTGGTGACAGATTTTATCAAAAATACTTTAAAAGCTGTCATTTCAGATTGTTGCTGCTTTACCAGGTTTGAAATGCTCTAGACGCTAGACCCATTTTTAATCTCTTTAGCAAACTAGTTTTACAAATCAGGCACCGTATCTTTGATTACAGCAAACTTTGCTTTCTGAAAACAGCGGCTGTGGTAAGGAGGAAAAAAAAAATTCATTCTTGTTTTGCAAACAGTTTTGGTAAGTTCAATAAAAATATTCATAAATTATTCCCGAAGAATCCAACAGACTTCGGAAAACGCCGCCAGTAAAGCAAAATTCTGGCTAAAAATTTTGTTTTTGAAAAAAGAGAAAAGACTGGTTTCATCATAAAACACTTTTCGTGCCAAGAATTTAAGCCAGCTGTCATTGTCTTTTGTATCCATAAACAAATGCTTTGGTCTCCCTAACAAATCTCAAACGAGTAAAATGAGAATGGGAAAAGTAAGGGCCGTCTGTCTGCAGTGCATATGCCATCCGGCAGCCAGCGAGGCTGACGTGGATTTGGGGCTGGCTCCGTGAAATCCTTAGCGTGTAGAGGGCTTCCAGAGGCTTGACGCCGGCAACACTGGGGAGAGCGCCTGGGAGGAGAAGTCAAACCCCAAACACCGGCTCCGGGAGGAGATGCAGCCTGGCGGTGGGTGCGTCACACGTACGGGCTGTACGTGCATGCCCGCAGCACGCGTCTTCCAGGATGAAACACGTGCACACCCCTGCTGTAAAAAGAAAAGGAAAAATTCAATATAGAGGACCTGCAGGGCACTGCGAATTCTCACCCAACTGCATCAGCTAATCGCTCCTGTGAGTTTGGCCCTTCTCGTCGGAGCAGGGCAGGAAAAAGCAATTAGCAGGGATATTTCACATGGTTCTTAAAATGAACCTTCTGAAACCAAGTCTCCTGGACTGGAGAGAACCCGCGGTGCGGGAGGCAGCCGGGCTGGCAGGGCTTGGACCATACCTGACCACCACTTTGCTTTTCAACAGCGGGGCCGCCGCGCTCGCTGGGGAGGAGACTGGGCACTGCGATGCACAAGCAGAGTTTTTAACATCACGTAGGAACTTCTCAACAGCTAGAAACCAGGAGAGATTTGCTCCTGGGTCTCTTTGGTCCCAGTTTCTTCCCTTCCTCCCGCCCCCGCTCTTTAAAAGTTCTAACCCCAGCTCATGGTATCCCTGGAATGTGGGGGACTGTATCCCCCCGTATCCTCTCTCTTGACCAAAGCCCTGGAAATGTGGATGAGGATTTTGAATAGCGCTTCCACAGCTTGCCTGCTCCTCTGGCCCGGATACAGGTGGTGACATCAGATTACTCTCCGTTCCAGCTGATAGATTTGTGGAGATCCTCTAAACTGGTTGTCGCTTGGGCAGTGCTTCACAGGTGGAAGAAGACATTCTTTATTTCTGTGATCGTAATTAGCGATTTTAGCTGAAGTCGTTCAGGCTGTTTGAACCTCTTGTGAGGACTGAAGTTTTGCAGAAAGCAAGTTTCTGTGTGGGATTTCTCAGAAGTTCTCCATCCCCTTTCTGCCAGCATTTCAAAGGCAATAATTGTCTTTGGGATAATTTTGGGTGCTCTCATCTAATTAATAGCCTGGACTCACAGAGAAAGGAAGAGTTTTCCTAAAAGGAATTGTTTAGTGAGCAAATTAAGTCTGAATTGCTGTGATTTTCTGCCTTGTAGGGTTCTCTAATAGCTGCTAAGAGTTTGGGTTTTCCCTCTTTTGCACTACTATGGGAACTCTTTTCCACCTGGCTTCCTTGTAGTACGATAGTTGTAGGAACAGTGTAACTCTGAGATCTTTACTCTGTTGGAAAAATTTATTATTTCAACTAAATAAAGATCTGTGGCTCGAAGATGGTGAGGTAACTGTGGGCGGACAGGCTCTGATCGCACCAGCCTTGTCTCCATAGGAATCCAGGCCAAAAAAAAAAAAGCTTACATCATTTCTGAGTCTTCTGCCTCTGTTTTGCTTCAAGTTGTTGGTGAAGGCTAAGCAGAGATGTTCACCAGATGGTTCATCTTCCCAAATATCTCTCCTTTCATAAGGGTATTTGTTTCTTTCGCTCCTTCTTCTGTGCTCAGCTTTGGAGTATTTAATCGATAGGAACTGTTTTCATTTCTTTTGCTCTGAATATATCCCTGTGACTCCGCCTGGGTCCAGGGAATCATTGGACGTACCTGCTAGAGTGACATCTGATGCGTAGACCCGCGTTAGTTTGTGAATGCAGAGCCTGCCAGCCGTATGCAACGTGCATGTGTTAAACACTGATGTAAACAGTAGACTCTACCCTTCTCTTTGGAGTCAAACTCAAGGTCAGGAGAACATGAGGTGCTCAGCTGCACTTCATTCACAACGTGACAGATCTGCCAGAGGTGGTGTCTTCAAGTCACTTGGGATGCGCTTGCATGTGTGTAGGCTCCAGCGTGGACCGGCCGAACTGCTCATCCCTCGGCACAGAAACCCCGTGGACCCCTCTCCTGCCATGCCCGGGAGCCGATAAACATCTGCCTTTGCTGCGCTGAGAAGACGCTGCTAGCGACAGCGTTACCGAGCTTAAAGATCGAAGCTGGGCAGAACACGGGGTGGAGTGAAAGAACCTCCCGGTGTAATTAATCCAGTCATATTACTGCAGCTTTCGGCTTTGTTTTTTTTCTAAAGCTGGCCTGGCCTGCAAAACCCAGGTCTCAATTAATACTATTATCCTGGGGATGACATTTCCTCAGTCTGTCGTCGGTTATTTTTTAATTCTCTAATTTGTTCTAATATGCGCATTGCCTGCACATCAAGTCAGCCATGAAGACGCTGCATTTCCAGGTTCCTTCCTCTCCATCCTCCCAAAGAAATTAAAGCAAGGAGGCTGCGGGACCACAAGTGCAGGAAATAGAATTAGGGAACATATTAATTGGGGCATCAAGTAGGATTTTGTTCCAGGCGGTTTCCTTCCGTGAGCCACTTTGATGCTTCCCCTTCGCAGCTCTGTTTCTCATTAAAAGTATCCCTTAATGGCAAATGTTGTTTATGCATGTTGCAATTATGTCATGCTGTAACCCCTATGCTGGCTGATTGGCGGGGAGGAGGAGGAGGAGGTCAGTTGTGGGGAGGAAGAGGGGGAGGACGTGGTTGGGGTTGGGGGGGGGAGGTAAACAACAGAGGAATAGTTTCAGCTTGGCGGTCGAAGGCGATGGCTGCTCCGAAGCCCTGGGTGCGCTGGGCCGGCGAGAGCCAAGGGCTTGTCGCTCCTCTGCGCAGTCGGGTTTTAGCCTTTTTCTGCTGTTTTCTTTCACTGGCTTTGGGGTTTGCAGCGCTGCCAGAAAAATGGCCGGGTAGTATTAAAGCTCTGTTTTTCGAAGTGGAGCCTGGATTCTCTTTTGCTGTTTTAGCTACTGTTTTGATTTAAGAGAACTAGGATTTTGGTTAGATTTGTGGGCTTTTTTGGGGAAGGGAAAGGGGTGTCTTTAACTTCGTCATCGTGCTTTTCGCTGTCCTCCATGGCTCTGGTGCATCTTGTCCTGGCCGTAGCTGCAAACCTTCGGCAGGGATCTTCTTCAAGGCCCCGAGATTTGCTCCGATCTTTTCAGACCCGTTGCCTTCAGTGAGGCTGCTCCTTAGGTGGCTTTTGCCAGCGCTAATTCAAGGCTGTGAGAATAGCTCATTTGTGGGAGGGTATTTGTTTTTCCATCCAGGCAGCCAAAACCTCCGGCTTCCCCTCTCCCTCGCTCGCGGACGGGGAGCGCAGAGGGTTCATTCTGCCCTTGATCTCCCAGCTTCATGCGAGCAGCTCAAGACAAACCTGGTGGCGAACTTAACTCTTTTTTTTTTTTTTTTTTTTTTTCTTTTTCCCCCTCACCGTTTTCTCCGTCGTTCCTACTGTAAAATGCGTTTGCCCCCGTGTCTAGATCTCAAAAGCAAACAATTAACAGCCATAATGAAAGAAAACAGCTCGTGTATGCGGGGAGAGCGAGCCAAGCCCACGTCCATGCCCAAGCAAGTTCAGAAGCCAATACAAATACCGCTGCTGTGTTTTGGAAACTGTTGGCCTCTCTGGATTTTGGGAGCCGACACGCAGCGACTGAAGCCGATGGCGAAAGCAGTGAGCAAAAAACCTCAAAGCTGTAAAAACCAGAATGTAAAACAAATTTAAGAGGGGGAAAAATAAAAAAAAAAACCTCTCCCTCCTTCCTTCCGAGCTAATATCCTATCTGAAGTGACTGGAGCCTAAGCAGGCAAACGGGCCGAGGAAACCGCAGGAGCTGGGGCTGACAGGGATGGAGCTGGTGAATGAGGGGAAGCAGACAAGTGTAGGAGTCACAGAGGAGAAGTCACTCGCTGCCTAGAGCCAGAGCTGCTGTGAAATGACTCATTTTCACTTTGCCTGTATGATATTTGCATGCAAAACACACTCTGCCGCACCGTCACATGGGTATTCTGCTCATGGGTTTTGATCCGGGATGAAATTTCACCCTTTCCTCCAGCAAAGTCGTTTATCTTTCTTTCGGGGAGGAGGGAGGAAGTGGGAGGGAACTGCAGGGAGAGAGAAAGAAATTATCCTTCAGGCATAAAATTCAGGGATTTATCCCTCCAATGGGTCACTCGGCTGTTTCCGATCATGGGGACAGAAGTGGGAAATGCTGGTGAGAGCACAAGGTTGGGGCAGAGGTGGGTCTTGGCTCTGCTGCCTCCACCCCAGCACTAGACCGAGCTGGAGCAGTCCATAGGCAGAGACTTGGAGCCTTTGTACTGCTTTGACTTAAATCCTTATTCAGCTAAAAATCTGCTCTGTAATGAAGTAAAACTCCAGAATTAGACCCAGGACCTGTTCTAGGAGTCTTGAGAGGTCCAGGGCTGTCCCCCACCCAGGACAGAAGAGCTGCTTTGCCTTTGATCTACCCCCTGAGAAAGGTTTGCAGTGTTTTGCCTGGTCCCACTCAGCAGATAATTCGGTCTGGGGACTTGATGCTCTTCACTAGGTGAGGATCCTCCCATGCTGACGGGTGCCGTGCGAGGGCAGCGTGCCATGCTGCCTGCTCAGGATCCTGCCTGTGCGTCCTCCTCCCTGACCACAGGGCGGAAAGAAGCCTCAGAAAAAGACAGAAGCTTAAAAAGTTCTTGAAGGGATGGACCCAGCTATTCTCCTGCCTAATCCTGTCCCTAGGCTGAGCCTTACAGTGGGGGATGCTGATTCCCCGGCCTTATTCTCACAGCAGCCCTCGCTGCGGTTGCTCTTTTCCCTGCCCCTTTTTTCCTTGAACATCTTCGCTTTCTCTTTCTCTGAGCCTTAACCCAGGAGTGGCTTTTTGAAGGGTTTTATCCATTGGGGATCTCAGCAGGCCTGTCCTCTCAGGGTGGTGTGGGGCGTTGTGCTGGCTCTCGCCATTACCCTCCCATTAGTGCAGAGCCCAGGAGGAAAGAACCCTCTGTACACGGCCTTCACAGGAGTTTTGGTTTTGGACCCCTGTGTCCCTAGTGGAGGAGCAGCCCTGGACCATACAGGAGCTTTTCATGCTTGCTGTGGAGTATTTCTGGTATTTGAACGCTGCTCATGGGGACAGGCTGTTGAGTATCGTGTTCTTAAGCCAACTAGCTTTTAGGGAGCTTCTAGGTCAGTCTTAAAGACCTCTGTGAGAGCAAGTTTACTGGGCAGTGTCTTGGACACTGCTGGGCCTGGCTTGGAGCAAAATAAACCCGAGACAATGGTGGGGTTTGGCTTTATGAGATGTTTTGCTGCGTGTTTGTGCCTCTCCCTCTATGCCCCGTGAACAGAAGGAAGAAAGGGGTCTTAGCAAAGGGACTCAGGTCCTCAATTACAGACAGACCAGAGTGTAATAATGCTAACAAGCGCCAGCGTCCGTGCTGGGCTGGGGTGGATGCCCGTTGGCTCTCGTGGTCGGGCTGAGAACTGCAGGGATCCCTGTGTTGGGAACGACGGAAGATGCTCATAGTTTGAGAAATAGTAAACCTAATTCTGCAATAAGTCCTGGTGCTGTTCTTGGGCATTTCATTGCTTTGGGGCTTGGGCAGGCTTCACTGTCCCTGTAGGAACAAGTCTGTAGCTGTCCATATCAGCTTCCACTCCCTCCATGCATATGGGATGGAGTTTCCCAAGAAACGGATTGCATTAATGCAGTCTATTAACTTTCTCCTGCCGCTTTTTCCTCTGCCGTTGCCTGTTTCCAAAGCCTTACAATGCAGTATGTATCCTTATGGGAAAGGTAAACCTTTGGTGCGCTGGTGGTGTGGGCAAGTAGCTGGGTTTGTGGTCACCTGCTGTTTGTCTTTCCAGGGCTGCCTGAGCAAAAGGAGCAAATCCGGAAGCCGGAGCCTGCCGTTTCTGATGGCAGGAGCTGTGCCGCTTTCACCAGACCTCTGTCTCGAGGGTCGATAGCTGTTTAACTTTGTTTAGTATCTTACATGTGCAAAGGAGTTTCTTTGGCATAGCTCCACCACGGTCCCCTGCGCTTAGGGGAGAGATGCTGCTGGTTTTGGCGTGGGGAGAGGCATGGCGTGAATGCAGGCAGCCTGCCACCATGGGCGTTGGGTCGCGCCGCTCCTGCTGTTGGGAGCCTTCTCCCTCCGTGCTGAGGGCTGGAGGGCTGTGTATCAGTCACGGTAGGAGTTGCACCACACTCGGGTGGAGGCAGTTGTCTACAGAGGTCCATGCTAGGGCAGGTGGTGGTAGTAGGAGGTGCCTTGGGGATTTGGTCTTCGAGATACTTCTTGGTAGTGATTCAAGTGGAAGGCTCACCCCTGTAAGCGTGGTCGTGCGCATCAGATGATGGGCATCTGAGGCTTATCAGAGTGCTGGAGCCCCTCTGCTGGGAGGACAGGCTGAGAGAGCTGGGGGGGTTCAGCCTGCAGAAGAGAAGGCTCCGGGGAGACCTTGGAGCCCCTTCCAGTCCCTAAAGGGGCTCCAGGAAAGCTGGGGAGGGACTCTGGAGCAGGGAGGGGAGCCACAGGACGAGGGGGAACAGTTTTAAACTGAAGCAGGGTAGATTTAGATTGGATATTAGGAAGAAATTCTTTGCCGTGAGGGTGGTGAGCCCCTGGCCCAGGTTGCCCAGAGAAGCTGTGGCTGCCCCATCCCTGGAGGGGTTCAAGGCCAGGTTGGACGGGGCTTGGAGCAACCTGGGCTGGTGGGAGGTGTCCCTGCCCAGGGCAGGGGGGTGGCACTGGGTGCTCTTTAAGGTCCCTTCCAACCCAAACCGTTTTACGATTCTATGATCTGAAGAAACTGTGAGGGTGGGTAAGGATCTACCTTGAAGTTACTGCCCATGTTCAGACCCTTTACCTGCATGAGATAGTGTCTCTGGGGAGCGTGTTACAGAATTAAATCCGTCCAGTGACTCTTCGGGTATACCTGGAGTTTATATTATGTGCAGCCCCAAACCTGTGCTCGGGTCAAACTTGCTGTCTGTGTCCTAGGCACGGGCTGCTCTCCAGGCCGGAGGGGTGATGAGCTTTGGGGTACTCCAGCGAAGGGGAGAACCTTGAGACCAGCCTTACCCTTACCCCCTAGCTCAGTTGCGTGGGCAGTGAAACAGGCTGTGCCCAGGCTGGGTGCTGCCTGGCAGTCTGTGTGCCGGCTGCTGCCCTCCCTGTAAGGTTGCTGGTGTTTTCTAATGCCGTAAAGCAGGGTGGCTGTAGTGGAGCGTACCCAGGCACCTGAAGAAACATGGCAACAAAAGCACTGCAGTAGTCAAAAAGCCTTTGAAAGGACCTATTTTAGTGGCAAGGTAGAGGAAGGACATCCCAGCACGAGTACATCTCGTACACAGAGGTAGAACTGCCTCTGGCACCTCTATGTGAGCCCGTGACTTTTACAAGGACTTTTTTTTCCCGTCTGTTAGGGGACGTTGAATCCCAAGTTGGAGGGTTGGGTGGGTAAAGGAGCGAGGCTGCAGTGTATCGGCTCATTTCTCCTCCTGTCTAAATCTGGTTGTCTCAGAAGCCTGAGCAAGGAAGGAGGGAGCATCACCTGGTCCGCAAGCTTAAATGGAGGCTACTTTGCTGGAAATGTTTGTACATTGTTCATGAAAAATACACAAAGCATATTGATAGCATAGCGCAGAGTTCAGCTTGTGCAATCGGGAATGTGCGTCTGTAAGTGTCTGCGTGTGTGTGTTTGCAAGATACATCCTTCCCTGAAAGCAGGTTTTGGAAGGCAGCTGCCAGCAGGTGAATTCCCGTGTTAAAATTGCCTGAAATATCCCGATCCATCTGCGCTAAATCCCTGGGAACAGCAGTGATAAACCCCGGCGCTTGGGTATTTCTGCCTTGGTTTCCTGGACAGAATTATACGGGCAGATGCGCAGGGGTGTGTGCACAATAAATCCAACTGAGATGGGCTGGCTGCAGGCGTGCGTCGGCAGCGCGGCTCGTGTTCTGGATCCGGCCTGTGCCAAAGGATGGATCTGTTGGATGGCACTGTGGTATTTCCAGATATCCGAGGGTCTGGTTAGCGCTGCTGCACAAACCCAGTATCCTGATAACCTCTTTCTTTGCCGAGATTGATTTTTAATCTCTGGTAAAACGAGGACACGCAAGGACGTTTATGGTGTGGTGACCTTAATTAAACTCCCGATCCAGGGCTGGAGGAGTATCAGAAAGGCCAGGGCAAAGTCCTTCATTTGGTAGTAGAATTTTAATCGGATAATCCCGGGAGCCCCCGATGAGAGATTTGGGCATGTCCTTTCCATTGTGCCGTAACGCCAGGGAGAAACACTAAATATGCTGCTGTGAAATGATGCCGCAGTGACGCCTCGGGACGCTCGTGAGGAAATAACGCAGCGACAGTGCCGCTCCTCTGCATCTCCGCCAGTTCCTTGGTCTTGGATGTAAAACTAATGTGATTCAAAGAACCGGAATGGTAAATTGGTCTGAAATTAACACAGTTGCAATCTGACTATTCCCAGCGAGCCGTGCAATTTTCTGCCTTTTTCTTGCCATACGTTGCTTTTCTCCCCTCAATCTCCATTGCCCCTGCTTACGTACCCAGAACAACACGCTTCTCATTTTATATGCCCTCAAAAATCACGTGTGTTCCCATGTTCTGCTAAGAGACACCAAACTTCACTGTCCCTGCGGTGCTGGAAATCTCTTCAAATGAAAGATTTTCACATGAAAATTCCTCTGTAATTTAGTCTGCTTGTGGAAGAAGAAAAAAAAGTGGAAACGCCTAAAGTCAACAAAACAGCTTACAACTTGGGTGGCCGAGGGGGTAGCAGGTGGGGGTGCCACGGTAAAACAAACCCCAACTTAATTACAGAAACCTCTGTCAAAGGGGTTTTCTTTTTTCCCCTCACGCGCACGTAGGTACATGCGTGCACTTATCTCCTGCAAACAGACTGTGCTGGAGGATCAGAAGAGCGGGGTTAGCTGCACCACACCAGCTATTCTCGTTGCCACAAACGGTTTTGCTGACTCAGTCCGAGGAATCCTGGCGCGAGCGATGCCAAATTGCGCTCTGTTGTTGCTCTTGATTCGCTCGCTGCCGAGTATTGGGGGGGGGGGGGGGGCGGGAACCAAACCAAGGCAAACCTCTGTGTCGAGGCACTTTTCTAGCAGACAGCTGAGAACCTGAGCCCCAACTTTCTGTCTTTTGCTCGGTGCACCTGCTTGCTTGGGGAAGGCACCTCGGTGAACGCTCCCTGTCGAGAGCCTCCTCGGAGTAACGCAACTGAGTCAACAGCATCATCCAAATTCCAAAGTGTGGGCGGAAGAAAAGAATCACCCTTTGTTGCCGAACCTAAAAATCCCGAAGCTTTCTTCGCCGCGCAGTTTGTTGGTGTCAGCAGATTCCGGGTGTTTTACTGCCAGCAGTCGGATTGAACTTCCTTGAAGTTGCAACATCAGGAGGGTTAATTATGTACAAAGCGCTGGCCGGTGGCGGGGTCTGGCATGCAGGGATCCAGCTGTGCTGGAGAGATGATCCAGAGGTGATTGTCACGGCCAATGTTTGCGTGTTCCTGGGGACTGTGGGCCGGGTGCGTTCCTCGTATGGGGTCGGTGAAGGCAGGGGAGAGCAGGCAGGCTGTGGGAGAGGCTTTTCCTTCTGCAAAAGGTCCTGGTTCAAAGGAAATCACGTTAGTGCAGAGAGGATTAGCGTTCCCAGGAATGGAGCTGCAGCCCTTGGGGGTTTAATCTGGTTTCCTTTGCAACCTTTATTCTAGAGTTGAAAAATGCCATTTTCAGCCATTATGTTTAAAAATAAATTAAGAAAAAAAAAGAAAAAAGAAGTCTTGGGGAAAAAAAGCAAAATATGTTGATGACTTTTTTTTTTTTTTTTTTTTTTGTATGAATGGATGGTGGCTTTACAGCTGTAGGACTCCTTTAGTTTTAGTGAGTAACTGGTGAGTTGTATTCAGCTGAAGCCCGTGGAGAGATTTTTCTCCCAAGGCATGGAGTGAACGTGGTGTTGAGGAGATCATCCCTCGGGAGATCGTCCCTCAGGACCCCTGCAGTCCCTTTGCCGGGTCCTCCAAAGAGGGAAACAGTCATATTTTGCTCTTTCCAACCAACCCGTGGCGCTGCCAAGCCTCCATCCTCCCCCTTCCAGCAGCGCTTTAAAATACAGTTTGTGGATTTCCCAATATTTGTAACCCCGTCAGTCAGGGCTTATCTCCCTGATAAATAAAAGGACACAAAGCACACAGAGGCCTTATCGGAGAGCTAACAGAGCGCTCGCCTTGCCTCGCTGAAGGCGAAGACATGGGAAGCGTTCTGTCAACAATTTAAACGCTGCAATTAAAATGCGTATCGATTCCTTTCCCCCCCGCCCCCCCCCAACTTGCGCTAGTTTCACATCAGTTTGCTGCCGACGCCGTTTTTGACATCTGGCTTAGCCAAGGTGATGGTGTTGGTTCTTAAAGCATCACATTTTCCTCTTTGGCTTCCTTTGCCCGGCAGCCGGCGAAACCCGAGGCACCACTCGACCGCTCTGTTTCGCTTCTTCACGTGCAAATGCTCTTCTCGATAGCGTTCCCTTCAAGGTCCTTTGCCCTAATGGCCAAATATTGCTCTCCTTCGTTCTGATGCAGGGCACTCCCGTGTCCCCGCTTGTTATTTTAATACAATTTTCACTTAATTGTGACACAACTCGGTTACAACAGCAGCAGACCGAAGGATGCCTTAAATGCTTGGCTGTCCTTTGGCCGCCCTAGGTCAGACGTCGGAGCTGCCAAACGTCAGCGTTGCCAAACAGGGGAGGGGATGGGACTTAACTACAATTTTAAGCAACTTTTTATTTATTTTTTTGGCAAACGGGCCGTTTTCCTATATGCTACGACACTGAGTCCTCTACCCACCCTTTTCTTTGACAAGGGAAAGCAGGGTTGTCTGCGCTACCAGGGGGTGATTTTAAACAGTAGTGGAGCTTGCCTGGGTTCCTGGCTTAGATGTGTGTGCAGTGCAACCGTCTTGTGTCTTCCTCACTCCGAAATGAATGGCTGTTTAATCTCCATCCCACGAAGTCGGGGGGCAGGGGGGGGGAAGCCAGGACATGCTGGTCCCCTGAGATGGGCTTTATAATTGCTCTAGCTTGACACTCCAACTTAGTGTCCTCATGGCCACTGATTGATTTCAATTAACATTCCCATGCTCCAGGCACTATAAATAACCCTTGTCTGGCCGGCTGCTTCTCCACTGCCAGCTCAACCTTTCTCCTTTAGCTGCTGCTGCTGCTCATCTTGCTTCTTGGCTTGGCCTCAGGCTCAGTCTATAATTCTTTCCAAACTTCCCTGTATAAAATAATCATGTACATGAAGTAAAACAGGAGTCTCATATACACACTTAATAACTCTTGTGTACTGTATGAGTGGGAATTCCACTTTATAACCCCCAGAGTTTTCAAATGGTTCTCATTTTCGGCAGCATTCCTCCTGCGAGATCTAAAACTTCCCATTTTATCCCGAGCCGTTTCTTTCCCTTTCAACCTTTTTATTTCTCCTCCAGATTTCGGGGCGACGGGCGGCTTCATCTTTTCTTTGGGCTGTGGTTTCAGCAGCGAGGCAGCCGGGAGCCGATAGCGCTGCTCTTGAGCTCTTAAGCCAAATGTCAGGGTTCTCTTCCCAATGCCACATTTTCCGAATTAAAGCCTCAGCTCGCTTGCGATTCAGCGCAAAAGGCTCCGAGTCGAGATTTAAGCTAAACTGTGATAAGATAAGCTTACGGGGACCTAAAGCTAATATTCTACATGTGTTCGTCTGTCTGCCTACCTGTTATCTCTTTCCCGGTGAAAAAGAGAAGAAAGAATATCGTGTGTATTTAGACACATACTGTGTGTGACAGATAGATAACATCTGCGTGTCTATGGATGCAGGAGCAAGACTGATAGGCAGATAAGTACGAGGTAGCAAGCCACAGATTTGTAAGGCCAGAAGGGACAGTTACATCAAAGGCGTCTAGAACCGGGGGGGTTTGAATTTGAGGGGGGTTTGTTATTTTGATGACGTTTGGAAAGCCAAGGGAAAATAGACACCTCTGATAAAATACACATGTATTTCTCTAGTTTTCTGCCAGCTGGGGATAGGGTTGAAGTTTCCCAATCTTGAATTTTTAAAAAAAAAAAAAAAAAGTTCATGATTTGTCTCTATTGTGTCTGGCTTTTTTTCTTTTTTTTTTTTTTTTTTTTTTTCCTACCCAGTAACACATCCCGTGGAAGATCTCAAAACACCCTGACCCAGCAGCATTTAAATTAGAAGGTTTGTATCGATTTGGGGTTAGTCCACCAGCGTGGAAGAATTGCAGGAGATGATAGGCATTGCCCTGGGAAACCAAGAACCTCTTGCTGCAAAAATTGCAGATGCCTTTTCGAAAGGGGCAAGCCAGAGACTGGGGGTAGGGGCAAAGGCAGGAGCTTCTCCGCGGCGTTGGGTACGGTTGGCAGAGTTGGACGTGTGGAGACGCCTGCAGGCAGCGAGCCCTGGGAGAGCAGGGCAGTGGGGGAAGCTCGTACAGGTCGGGGCCGTGCCGCGCTGGCGAGCGCCCTTTGCCACGCTGGTTGTTGTGACTTTAATCTTCCCTCATGTGCCACGATCCCAGCTGCGTGCGGAGCCCATGTGCGCTGTGCATGTCGTGCAGTTACTGGTTACCAGTGCTAATTGAAACATCGTTTTCAATGGTACATTCTTTGGCTTTTTTTTTTTTTTTTTTTTCCCCCCACCCCCCCCCCCTTCTCCCCTCTTTCCACATTTGGAGCCTGGCTTCGGTCCCTCTGTTGAGTCCCTGGTGTTAGTTGCCGAGCTCTGTGTTGGTGCGGTGTCTCCACGCTGGGCAGTGCTTGGCCAAATGAAAGGATCGTGAAATGGTAGAAATGTTGGGTGGCTGGACCCCCTCCAGCACCTCGCTACCCGCCCTGAATGGGGCAGCCCGAAACCTAGTCCGGATTAGGGTCTCATCAGTGCTGAGTAGAGGTGAAGAATAATCTTCTTGGATCTGCTGGCCACGCTTTTTGGAATAAATGGTTTGTGCATGATGAGAACGTGCTGCCGGCTCGTGTCCAGGCTGCTCCAACCCGTGTTCCGCAGGGCTGTCACTCACCCTGCAGGTTGTAGGCTCCATCGACGCTTGGGGTGGTGTTACGGTTTGAGAAAGCCCATAACAATTTATTGTCGTTCAGACAATTATTCTATCACCCATTGACCCCTCCCCATGCAGAGAGAAGAATTGGGGAAAGCAAGGGAACACCAGGCTTGAAATATAAATAGATTTAATAGGATAAAACTAAATAATTAACAATAATACTGAAGAGCCAGTATTAACCCCTATACTAATATAAGATATACCAGAGTTATACTCAGCCCGTTCCATCAGCAGAAGCCGTGCGCTCCCAGCAGGGGACAGTAAATGTGGGACACTGCGAGCACTGCGGCTTCGGGAGGAAGGGAAGGGCTCAGGGCTCCGGCACCGGGGCAAGGGGTTTCTCTGGACTGCTGCCGTCAAGGCGGAGAGAGAGACTCCTCAAGCAAACTTGCTAATTTGTACAGAACGGGATGTTCGTGGTATAAATAATGCTGTTGGCCAGCCTGGGTCCAATGCCCAGGCCTCGCTCCTCCTCCTCCCTGCACCTGGCAAGGCTTGAAAACACTGAGACCTTGAATCCCACGTAGCCTAGCTGGCTATGAAGTAAATATTTCCACGAATTCACACACTAAAGTCTTCCAAAAGTGAAGTTTTCCCCAGCATTAGGAGAGCAATCAGTCCTGTGTCCCTCAACCCAGGACAGCTGGTTCCAGGGTGTTGAGCTTTACCTGCGGCGATGTTGGATCCGTGGACCACGGCTCAAGGCCGTGTCTCAAGTTTTGCCCTTGCTGGTAGGACCCACCTGCCTGGTTGGCTTCTGCTGGGGCTGAGGTGCTCACAGCAGCACAACTCCTTTCCCAAGGGCAGGGCGCTTTTAGTATTATTGTTTATTAACGTTCCATTTTTCTACCCGTTCTTTGACAAACTCAAAATAATAGTTCCGTACCGATGCGTTCAGCTTCTGTTGTGTAACTGGTGGTGGGGCAGAACTAAACAGAAAGTTAAAACCCCATACAAAATAGTTAAATATATTGGCAATTTAAAAGAACTTGAGCGGCGATCTAACTTGGGATGAAAGTTTAAAAGCATCTGAAGAGGAGTGAGTTTTCTTTTGCGTCTGATACAGCGGCAATAACCTTTACACTTTAATACCGTTTAATGCTATTTTAATGCTTTTCAAGGGAAAAAAAATATGAAGGAGGGGTCTTTTTAGATAGAAGTGGTGTTTCTGAAAGTGTTGAAATTTGCCAATTTGATGGTTTGGGATTTAGCAGCGAGTAAAAGTATAAACCCCTAAGTCAGCAATGGCAACGTGCGTTTTGTGGTGTGTTGTAGTCCTGAAAGGCTTTTCTTTTTCCACAAAAAACAGTGCGAAAAAAATTCACATAGGTCTAATCACACCATCTCCCAAAGCTATTAGTGGATATGCTTATAGATAAACAAGAAACAAAACATCCTGAGACCAGGGGGAGAAATAAATAGATTTTCTGGAAGGGAGAGCGAGTGTGAGAGCGAGGGGAGGAGTAATGGGGCAGATGTGTGCGAGTTTGAAAACTGTTTTTTGCATTACAGGATGTCATTTATTTAGTTTGAAAAAACATGTTTTTACGGCGTTATTCTGTGCCTTTCGGAGTTCTCATGCGCTGGAAGCCAGCGCTGGCTTCTGTGTCAATGGGCACTTGGGGACTCCGAGCCCTGAGTTATTTGACTGTCAAATGCTGTTACTAAGTCACTGGAAATCACTTTTTTTTTTTTTTTTTTTAAAATCAAAATTAATTTGTTTTACTCCGAGGTGCCCAGAGCAATCATTTATATTATAAAGCTGCAAGTGGCAGGAGGATGTCTAAAAATAGCACATTCCAAAAGCTCAGATACAGATACTGGAAGAGAGATTTTTTCCCTTGTTTTGTATTCTCCATCATTATTTAGCCTGAAAAACCCCAAATAGGTGAAATAGGGAAAGCCAGGTGACATACAGCTATACATACTGTAATCTTGTGATTTGTCTCAAATTAATCAATCAGCAAGAGTTACTGGGCCGGATCCTGCTGGGTGCTGTGTATTGCTGTGCTGGGCCAAAGGGGGAAGACTCGCCAGGCAAAATGCTGTTGAATAGGGGTGTCAGCGTTTTATCTCTGAAAATACACAAGTCGCTCACGTCCCAGCTTGGGGGGTGAATGGCCTGGGTCTGCGGAAACGTCTGTGCTGTGGGAATCTCTGCGAGGTCGCGCTGGGCTCCCTTTTTACCGGCGGATGAAAATGGGTGTATTCGGGGTGCCTGAGCATACGCTGCAGCCTTCCGCGGGTGTCTGACCTGCATCGGGTGGACTGCTCTTCTCTGGCACTCTTTTTTTTTTTCCCCGATTACCAAAGGGAAAGTGTCAGTCTGTGCCGTTGGCATCTCCTCCTAGGGGAGGAACACCCCACCGTGGTTGTCCCCAGCAGCCCTTTGATGGGCTTGTTTCTGAGGGTTCATAATCCTGGCATTTCTGCTGGAATTTGGAGGTGGGATGAGCTCCAACCTTAAACTGAAGCTTGGCCCCAGACCTTTGTTTTTGCCTGGCTTTGAGGGCTTGTCCCCTCTTCACTGGGATCTCTTCCCAAGCTCTTGGGAAATGCAGCCCGACCAGATTACAAAGAGGTGTGGAGATGGGTCTAAATCCCGCCGGCCCTGATTGTCCTTACATGAATGATGCCTGTTACCAAATTTACGCAAATCTAGTTAAATAATTGAGCCTCTTCTACCACCTGGAAATCTCATTCAGAAGGAAAAGAATTTGACCTTTTGTCTCTTGTTCTGGACTTCCAACATCCCAAGTCCTTCTTGGCCAAGCTTCGTTATGGCCATATAAAGCCCTATCAAGAGCCTGACTAGACATTGCTCACTTCATGCCACGCTTTGTTTATAAGCCTGGATTATGATTTTGTCCCAGACAGCTTGCCCTGCCTTAAAATACTGGCCATGTAGATGAGAAGAAAATCAGATTAACTGTTCTTTATAACACGAGAGCTGAGACCCGATGCGAGGAGCAGCTTCGGCTTACAGCAGATGTGAAGACAAGCATCCTGAGCCGGCGCTGCCATTGTGTGGTCTCATCTCCCGTCCCTGCCACCGCTGCACCGCTGGCTTCTCCGGCACATCTTCAGGAGGTTTGGGTCCCATCAATCGCTGGGAACGCCCGTAAAACCAGGGGTCATCAAAGGAAGTGTTTAGCAAATGTTCAGCTGTGGTAGTGAGGCTGCTGTAAAAGTCTCTTGGTTGTCTTTTAGGTCTGTCGCTCACCTGCTTTAAACTACGCGTGACTTTGGGGGACTTAACTTCTCTCTGCAGAACAAGGGAGCTGAGAACTTTCCCAGCTCATCCACTGAATGGGGTCAGTGCTTCCCCTACAAGGTGCAACCTGCAGAGTGCCGTGGCCTTTCCTTTAGTTGGGAATAAGCTACTGCTTTGGGAAGACCAGATTCAACTGCTGAGGCTGCACTTGATGATCTCCAGGGGAGGAGAGTCCCTGTGGTGATGGAGGGGGGGACTTCCAGCAAGTGCCCCGGTCGGCACGGTGGAGCCGGAGACCTGGCTTGCCAGGGTCAGGTTGGGACCCTGGGACTGGTTCGTGAATGGTGTGGTGAGCTTTGTGAAATGCTGAGCATTTTAAAGATGTCGCCTTGGTCTCTCTTGATGCCAACGTGAGTCACGTCCCTTCTTCCAGACAGGGGGTCTGCAGCAGGAGGAAGGAAAGAAGGAAACTTGGGTGTAGTTAGAAAACAGGAGTAAGGAGAAAGAGGACACGCAGTGTTGGAGTGTGAAGAGTGACACCAGCCCACTGTTGCCACCCTCTGTGTGGCATTAAGCCTCCCAGCCCCAACGGGAGGAAGAACTGAGGCAGCCGGACTCTGCTCTGCCGCCCAAGCTCGCCGGGCTTGGCACAGGGCAAGCCACTTGGTTTCTGATGTCGGGGACTTTTCTTTGACAGAACCCGATGAGGAAAGGTTTATACAGGTTACTGGACCATTTTGACCTTTTGCCTGCTTTATCAAAGGCCAGAGAAAAGATTTTGTTGTTTTATTTTATGTGGGGCCAGAGACTGACCGGCCATACTTGTTCACAGCTTTGATATAAGCCGAAGTCCTAACTGAAACAGTAAATTAATTTTGACAGCTCGGGTACATATTGCTCTTCTCATCCAATAGCCAGTTGGGTGACTTTTCCATTTCCATCCGCTAGCCAGTGGCAAAGGGAGGCTGTGAGTTTGGGAAGTCGTGAGGCCGTGCCTGAGCACCAGCCGCTGGGGCATGCCACCGCCGTCCCGCAGCAGGACAGGGCCGGAGGAGCAGACTTAGCAAGACTTGGCGTGACAGGTCAGATGGATACAATCTGCAGAACACAGTAAAACTGCGCTGAGAAGTTGTAATTCAGAAAGCCTGTATAATATGTTGTTGGTTCTCCCTGTGCTTGGGGGGGGACACCCTTCTTGTGAGCTCTGGGTGCCTTGGTGGTACCTCTCCTGCACCATGCGCAGCACTGTTCTCCCAACGTCACGACTCAGTAGGTGCAAAGAAGCCTTTACTGTTTCCATTCCTCCTTTTTGGTTGATCCTCAAATTGTAATTTTAACAGAGCACAAATATTTCCCATTTCCCTGTGTATTACCCTTAAACTTCTATGACTATGCAGGCACCAAAAATATTCAGCAGGCAGACTCGCTGCTTTGACTCAGCCCCCGCTTCTTGTGGTCCTCTTGCAGGGACCCACGTTGCATTCTCTTCATTCCCAGCTTCTCCCCAGTTACTCATCATTACCTGTGAGCTTATTTCGTCAGTCCCAGTTGATGCTAATTTAAAGTCTTTTGCAGGACCGGTGAGCCTTGCTTGTATCTACTCGTCCTTCCATGTTCCTGGAGGTGGTCCCCATACTTACGTGGCAGGTTTTTTTTCCTTTCTTCGGGAATTTCCCCAACTGACAGTGTCACCCAGCTCTCCTCAAAATCCAAAGGCACGTAGACTGGAAAAAAAGAGCATCTCTTCCTTTGCTGACTGATGTATCCTTAATTTCCTAGGCTGGCCGGGAAATGTAATCGATAGTATCGAGTGTTTTGTTATCACAGGCCATGTGTTTTTCCCCTTTTATAGGATAACGGTTGTAAAATGTCTTAGAGTCTCCCTTTAATTCTCTCATAAGATTGGGTGGTTTCTTGGCTGGTCATATGAGATGAGTTACTGGGAATGTTTTGTAACGGGATGTGTTGCGGATTTGGCTGACAGTGATTTGATGTGCCTGTCAGTGATGGAGATGCTTAGAGGCTGTAGCCGTCATTTCTGCCTGTGATGTGTGGTGATGGGTTTGTTCTTGTGCTTGTTGTGTCTTCGGCTGCTTGTTTGTTGTGGTCACTGTGTTTTCATGGTCTGATTTTTGGTTATCGTGTAGCCATGGAGACCACCACTGTGCTCTGCCTCCCGTTGTTGTGGCTTCCTGCAAACCAGCGTTTGTTGTGGGAGATAATATGTGGTGGTGTTTTTCGGCTTGTTCCTTTGCTCAGGCTGCTTGATGTTTGTGTTGTAGCCATAGATTTCCGTGGTAAACCCTTTGAGCTCGGGGAAAAAAAAAAAAGAAAAAAAAAAGGAGCAGACAAGCTTTCCCTTTCTAGTCATTTGTGAAACTCAAACATGATCTTGTTCAGCACGACCACGAAAACTTGGAGATCAAACTGAGTAAATTGAAAGTGTCCCACAACACAGAAATTCCCTTCTTCCGCCTTTCCACTCTTGTCTCTCCACAACCAGATTCCTCCTGCCAATTCCAAGCAGGAGGGAGATTTGCCTACCGCTGAGAGGGCTGCTTGTGCTCCCTCCGAGTGGGGTGGGACAGCAGTGATGGACCGTCACCTGAGCAGAACTGGATCTTTGCTAGTAGAACACTTTAGGCCCTATCATGCAAATTCATGCCTTTGTTGGCCTTACGACTCCATAAAACCATTATTTTTATTGTAGAAGAATAAGGTCTGTGTCAGGGAAATGGAGAGGAAGGGTCGAGGGGGGCAGAGGTACATGTTTATATCAAGCTTTTCCACGCGAAGAAGAATGTCCTTTCTGAAAGGCTCCTTTTTGGTGATTTGTCTACAAGCTCCGTTCCACTCCTCTTGCTTCCCCCACCGCTCCCCTGCCAAACGGCTCCCTTTACCTGTACAGAGTAACACTGGGCGGGGGGGTCAAGGTTTTATGAACCCAATGTTTTTCCCTAAAGATTAACCCCCTGGATAATCGGGGTGGGAAAACGTAGCTGCAAGGTACGTAAAACGAGACCTTTGAAAGCTCCTGGTGAAAAACTTTTCCCGAGTCCTTTCTTTTTTAGCAGTTTGAAAGCCCCTCGCTCTTCCCTCCCCCCGAATATGATCAACAACGCTGAAATTCAGACAGTTGTAATCAGCTCTAATAGGAGCAGAGAAGCCAAGTGCCACGCGTTATTATGCCTCAGCCCCTGTAGTGCCGGTATCCGGAACCTCGCTTGTGCTGGGATAACAGTAAACAGATGTGAGGGCAGTAGTTGTAATACCGAGTTACCCTTTAAAAATCCAGCTTGCCCCATGGATTTTTACAGTTCTTGTTAAGGCCCCTTCTTACCAAACGCCTTTTCTTTCTCTCTCTCTCCCCCTCTCTCTTTCCTTCTCCGTTTTCTGCAAGGTTATTTTATTTTTTGCAGGATCAGCTCCCTTGGCTGATTCACCGTGTGGCTCCATAAATAGTTGGATTGGCATAATTGAGGGGTGAGCGGGATTTGGGAGTGAGTGGCCGGTGATGGAGAAAGGAGGTGGGGGGTGTGATGGGATAAAGCTGGGCTTACCACCGAGAGAAATGTTTGTGGAACCACGGCTTTTCCACAAGGAGCCACAAGTCTCTGGGAGAAGCAGGGGGAAGGCTGCGACCACTGGAGGAGCGAAACTCGGCTCTCCGGGCCAGAGGCTGATATCATCGCTCCGAGAGTATTGTCTTTGGCTTTGACCTGGCGCAGGCGTGCGTAGCCGTAGCTTAACGCGCCGAGCCGCCGCTTTTGAACGGGAACCGACACAGGGGTCCCGTTGAAGTCTGTAGGGTGACGCTGCTCAAAGTATCTTTGGCACGAAGGCAGAGAACCCCGTTGGCTGCTTTGGTGTGCTGAGTTAGGTCTAAAAGTTACGTTAAATACCTGCCTGAAATGTTAGGGGATTGGGACTTGACTCCAAAACTGAATCTATTGACTTCGAAGAGGAATAATTGTTCTTGTCAGTGGCGGGATCGGTTCCTGCGTTCACACAGGTGCTCGGTCTGTTGGGTGCTTGTGCCAACAGAAGGAAAGAGGGTAAAACAGCAGTGCTGAGAAGGAGGAGCAAAGGGTGGAAGCACAGATTTTAGACTGTTTTCGGCTGGTTGTGAGGCGGCACCCCAAGGATTTGGTTTCCCATACCGCCCAGTGTGGGGTACCCAATGGGCAGCTGCCCTGCCCTTGCCCCCCTCCCACACTCCCACTGCCCGCCTCGTGCTGTTCTCACTGCCGCAGGGCGAGGTGCGTAAATCGGCCCGTCCCGCGGAAAATTAACCCACCAGTGAAGAAGCAAATTTTTCCTGGTGGATCAGCTTGCTGATCTGATCCATTCTGCACCTTCGTCACCTCCAGATCTGACCCTCAGGGAGGGCAAGGGGGCGTAGGCGGAGTAGCAGGAAGGCGAGCAGGCGGCGGTGGGCTCTTCCTGAGCAGGGACGGGTTATGTGAATGCATCATGAGAAAGGAGGGCGAGTTTGGCCTCTTCTGGTGACTTTCCTAGCCCGGCAGTCAGCCTGCCAACACTTGGTTTCTGGCAGCTTCAGTTCAACGTTGTCATCGGCTCTGCCCACTTCTTTGCAGGCATCCCAAGATGTTGTAATTTGTAGGTGTGGTATTTTTAACCATGAGCTTGGTGTCTCTAGACACACCATGACCACAGAACAGCTTTCAACAGGGGGGTGTGGACAGAAGGAAAGGATTTATTTTGGTTCATGAGCGCTATTGAGGGGCTTTCTCCCAGGCGAGGGAGGGCCGGGGTTCCAGAGCTCTCTCTCCTGTTCCCTCGGCTGTGAGGCCACAGGGAGAAGCCGGAGAGCTGGGGATGTGCGTGTGGATGTGGGCAGTGACGCATGACGAGGGCATGTGCAGAATTCCCCCAAATGACCACAGCGCTTTGCTGAACAACTATCAGAAATTTTCTCACCCTTTCTCGAGGGAGGATGCTGTGCTTCCAAAAAAGACTCCCGACGGATGTAACGATACTCATCCGGTTCTGCTACAACCGTTGCTCTTCCTGTGGCTGTTTTGCTCCTCATTATCTCCCTGGGAAGAGGTTGTTCTCTTGAGCAGCAATATCCCAAAGCCAGTTTGGTTTCTGCAGCGTCCATATTTAGTGGGACTGTTTCTTATTTAGGAGCAGCCTTTGCATGGGTGTGAAGATGCTCCGCGCCATGTGAGCGATGTTAAATGGGCTTTGCCCCCTGGTCTGTAGCTGGAGAAAATGTGTGAGAGATTTCCCTGCTGCTAATAAGCATTGTGTTCGCCTTCCTCTTTTGGGGGTGGGATATATTTGGGAAAAGAAGCGGGGGGGGGGGGGGGGGGGGAGGAAGAAAAAGGAAAAAAAAAAAAAGGCCTTCCAGTGGGACGTGAATGTTTCTGTTGTGTTCCCACATTGTTCCCAGCCTTCTGCCGCAGTCCAGCTGTATGACACAGGCCTCCAAAATGTAAGCGAGATTCCCTGGTGAATGACGCACGCAATCGCAACTCGCTGCTTGCGTGGACGGGGCGACAGCCGTCTTGCGGGTGGTAGGGCACGTTTGGTGGTGGAGAAGAGGCTGCTGAGGGCAGCATGGCCTTAACCAGCCGCGTGAGTTGGGCCCTGGGCTTCTGCAGATGTTGGACCCAGACCCTTCAGTGGCCCTGAGCATGTTTGTAGAAAGGCTTTGACTTCTTGACAGCCCTTTGAGAAATGCTTGCTCCTCTGGAGATAGCTAACGGGGGGCCATCACGGGCTGAGAGGTACCCCAGTGCCCAAGGGTTTCTGGAGAGAAGACCACGGCAGCGCCGGGTTCCCGGGAGGTGGGAGCGGAGGAGCAGCCTCCAGCAGCAGCAGAGAGTCTTTGCTGCTAATGCTTCCAGGGAGGGAATTTGAGGAAATGCTTGGATAGGAATAAGTAGAGCTGGCAACAAATGTGCATTTCATTTTATGAACATTTCATGGTGAAACTTAAAACTTCCACAAAATTTGGGGGACTGGATAGCTCAGGGGATTAGTAATGGGATACAGAGCCTTTCATCTCACCAGTGCCTTTTCAACTGCAGCTCAAGTCAATACCAGCGACTGAAAGTTGTTACCATCTGATGGCTTATGTGTAATGAGTTGATGGTCTCACTCCATTTCCTGGTAGTCAGGTATCTGCGGCTGACGCACACAAACACACCATAAAGCCTGGCTGCTCGCCAGCCTCGTTGGCAGCCTCTGCCAGCGACTGGGTGAGTCCGAGAGTGAAATATCCCGTTGGCTTCCAACTGGGAGCTTTATCAGGTAGTATCCTGGCATGTGCAGCGGGCGAGAAACTTTTGTAAGGTGGGAAAGCCAATTCAGAGTGGTGGTTTTGTGTCGACATCTTCCACCTGTACCGAGGTCTACAAGGAATAACGTTTTGTTGCAAGGACCTTCTCTTTGGATGCTCACCCCTCAGCAAAGCTGTGTGACGTATGTGAGATTTACGTTTTGCAAACAAGGCGAAGGCATTACGGCACAGGGCTTTCTGTTTAAAATAACGTCACCGCTTTTCTCCCCCTCCCCAAAGTGGTCCTAAGTGGAACCTGGAGCACATTTTACAAGCATTTGTTTATTAACGCTTCTGTGGTGTGACTCTAGCGCGGGGCTGCGCCATCATCCCCATTTCCGGCTGGGGAAACTGAGGTAGAGAAAAAGCAAAGGAAGGAGCAGATATTCCAAGATAAAAAATTCAGGAGTTTGTGGGTGCTGGGCCTGTGCCAGCTCCGATAATGGATTTAGACCGTTGGTATACTCTGTGCTTCTCCCTCGGTTGGGACCTCTGCCCTTGCCCTTTCCATCATGGATCTAAAAACAGCCCCTCAGATGAAGCTTAAGAAGGCGGCTGTTGCTGGGGAATGTGTTCTTTCACCATTTTGTACTCTAGACACCTCGTTGTTAGGACATGGTTTGGAACATGGTGACTCCTAATGAAGTCGTCCAAGCGTAGATTTTGTTGGTTCGGTTCAGGGTCATAGCGGGGGGCGGTGACGGGATGAACTGGTTACAGAGATGACTGAGCCGTGGGGCTGGTTGTGGTCCCCAGGTGAGACTCCCTGGCCCCACCGGGCAGCGATCCGTGGAAGATGCCGATCCACCAATGGGGCGTGCGAGTCCGAGCATCCCTTGGTACCCCACCCCAGGGATTTCTAACCCTCTCTCTAGCAGGAGGGTCCCTGGGCCCTGCCTGCGGGGAACGGACGCAGTCTGATGTAAACTTACCCACTGTGAGCGTCAATGGACCAAAGTGGTGGTGGGGTGAGGCTCCCTGTGCCCCCCCCGGCCTTTCCACAATTATACAGAGCCAGGCACAAGCAGGCCATTAGTAAACAAATGATGTCAGCTCCCACTGGCGTTATTTTTAAGCACTTTGTATATATTACTTGTCTGTATGTATCTCTGGGCTGTTCTTTCTCCCCCTCCCACTGCCTCTCAATCACCCGCAGAGCTTCTGCTTTTGCTTTTTTTTTTTTTTTTTTCTTTTGGTTAAAACCAACATCTGTAGATTTGTTCTGAACAAAAATAAAGCCATCCATCTCCTTTGGCCTGCCGTTCTGTCATGTAAGCTCAGGAAAACTGGCTCGGTCAAGGTTTACAGTAGCTGTCGCAGCCCGCAGTGGGAAAGGCACTTATCTGTAGAGGAGGGTTAGCAGTTCTCAAGAATGCATCCTTCCCTGGGACTGAGGGGGTGGCTTTTGTTTATCCTCTGGCACACAATGAAATGATGGGAAAACATGCTTGGATGCACTGCTGTAGTAAGGTGGGGCAGGGCAGCGGTTAAAAATGGAACGAAGCCTTTGATCCCCGGCCAGAGCAGATGACTCCCAGGGTCTGGGTTTTTAGGGTGGACGTCGTGTTCTTTCTCTCCATCTCCGCGTACAGATCGAAGAGTTCCCCTCCTACCTAGCGTGCAGAACAAAGCCTCCAAGGTTTTGTTCCCGAGGGGGACAGAGGAGGGATCGCAAGTGGGGTCAGAAGGAGGGAGGAGGCTTTGGGAGGCCCCGCTGTCGTGCCTGGCTGAGGTGGGTGCTGGAGGAGGGGGTGCGAGCCCGAGCCTTCCGATAGCCAGACAAGGAGAGGCGCCCGCGGCTAACGGGGGGCGTGCGTCCCAGGATCTCCGAGCACCACCGCAGAGAGCACGCAGCTGAGCCTCTGGGCCACTGCCTTGGTGGGGGACGCTGGGGCCAAGCGGTGACTCATGACAGCGGTTGGGGTTGGTGACGATGTTTTTCCTGTTAATCTCCCCCATCATCTCCCCTAGAAAACACAATGGAAACTCCATAATCCAGGAGATAGCCTGGGGCATACCACAACTCCAGAGGGTCCTCGCAGGAGGCTCCAAGTCCTCCCCAGCTTTCCCAGCAGCCAGACCAGGTAGTAAATAACCACACAAGTCCAAAAGATCGAAGGGGGGTGATAGAAGTATTACGTGCTTGCGCTTAGTCCTGCTCTCTCCCGGATCTGGAGTGGGACGCGCAAAGACTCTGGAGCGCTGACTCCTTGGAGCCAGAGTATATCATCTGTTAAGTCTCTGGCACGACAGACTTGCTTTAGAGTGAGCAAATTAAAGGTCGTCTCTCAAAATCTGGTTAACGCCACATGCCAAAGCAGACAGAGGGAGAAACAGAGGGATGATAGATACTCAGATGTAGGGATCAATGTGTGGCTCAAGGCATGTTTGTTTCTTACTTCGTTTTGTTTCCGTAGACTAGGTATATTGTTTTTATTATTTATAGTGTTGGGGGGCGTAATCCTGTGTGTTTGAATTTATTTGCTGTGCTCTGTGGCTGATTTGGAACACGTCCTGTTGTGGGTTTTTTGTTATTTTTTTCGCTAAGGAGCTCGGCAATCATTTGGCACTGAGTACAGGGGGAAAAAAAAAAAAAAAATCCCAAGATTTCATTTAACCGTTTACCTTTTCAGCACTTAGCCACTGCATACGTGTTGGAGATAGCCGAGGGACCCTGGGTGGCCTTGAGTCAACAGGTCTTCAGGACTTTAAGCGTATGCCGAAAGCTAAAAATGCCTCTCCGAACGGCGGCCGCGGTGGGGATGGCTTCGGCCGAGGCTGCGGAGATGGAGCACAGCAGCTGTGGAGCAGCAGCACGGGAGCCTCAGCCAGCGCCGCGCAGGGAGCCAGGAGGGAAAGAGGATCCATTACATTGCAAGTTAGCTTTAAACTCGCCTCAGTGTTTTAACATGAATCATTCATTCCACTAGTGAGATGACTGAGGAGTCTGGGCAAAAAAAAAAAAAAAAAAAAAAAAAAAGGAAAGGGGAGTGCTGTGGAGGAACATCTAAAGGGATGCGGGTGGGGGACTTGGACCCAAGGACTTCGGCAGCTCGGAGGCATCCTTCAGATGCCTAAGCAGGGGTCTTGTTTTTCTCTTTTTTTCTTGATTAAGAAACTCGGGGTTCTGGACTGGTTTTCTCCTTGCATTAGCGTGTGTTTGTACCTCTTTGGCTGGCAGGAAGGGCCTGTGTCCGTAACCTGGGGCTTTGCTTCTGAGCTGAGCCGTGGCTCCACCTGTGCAGCGGCTCTGGGCTGGGAGAGGGGTGGGGTCCCAGGAGGAGGGAGGGCAGTGGCAAGGCAAGGAAGGGAGGCAGCGTGAGTTTTGTATTTATTTGGGGTACCAGGAGCAGAGACCTGCTTTTGTAGCCCCCTGAACAGGGGTTAGAAAGGTCCCAGTGTGGACTTCACGTGGTAATTGTCCCTTCGGTCGCACAGCTGAACCTGAGTCAAGAGACTCTGGAGCCCAGTGTATGCAAGTGTACGGCTGGGGCAGGAAACTTGTCTCTTCTGCAAAAGACTGTCCTAAAAAATTGGGACTCTCGAGGTACTGAGCATTGATGGGCATGGTCCTGGACAGAAGACAAGAGTCATCCTTAAGCCTCGGAGCCCCTCAGCAATTCAGTTCTCTAGTGAATTAATTCCTCCTCGCCTGGTGTCAGGGATTTCCCTCATCACATCTCTCTCTGCAACTTGAACAGCTCAGGCTGTGCAGCCAAAAGCCGAGTGGGACGCATGTCCTCCGAGCACAGGGGATGATTCTGACCCGTTAGATTTGTGAAAGTAGTTTAAATGCATCATTAAGGCCAGGAAACCCAACCCACATAGCCTGGAAGCTTCACATTGTAAGTAGGCTGAGGCATGGTTAATGCAGCAGCTTTGCTTGCCCGTGGTATTAACTACGCTTGTTTTCCTTGTTGCGTGTAAAACTTGACACTTTGCTATTTCTGACTTCTGATCTGTACCAAACTCGAGACCCAACCTGCTCCAAACGGGGGGGTTTGCCCCGCATACAGTTTGGCTGAGTGGATGCTTCACTAGAAACTTGAGTTTGTGGAATTGCCCGCCTTAGCCTGATTTCTTACCCTTAGCTTAGATTTTGGGGATATGTTTATCGTTACTGTACATTCAGGGAAGAGAGATCGCTGCTGGTTCCTCCTGTGTTGTCTTACTTCCAAGATATTGGAGGGGAAGGAAATGCACAAATGCTTGGTTTTAAAAATGTGCAGCATTGCCCTTCCTTACGAGTTTCAAGGTATGTTACTGTCGGCATCAACATGGGAATTTGAATTGTTCTCCTAGTCTGTCTGGCTGCTGGAAATATCAGAATTCCTGCTGACTTCATCTCTATCGTACAAGCAAAATACCTCCATTCAGGCTGCTACAAGGAGACAAAAGGTGGCCCTGGCCCACTCCAGACTGCTCGGGTGGGAGCCAGCTTGGGCATGGGCAGAGGGAACTTGGGTCTCTGCATCCCTGTCTTCTTTTGGAGGTCCCGTCCAAGGTGTATCCATGTTTCTGTGGCAAAATTCAGCACGGTACACGGTATCACGGGTCTCTGTTGAGCACGTTCCCAGTAAAACTGGTCCAGCCTTTCTTCCCTCTCCACTCTGTGTAACAGGTTACACTGAAAAGAAAAAAACAGATTTTGGCTGAAATAAAAATGTTTTCCGAGACTGTCAGCTTCAACTAAATTTCCCCACGGATGAAGTTGGCATGACTTCCTTTAGCTTTCATGTTTTGTTTGAATAACATCAAAAGGCTCTTGTTTCAATGGACTAGGATCTTGTCGTTTCAGCACTAACATTTCACTTCATCTTGGTTTCTCTGTTATAGTAAATAAACTTCTCGGTGTTATGTTGAGCAAGGCAGTTGGTGACCCCACAGGAGGTATGACAGACTTTTAAAGGGAATGGATGATGCTTGGATACCTCTTCCAAAAGGGACTTAGAGAATGTGGCTTTGTAGAGTGACTGGAGGTAGGGTAGGACTTCCCACCATGGTGATGTCCAGAGAGGCAGCACGGAGGAGGAGAAGCCAGTCACCTTTAAGGTCTTCATTGTTCAGCACCAAACCGCAGCTGAGTTGTTCTCCCCCATGGCAGGGCTTTGGTTGCACCAGAACAGGAAAAAAAAAAAAGTGGTTTTCTTCCTAATGGAAAACTCTGTGACTTTTTACTTTGTAGCAAACTTCAAAATCTTGGCCGCTTTTCTCCAAATGGGAATGTAAGTGAGTTTTGTCGCGCTGGAAGTTGTGACAGATAGGGGACGTGGCTTTCTGCCCGGCTGCAGCACCAAAGAGGACCCAGTGTTGAAAACCCTGACACGCGCCTCGGGAAAGCTGACTTGGACTGCGGCAAGTGGCATTGGTTTGGGTTTTGATCCATAGAGAAGTGTTTGAAACGAAGATACTTTCAAGGCTCTGAGGAGCACAGCTCCCCCCGCTCTGGGGCTGCTGAGCGTGTCCCGTGGGTGATGCTGATGATCCTTTTTTTCATCCTAACACTCGACTTCAAGGGGTTTATTTTAAATGATACTGCTTTACATGCACGAAGTTTCCCTGGGAGGATAAAGAAAGATCTTTCCCTCATGTCCTTGATGGGAAGGAAAAAAAGGCAGTCTAAGCTGTGAAGAAGAGGTGAAGGCTTCTTACGTTAAGGTGGGATGAGTTATCGTTGCTCACTGTTTGGTTTCCAGGCCCATTGGTGTTTATGAACTAAAGCCTAGAGGCTGATTTTCCCATTCAAGAGGCTGATTTTCCCATTTGTGAGACAGGATTGCTTGTCTTTGTTCCCAAATTCATTCCGGTTGTTTGCTTCTAAGCTAACAATGTTTCTCAGCAGGTACCGCTAGTAAAACCACAGACCTATGAAAGCACAGACAGTTCTTTGGAGAGGCTTTATCTCCCTTGTAGGTGCCGGTGGGGAAGGGAAAGGGCAACTCTGCTGCTTTTTCTTTCCTGGCTTTGGTTACAGTCTTTTCTCACGGCTGTGGGCCATTAAGCAGGGCATGCTGTCTTCCCTCAGAGCCTGCGCTGGAGGGTTGGTTTCACTCAATCCAAAGATATATGGTTGCATTTTGAATGAAAACTACATCTGAAACCAGTTTTATCAGTTTCCTGGAAGATGACAGGGAGAAAATATGTGAAAAATGTCTTTTCACCACTGTTGGTTTTTTTTTTTTGTCCTTTGTCGCCCATTGCATCAGGCTTCCTTATCATTTGACCATGAGAAAATGTTTTCACCCAATAAAACAGAGGCCAAACCCTCATGGGTTCATTAAGGGGGGACTGGTGCGACCGGAGATACCTGATCTTGAGTGCGAGGGGAGCGTCAGCTCCGAGACCTGTGCTTTAGTCCGGCATTTATTTGCTTGCTAGTGATGTTTTGGGGCAGGAAAAGAGATACACGCGTTTCTCCTGCTTAAACCAGCTACGCTGGGGTGAGTTTGCTTGGCGTAGGTGAGTTCAGCTCTGCTGGCAGGTAAATGAGAGGAGCAGCCAGCGCCTTGCTGGGCTCCTCCTTTCCCTCATCGCTTGGACGGGAGGGAGCAGAAAGTCTTACCTCTGCGCTGGGGCTCCCAGTATGAGCAGCCACGCGATGGAATAAAGGGCTGTTTGACAGCCCGTAACGATCTTGTACAGAAACAGGGCAAGAAACATTTCTCACTTCCAGTGTGTTCCCCACTAGGCAATATATTTTTCCCATTTCTCCCTTTCCTATGTGCGTAACAACATCTTAGTTAGGTCACTTCACAGCTATGAGGCTGTTGTGTGGATTCCCTCTCTTCTAGGAATTCTGCCGATGAATCATCGACACTTAAGGCCGTAGTTTGATGTCTTTATTCACACTTAATGCTAGTACTTGGCCGCAAAAGTAATCCTGTGGAATCCAATGGGACTAGCTGTGGAGTTATATACTATTAAATCTTTGGCCTTTTAACAGAGTAATGGGTTACAGCCAGATTTGTGAATAGAACTGAAATGCAGCCCTGGCTTTCGGAGGGGTTAGGAGTAGCACAGGGCAAAATTTTTCATGATGAAACCTAGACCCATGTGAAAATTCCCTGCTAGCTGGCTTCGTTGTAAGCCCTCGGATGTGATCCTCGGGGGAAAGGCGGTCAGGCCCACCTGGCCTCGCTTCTCAGAGCCACCGCTGGCGTTGGGAACAAATTCCATCCCAGGTTGAGGCTTTTGTCAGGGTATTTTTGTTTTTATTTTTCCATTTGTTCCCTATTGTTGTAATTACGATGTTTCAGAGCATAATAAATAACTGTCTTTCCAGAGTAATGGCTTTTTAACGCTGGATGCGTCAGGGCATTGTGCCTCATGCCAAGTACCATGGGCTGGCGGGAGACGAAGCCACGGGAGATGCAATCCCAGCATCTTTCCCAGCAGGGATTCTGGATCTGATGGTGATGCTCTTTATTTGTAGGATCTGATGGTGATGCTGTTTATTTGTAGGAGAGCGTTGCTCAGGTCTCCATTCGAATTCCAGGTGGGTTTGCTTGAGTTCTCTGAAGCTGAGGTGATGTGCAGGCTTCGGTTTGGCTTCCTTAGAGGGTGGGTGAGTGAGTACCATTAATCTAATTTTCCCATGTGAAGAACAGGGGAAAAAAAAAAAGCAGCAGTGTTATCATGGGTCTCAATGGTATTTTGGTAATGTGGTGCTTCATGATCTTCGGTTGTAACACTAATTGAGATTTGGAGTGCTGGATCAAGAGTTTTGGGGGAAGGAAACCCACCCCCCCCCCCCAGGTTAGACCTTATAAAAGCAGGGATGCAGCTTGTGACAGATCATAGCATCATAGAATGGTTTGGGTTGGAAGGGACCTTAAAGATCATCTCATTCCAAGCCCCCTGCCCTGGGCAGGGACACCTCCCACCAGCCCAGGTTGCTCCAAGCCCCATCCAACCTGGCCTTGAACCCCTCCAGGGTTGGCTGTGTCCAGCTGATGTGCTTTCCTGTCTGTCAATGGACCAAAAAGTGTAGATAGCAATTGATGAAAAGAAGCCCACCTTTGGGCTTGTCCTCTGCCATCTGCAGCCCCACCGTAGGATGGGGACCAGCAGTGCTCCCAGCTATGTCCCATCAGAGCGAGGCAGGATCGGCCGGTCCCTTTCTGGGGGGGCTTGCAAGCAGTGTTAACATTGCAAAAAAAGGGATCCAGCCCTGGTGAATCGTGACGTTCCTCTGCCTTAGCGTTACCTAAGAGAGCAAACAAAGCGAGTAAAGCTCTGGGTCACAAATCTTCATTCAGTGAACTCTTCGGAGCCTCAGCTCTTGCAGCCTCAGGGATGGAGGGGATGGTGCCGTCCCCCGTGCGATGCCCTGGTGGGACCAAGTCCTGCCCAGCTGGGAGCAAAGGGCAGCTCCTCGAGCGCTGCCGTGCCCCACGACAGCCCTTTTCAATGTGCCCAAGCCGAGAAACACCAGCAAAGAGCAAAGACACTCCGGTGCAGCTGTATAAAATTACACTGCAGGGGAGGAGGGTGGGGAAATGAAGAACAGCCATACATCCTCCCTCGGACAGGGCTTGGTTTAACGCTGCTCCGCCGAGGGTTTGTTTTCTTTTATAGTGGGTCAGATCACGGCAATGGGAGCTGTACGTGAAAACACGACGCAGCGCAGCAGCTCTGGGGCTCACGGCGTTGCTGGTCCACTTGCCCGAGCTCCTGCAAGGACCCAGCGTGGAAGCCTTGAGGTCTCTTCCTTTCTTCAGCCCCTGCCTCTCCCTCCCCTCCTCCCAAGGTGCTTTTAATCCTTTCGGTTAATGTGAAATTAAGATAATGAGTCAAAGAGAAGAGAGGACTGGCAAGGGGACGGCGGGGGGGAAGGGGGAAAGAAAAGAAAATAGAAAGAAGAGAGATTCTTCTGACAGATAATTAGGGAGATTGGTTTACCAGCCAGGGACTAATGCTGGCTTCCCAGCTCAAACAGTCCCTCGTGACTCATTTTGTGACTTTAATTTCTATGGAGTTCCTTAAGCAGGTGCCCTGTGACAGGTAGTCAATAGAGGACTTCTGGCTGAGCACCAACGCCTCTTTGGAGAGGTCAGATTCGGAGGTCAGAGAGCAAGGCCTTGGGAGGTTGGCGGGTCAGGAGCCATCACGGTGACAGATGAACCCAACTGTCTTCCCTTCTCCTCGCCGAGCGGCAGCACCGGCGTCTCTCGCGAGCGGCCCCCTCTTTGCTAAGAGACGTTCCTGTTCGTCTCCCGCTCGCACCTCTCAACTGCTCTTCATTAGCCCGGAGGATAGGGCTTGTTCGCAGCCCTCGATCCGATGGTGAGAGGGTGCTGTCTCCATACCTCTCAACTGGTCCTCATTAGGTAGAACAGTCCCCTTTTGTCCTGCATGAAGCCCCCTTTGTTTCTCAGCCACAGCGGGGCTGCGAGAGCAGAACCTGATACAAAACAATGCAGCATTATTTAGCCAGAGCCTAAAGTCAAGGAGAGAGCAGCGTTTCGGGAGGCTCTCGCTGCCTTAGCCATGTGCATGCGTAAACACCCGCAGATTCTCGCTGTCCGTCTGTCTGTCCTCCCCGCTCTAAGCTCGGTTCCTCTTGCTGGTGTTTCTAGCTGGAGTTCACACCATCTTCCACCAGCAGATGTTGCAGGACCCCTCTGAGAATGTATTTTTAAGGCAGTGTAGCTACCAGGAACCCCTTCTTTTGATTTTTCCGCTGGCAGGGAGCAGCTTTTATTCTGCTTGTGTGTGTTCTGGGGCGACTGCGTGCTCCCCCCTTTCGTCGAGGGGTTTGCTCAGGGTCCCCGGCTCTGGCAGCATCTCCGTGCTTGCCGTGGGGGATCCGGGACCATTTTGCATCGCTTTCCCCCCTCCCGGGCTGCCTCCCCGCTGCCAGCAGCTGAGGTTGTGTTGGCTGGAGCCTGATTAGTCATTCTGGCTGAGATCTCTTTCAGATTGAGGATAACGATGGCAAAAAAAAAAAAAGAAATTAATTTTCCTTCTAATTGGATTCCCGCTTTTCCCTGAAGAGCCGACGTCTTTTTAAAAAGCGGTGTCTATCACCTCCGCGTTGGTGGCTGCGATGCTGCTGCAAAGTGGTATCGCCACGGGAGTGTCTGGTAGGTTATAAATCAGGTGGCAGAATTAAATGCTTACATGCCTGGAGTGCCAAGGTCGGGTCCCTGATCCCATTAGCCACTCCTTTCGCCTAGAAACAGCTGGAGCGGAGCTCAGCATCAGCTGCAAAATAGCTCGTTCAAGTAGAAACTGCAGAGGCAAACTGAAAAGAAATGAACACAACTGTTGCGCTTTTGGGTCCCATCCACCGCAAAAAAGCGAGAGGACTCTGGGATTAAAGAGTGTCGAACCCCCGACAAGGAGAACAAAGCCTGATTATTATTTTTTTGGAGCAACCGGGGAGCCAAAATGCTGCTTGCAATGAATAGTGTTTGCAAAATTAAGGTTGCTTTTAAGTATTTGAGTTTAAAAAAAAAAAAAAAACCTCAATGTGGATCAAGCCACAGCAGGGCTTTGTAGAAGCAGGAGTGGGGACAAGGAGCTCACTGTCCGTGTGCCGGTGACCCAGAGAGAGGAACCTCTCTGTCCTGTGCAAGAGTCAGAATATGAAAGTCCTCTAGAAAGCCAACCTGATTTGTGAGTTAATTGGAGTGGGGAAACCAGGACAGCGGTGTGGAGAAACAGGGCTTTGTGGGTTTCCTGGCACACCTCTCCCGAAGAGGTCCTCCTTCATTTGGGTAATGTTTCTGTGGCCTGCGGGGCAAGCGTTTACACCGTCGTCTCTGTGCCAAGACTGTTGCGTCATGTTGGTCAAGGTTTATTTTGATACAACCCCGGACGGCGTCACGTGTTGCACAACGGCCGAACTCACGTTTCAGCCACCTTGGGAAGCCCTTGCCTGGTTGACCTCAGGCCTCACCACTGAATCCGAAGGGCTCTGTGGGAGCTGGGGCGATGACTGTAGTTCTGCATCTACAGTCTGTTGGGTATTGGATGTTCCCACCCTATTGTACACTTTAATTCTATGCAACCCATGCAGAGAAACTGGTACAGGCCTCCCGTGTGACTCAGAAAGCGGTGACACAGGCGGGGTTGGACGTCTCTGGCGAGCAGATGTTTCAGTAGGCAGCTAAGAATTTTGTTGGGACTAGGGGGGGGGTGTTGGTGTTTTTCCCAAAGAAACCTCCAGTGCTGTTTGCAGAAGGGCTGGAAATTCTGCTTGAGTGGCTTGAGGAAGGGTTGCACCCGGTGGTTTGGTTGCAGGCTGGTGCCACCTTTGCTGGCGGTGGGTTTTTTGGCCCCACCAAAGCAGCTTGTGTTCGACGCTCAGGGCTCGCTGCACCTGCGGCAGGGCGGTCATCCCCAGAAGGCAGCAGGACTCAGAGTGGGAGCATGGTGCAAGCTGGGAGCTGTTTGCTCCTGGAGGTTGGATTTGCTTTGCGGCCGTGGTGGGTGGCCAGCAGAGCCGAGACGGGGGTCCGGCTCAGCGCTGGGCTTCAGGACTGCTCCCTGTTTACGGCTCTTCCAGCGGGCAAATGCCGTAGCAGGGTGGGACTTTCAGTCTTGCAACTGAGGGTTTTGTGTTTTGTTTTGAACCGTAAATATAACACAATTGTGTTTATATAATGCAATTATGTGAGATGCTGCATATGGGTTTTAAATAGAATAAGGGTTAAATTTAGCCTCTTTTTTTTTCTTCCTCCCATTGATTTTGCAGAGATAGACTTGTGTTTGAAAGACTTCTCACCCTGGAGTTTACCGGCCTCTGTACGGCATGATCTCATTGCTAGTATCTCACTCTTTCTCCACCCTTCCCTCCCGTTGTTTGCTATTCTGACTGAAGATGAGACATAAAAAGTTAAACAAACTTTTTAAAGACAGGGAACGCATCATCCGATGTGTTTATGCAGTATTAAACACAACAAGATCATTATCTGGAGACACTGGAGACCGGATTCACATTGGATATAAATGAGCAAAGTTCCCATCAAGTACATGATTTACACCAGCGTCGGGTTTGGCGCCAGGGTGTATAAAGATGAGCAAGAAAAAAAAAAAATGGGTTTTGCAGACTTGTACTTTTTAAGCTTGCAAGCACTTTTTCTTATCCTCCAATTAGAAAGTGGAAAAAGCAAACAAGTAGGCTGAACGTAATCGCAAGAGCAAACTTTCAAATTGCGAGCTTATTTATATTTTTAAACCTGGCGCAGTTGTTTTTTCCAGCCGGCAGCAAAGCGGTGGGCCCAACAATTGGCTCTGCGTTTCCCCACTTCTTAGAGGTCAACACTTGGAATTTGCCTCCTAAAATGAGCTGAAACGATATCTGGGATTCAGATGGAATAGCCAGTGATGCAGAGGGTTATGCAGATTGCCCTGGCTTTGTCGTACGGAGTTTTACGAGAAGCTTCTCCTCAGCTTCAGCCTCTGCTGAGGTTATTTTGACGTTTCCATTGTGATCCACAGGTCCTGGGATCTCTGCAGTAAATGAGTGTAACTTTATGCTTGGAAGCAAATCCTCGGGTCAGCCAAGCCGACTCTCTCGTAAACAGCACTTCATGTCTTCAAGGCTCTCAACCAGCAGCATCCCCTCAAAAGTTTTTGATACAAAGTGGTTTTAGGTTTACTGACAGGGTCTCTGAGGAAGAAATTCTTCATCTACCCAAAGCCACGCAGAAAGTCAGAGCAGGATCCCAGCTCAGGGCTGTTACTCGCCAGCCTCTTTCATGCTGCTGCTTCAGCTCTCTCCGTCAGGCTGAAACTTCTAGCCTTCTTCTGGGACACCACAGCCACGCTTGTAAGAAATACCCTTGTTTTATAGCATATAAAGAAATATCTTCCCTATTTAACAGGTTGAGGAAACTGCGGAGGCGAGGTTAAGCCGAAGAGACTTTGAAGGCAGAGGAGGGATGGCACGACCTCATGCCTGTCCCTGTGTACGTGACCTGGAGCACGTCTCGAGTGGGCTGCTGGTCAGGTTGGGCTAATGCAAAAGGGGACAGCAGGACATTGTGTCCCATCAGCTGCGCTCATAATTTTGTGCCTGCAGGATGATGGACTAACCTGGCCCGCAGTCAAACAGGGGCTCCGCTCCTGCTGAGCTTTCCTTGCTCTTCCTTAGCACTGTCCTAGGTGCCTTAGAGGAAAATTGTTGGCGAAAGATTGGAAAAATTCTAGTTTCTCAAGGGATAAAAGGCTGGCCTCGTTTAAAAATATTTATTTCTCACCTCAGATGATTAATATTTTCAGTGCTGAAAACATTAATAAAGACATTACCAACTTCTTTAACTCCCTGAATCTGATTTCCCATTGAAAGTCAAGGCAAAGCGAGGGGGTTTTGGTAACCTGACAGGTCCTTCTGCAAAAAATAAAATGCAAAGTCATAATGTTGAGTTTTTATTCTCTTAGGAAGGAAAAAAACCTCTGAAAGAGACACACCTGGAGGAAAAAAATTGACCGGTCAGCCAAAGTTTTGGTCATCCACAATTCCCTACAGTCTGGAAGAGTATTCCAGTTTGTCATGCGTCCTTCGCTTGTATTCATGAACTAAGTACAAGTATGAACTTCTTCCAACTCTAACAAGAATGGGATATATATAAGTAGGGAACTTGAGCAGGCAACAGGCAGAAATAGTTGGTGTTTTTTCTTAACATGGATCCAAGGCTTAAAATAATCTGTACACCCTGAGGACCTCTCTGTTATCTCGCTGTTCCTTCAGGAGAGGGTTGCCATTGCTTCCCGGCAGCAGAGACTTGATGCACAAAAGAAATCTGAATAATTTCCGACGTTGTGAGATCTGGAGCACTTGTCTCCCGGCCCATGTAAGGTTTAAATTGGTGGATGGATTGGCATTTGCATCGTTCCAAGTGTACGTGACATTTATTGGGTTCGAGCTCGGCCCATGCTGGTTTTGAAGCCTGGGTTTATTTTTGAAGACGGGGCGATGCGGTGGTTGAATGGCACGTAAGTCGATGCCCGTTTTTGCTGTTTGCACTGTCCGTGGTGTCTTCCGTTGCTCCCTTCCAGGACTCCCTAACTCCATGCTAATTGGGTGCTGGCTCCAGGCTTTCTATTTTAATGCTGTTTGATGATAATAATCATTCCCGCAGGATGAATGGTTGAGAACAAAGACAGGAAACGTCCCCCTGATTAGATAGAGGCAGGGGAGCCATTTGAGGAAAAAAACAAATGACAAAAATGACAAATGAGGGTCCTGTAACTTCTGCCATCCTTCTGGGGCATGTGGAAGGGCCTGGAAGCATACGTGAAAAAGACCGTAATTTACTGGTTTGGCAAATGGTATGTTGGAAGTCTTCAAGTATCATCTCCATCTGCAAACAAAGGCCAGCAGGAGAGATAAGGCCAGGCAGCTACCAGAACTGAGCTGTTTTGGGCACAGTTACGCAAAGCCTCCTTCATTCCAGTCATATTGAAACTAACTGTGACCTTTCCCGTTGCATTAATGCTCTTACTGGATAAGAGCGAAGAGGCAACGCGCAGCTGTAGTTTTAGGTGATGAGCAGGTTATGAGCTACATCCACAGCGTATTCTGAGTGCAGACCTGAGCACTAGTTGGAGTCTAACCTTGTTTCACGTTGACTTGTGTCGATGTAAGGCCATGCCAAGGCTAAGCTTGTTGTGTTGCTCGGGAAACGCCGGAGAAGAGAAATGATCCATACTGTTCCTCAACAGCGACCCAAACACGAACATTTCTGCAGAGTAGATATTTTGGATGTGGTCTGTCTGGCTTCTCAATTTGTGCGTAAATCTACTATTACCTAGATATTATTGGATATTTCCAGGATCCTAAAAGAGCTTGCAGGTCTCTTCCTGCAAGGGCCGGATGGGCTGTAGGTGTCAATCCACACATAGAAACATGGTAGACGTCGTGCTTAGCGATGTGGTTTAGTGATGGGTTTTGCCAGTGTTAGGTTGATGGTTGGACTGAAAGGTCCCTTGGATCCTTGGATCTGAAAGGTCCCTTCCAACCTAGACGATTCTATGAGTGCACAGAGCTTGGACCAGGTAGTGCTCAGCTTCCTGGCAGAGATGCCGTTAGGATCTAGTTTTACTTGGGCCTTTTTCTTTCTCCGAATACAGAATTGCTCTGTAAACCGGTGAAGGGCAGTCTAGTATTTCTTGGGGGAAGTAATCAACAAAAACAAACTCTCTGACTTCAGTCAAATTGTTGTCGAGAATATTGTAGCTTCTTTAAAGCGGAAAGGTTTTCATTTTCGGCGGTTGAAAACTGAGTGGGAGCCGGAAGTACAGAGGAGCTGGTTCTGATTAGCCCCAAGTCCCCACATGCTGTTGCGCATTTTGGTTGTATTTTTGTTTGTTGAACTTTGTTTTAACTAAGCTCTATTTAGTGCTAGCGTTTAGAGCGCTGCCTGGGTTTTGTTTATGATCGTTGCGCGCTGAGGGTACGAAGGGAGTATGGGCATCTGTGCGAAGCCCCCAAAACCAGGGAACTTGGGCTAGAAGGTGCCCAGGGAGTTTGACACTTCCATGGCTTGGTAAAACCTCCTAAAGATTCTCTGAAGGTGAATGAAACTAAGGCCTAAACTCCTTCCTTTATCACAGTTTCGATGGTAATAGAGGGAAAAATGTGACCTGGAGAACAGCACTAGGTCTTGTTAGCTCTGGTGTTTCTTGGCCTGCTCCTTAGAAGACCCTTTGAAAAAAAGGGTTACTGTGGTTCTCGGTGATGTCTACGTTTCAAGCCGATAGAAATCTGCTGAAAGTAAATGGAAATATTCTGATTCGAATACCTTTAACTTGAGCTCTGGGATAAAGTGCATTTTCCTAATGGTACAAGGTTTTTGTTGATGGCGTTTTTGAAAGAGAGCGCAACTTTTTAGGTGTGCTCTTATAAAAACAAGTCTTCCATCTGGGTTTAGTGATAATTTATAACTCCTTTCTTAGACCTGTGCTGTGAAATAAATTAGGGACACGCCTGGAAAATACGGGGTTGGCTTAAGAATGCTGCAGAGCCTTTTTGGTTTCTTTTATCCCGCATTTTTAAATGAAAGAAATGTGATGATTTAAGGCGTTTGATCTCTGAATGTTGCAATTTTTATTAGCATTTGTTTCCAGTTGTGTGTTTTCCTGGTAATCGGTTTATGGAACCTTTCACCTCTAGATCTCCACCTCCCGTGTCACGTGCGTTGCTCGGGTCCAGCCATCTGGCTCTTCTCTCCCACCACGGAACAAGTGGGGGGGGTCACTTTTTTTTTTTCTGAAAAGGGAGAACAACAAATGCTTCTGCAACCGTTGCTACTTGGCAGCTCTTCTGGATGGCCTCAGCAGGGTCAAGGACTAAAAAACTGCAGAGTGACCTACTGGTCCCTTTCTAGATAGGGCATTTCAGCCCGGGACTGAGATGTACTAAGTGGCTGGAAGTTCTGCCAAGCAAATCAACCTAATGCGTGATTCCAGTTCTGGATCGGATATTTTTCCCTCCCCGCCTCTTCTGGAGGGTCTAGTGAATCAAGATGTGGCTTCAAATCGCTCATTTCAAAATCCGGCTGATCCGTCTTCCCCATCTTGAGACCAGTTCAAGATCTGTTTGGGAGGCCCTAATGTTCACGGGCAACAGCCAAGCAATTGGCCTAGAGCAAGACTGTGTGAAGAGCTGGGCTGACTTCAGGAGGGAGGTTTTAAAAAGGTCACTGAAGTTTGAAAATCTCTAATAATTTCTTCTTATCCTTTATTTCCTGCAGAAACACTTCCAAAAAACCTTCCCGTGTCACTCCCATTCCCTCGTACTGTTATAGAGGTATGAGAAGGACACTATTTCTGAGTTCCAGTAGACCACACTCCTTCAGTTGCTCTTGTATGTGCCAGATCTTCCCGCGAAGGGTCCACTTTTCCCAGAATGCTGCACTGTCAGCTCTTGTGTATCCCAGATGAGCTACCACTTAAGCATTAAGTGCCATTCCCTTTGTAAAAAGGGAAAAGCTATAATTTGGTTTAAGCAGACGCAGCTTTGGGGCTTGGATTGCTCTCCGAAAGCACGGTCTATGATTCTGACCTTAAATAGGCTCCGTAACATGTCGTTCCAGCCTCTGTGTGTGTGTGCGCGCGTTGTTAACTGTTTCCATGTTTTTGACAGATGGCTTGGTGTACCTCGCAGCGAAGCCAACATCCTGTTGAACAAACAATGAGGAAAGAGGAGGGAGGAAGAATGGGGTGTGGGAGAGAACACAGGATGCCATTTATATTTTTATTTATGCAAGTGTTGGATTTTTTTTGAAATATTGTGTATGCGGTAGACTGAGAATTGGGGAGAAAATGGAACTTTGAGGCTTCATTTATGAGGAGTCTTCAAAGAGAAGACTTCTAAACCTCCCTCTAGAGACTGTGAGACTTGTCATTACTCTTATTTGTACTGACATCATGGGGAGTCATGCCGTTGAACGGATGGAGTTACTGGGTTTTTAAGTCTTTTGTAAAGCGTTCAGTCCATCAGGCCCTGGCAGTGGTGTTTCTATGGGAGAAGCTTTCCAGGTTCAGGCTGTACAATGTTTTGTTTTCAAGGTTTTACGTGCATGCCTGAAATGTCAGAAGCCCTCGTCGGGCTTCACCTTTCAGTGAATTGCTTTGCTAAATCGACCCCTTATTCCACAGTGCCGGAGCTGCCATCCGTGGTCCAGCATATGCTTTGACAAGAGCAGACTGTCTTGTACAGAAGATAGAGGAGATGTCTCCTTTTGGTCAGAGCACAGGATTGGGACTTGGACTTAGGTCTGTGGGGTGAACTTGGAGAAACTGGGACGGAGTCTTGTCAATCTGTAGCGCAAACAGGAATATTTGACTGCTTTTGCAAAGTAGTTTGGAGGTCTGGTGGTACAGAACGCTGTAGGCTTGGAAGCATCTCCAGATAGCTGATAGCTGCCTGCTGTTGCGATGGCCTGCAGGAAACTTTCTTGGTCCTGTAGGCAGGTTGTATCGGTGGCATTGGTGCCCAGCCTTGACAGAGGAATAATCCCAGGTCAGCCGGAGAGCGGGGCCCAAGTGACAGAAGCTCGTTGGATGAATGGCTTGAGAAGCAGTGCAGCTTCTTGTCTGTTATTGTCGAAGTCTTCTTTGGGCCCTAACCCTTATTTAGATTCCCCATAGCAGAGCACGCAGCAATTCCAGTGGTTTCTGATGGCCATGGCAGGAGCAGGTCCTGTCTCAGGTGTCCCTTCTGAGTGACAAGGGTTGCTCTTGCAGGACTCTCCAGCACTGGCCGGCATCTGCCCGCCCTGGTCAGTGTGATTGATTTCGATGAACACAGAGTTCAGCTGACCCCAGCTCCTCAAAGAAAAGCTGAGTCTGCTTTACGCCTCTTTCTTTTCATGTGTGGCTCTGTCTACGCGTTGCTCTGCTTTCTCTCTACCGTGACCCAGCTCTTCTGTTTACCTTTGGGTCAGGTTTTTTTCTTCCCTCTCGTGTGAACCATATGCAAATGTAATATCTTTCTCCCCTCCTTTTATGTTTCTGCATCCCTCCCTCCTGTGATCTTGTCCTAGTTTACGATAGAGTTCTCTGCTCAGATACTGTGCAAGTGTGTGGCGATTGAAGCAGATTGCCCCCATTTGGGGTTTTCCTGACACAAAACTGGAGAGGAGAAGGCTCCGGGGAGACCTTAGAGGCCCTTCCAGTGCCTGAAGGGGCCCTACAGGAAAGCTGGGGAGGGGCTGTTTGCAAGGGCACGTAGCTATAGGACGAGGGGCAATGGTTTAAACTAGAGCAGGGTGGGTTTAGATCAGACATTAGGAAGAAGTTCTTTACACTGAGGGTGGTGAGACACTGGCCCAGGTTGCCCAGAGAGGGGGTGGAGGCCCCATCCCTGGAGACATTCAAGGCCAGGCTGGATGAGGCTCTGAGCAACCTGATCTAGTGGAAGATGTCCCTGCTGACTGCAGGGGGGTTGGACTAGATGACCTTTAAAGGTCCCTTCCAACCCAACACGTTCTGTGATTCTGTGAAAATGAAATGGATTTTGCTCCTGAGTCTGATGACGTAGATCCCTGTTAGCTTCTCACGCATCGCTTCTGGACAGAAGGGAAGTGGAGGTTGTGATAGCTCCCACAAGAGCTGCCCATTCCAATACCCCTCTCACTCTGTGCGTGCTCTTTAGTACCTCCGATTAACTTCATGTGTACGATCCCTTCTGCGATGAGGCCAGGGTCTGCTGAACCACCAAGTTATTGCCGGAGGCAGTTGGACAATAGCATTCTGCTGCTTGGAATATCAAGATACTTTCTAAATTGCTGCTGAACGCCTTACCCCAAGGGTTGTACCCACCATCCCAAGAGCAGGGTATATCGGTGCTTTCCCCCCCCCTAAAAAAAGCTGCCAGTTCCAAGATCAAGAAGCAACCATGAAACCCTCCAGTGCTGCAGAGGCATTTTGCCCGGATCCCAAGTGGTTCCCTGTCCCTGAAATAGCATGGCCCGTTAAACGCTACCAGCTGAAAAAAAAACCCACGCAGCGTGGCAGGCGGTTTGGGAGGCATCGTCATGCCAAGTCCCCATTTGCAATACATCATCCCCCTTTCCGCAAGTTTCCCAGGCGATGGGAATGTTTTTCCATCCTTCCCTGCCTAGTAATGAAGTAAAGTATAAAGCAAGTTATAAAGACGTTTAAAGGAGCTTTTGCCCTGGCCTGGCCTGGAAGATCTGAGGTCATTCACAGTGCACATTAGTAAATATGTGTAGGGCCTTTGGAGCTTTCTTCCAGAGAAACAGCTAATAAAGCTAGCTGCCTGTGTTTGTTGTTCATGCCAAGACACATTCCAGCATCTGATTATTTTATGTCATTCCTTTAATGTGGAAAGAAAGAGAGAAGCATTAATTTTTCCAGGTGGATTGGCCTGTTTTGGGGAGGTCACGGCTCATGGTAGGTGGATTGGATTAAAACTGACCCAAACTACTATGTCCGTAATAAACTTGGCATAACTAAACTGTAGTGTAACTAAAGCCGAAGGAGGAGAGCTTTCTGGGGAAGGGTATGGTAGCTGAATTGCTGACTTCCATTCTGAGACATTTCTGCCTTTGCAGATTTGACGTGGAATCGAAAAAGGAAAGAAGAAGAGACAATAGCAGTGTAATTGCTTAAGTGGCTCAAACTGCAAAGGAAATGTTAGAAACTCATGTTAAAAGACCTCCTTGTAGCCATATGTAGTACAGCAGATACCAAAGAGGGATTTCTGCTCTCTCAGAAATTCTCTAGTTTGAGAGGGAGGGAAGGGATTGTTCCCGTTGGGAATAAAATGCCAAACTTACCATGTCCTGCAGGGCCAACTTAAAAAATGGATTTAATATTACCAAAACGGCTTTGTCGGGGGCATTAGTCACTTGAACTTTTTTATTGTGGTAAAGAATGCAGAAATGTAGCAAACATTCTGACATTGCCACCAAAAAAAAAAGTCATCCAAATCAATACTTCTCTTTAGATCTCTGCTCTTTTAAGACAATTATTCGGTTTCAGCTCTTTTAAAGCAGCCGTGCTCTCCGTCTGAGCTCTTGGTCCTTAGATATGTGACCAGTCTTTACTCGTGGGAATAGGGAATAATGAATTTTGTGAAACTGGATACGTGAGTATGGACTCTCTAAATCAGAAAAAAATCATAAATTCATGTTTTGTAGGTCCGGTTTAATTTTTCACTTTTGTGTCACTTCATTGGCATTCCTCTTCATTCTCCCCAACATAGCCAGAATTGGAAACAGGACATCTAAGTCTGGGAATTTGTGGCCAGCTTCTTATCTCTCATTGGTTTTCCACTACTGTAACTTCAATGACGGATCATCTTTTTTTGTTTAAATATTCTGGTGTGAGAGAAATGAAGACCAAAGGACTTGGGATAGTTTATGATGGGTTACTGGATATAAGTGGAAAATTAGAAGTGATCCATATCCGGTATATTCAACTCTGTTATCCATTTAATCGTGGCAATTCCAGGCACCGTAAATTTCTAAATGTTATTTGAAAACGAAGTGGCTCGTTACAACCGATGTTGCTAATCCTCCTGCTGGCAGTAGCTCCCCTGCTGAAATGACATAATTTGTGACTTGCAGTGATCAATGGCGTTGTACGCGGGTTAAATCTAAACCCCAGTTTTCAATGGTTTCGCTCATATCTTACAACACGGTTGTTAACTACCACACGTGGCTGTTATGTTTGACGTTAGATGGCGAAGAAGTGAAAATAAATATTTAAATCCCGTTTATGTGTGGTCCTGCCAAACAGAACGGAGATAGCAGGCCGGTGTCCAACACTCTTAGCTGCAAATACGTGGCTTTTGGTTCTAACTGAACGTGGGAATTCCTGGGTTACACTCTGCGTTGAGGGCTTTCCAGCTTCTAAAGGGTATTATAGAGGGAGAGGTCATTCATTTTCGAGGTCCGGGGGTAGACAAGAACTAATAGGCCTCATTTTTAAGATACTAGGGAAAACTTTTCCCTATAAGCACCAGAATGAGATTGGCTGTTCTTGACAGATAAATTCGGTCTAAATCGCAATATAGGATTCCTGTCCAGAAGTCATCAATGAATGAGTTTTCATTGAAAATTCTCTGAGATCCCGTATTCAATGTTTCCTAAAGTTCTGCTGGAGATAGATTTCTGACTGCAGCTGTGAAGGTCATGGGCAGCACTTGACCAGCTTGGTAAAATGGTTTCGTGAGTAGGGAATGTACTTATGCAGATCAGCCCATTTTCAAACTTTGTGTCTAGAAATGTAGCTTAATTTATTTGTAATCTGAATTGGAATATATTGACATCGGCATTTGGCGGAACATGGCAGGGATGAGCCCAGGGAGGTGTATGCTTTGGATCCTGATCAAAACTTTAAAACTGAAAGGATAGATTTGTTCCAATCCTGAAAAACTGGATCTAGTGTAGAAGGTGGAGCATCGTTACTGACCTGTTGGTAGACTCAGAGTATTTAATCCCACTGTGTTGGCACCTTCTTCAAAAGTGGTGTTTAGTACAGCTCTCGTCCTCTAATCCACGTTTTCAGTTCTGTTCTGCATTTGTGGAAGTTTCTCATCGAAAGGAAAAATGTCAAGGACCGTATGTAGGTTTGAAAAAGCAAACTTAAAGCCCTGGCAAGGCAAAAGAGATCTCTCAGGTTGGTTGCTCTGCTTGCTTAACAAACTACCCAAGTTTAAACACGGCCTTGCTCCTTCAGCCCAACTTTTCTTTCTTCCTGGCTTCAGCTATGGAAAAAATAACAATAAAACTTTGTATTGTAATGCAGAATGTAACATTCACAATGTCAGGATTCATTGCATTTACCCATCACAAGAAAAACATGGCCGTGGTCTAGATCTTGGATGGGCTCCTGGGCTTGGATATCGGCAAACCCTATGGGTCTGTTTGGGGTTTTTTTGTTGGTCTCTCATGCAAAGAGCTCAAGTCTGCAAAAAGGAAGCGTTCTCAGAGTCTCAGAAACTGCTTCGCACCCGTCGCCAAGCTGTGGCGAGTGGACAGAAAGGACACCGTCATGCGGGACAGACCAGAAAACCCCGAATGACGTACAGCAGTTTCTCTGCTGGGCAGCAAAAGCAGTTGATCAAGGCCCGGGGACAGGTTATGCCGTGCATCTTGGAAACCCTTCAAAACCGCCAGGGTTGGACGTGCCTCTGGATGTTTGTGAAGCTATTAGAAAGCGAGGAAGAATGGAAATACGCATGTGCTGGAAAAGGTAAGGCCTTTGGTTCCCCTCACATTGTTTCAGTGGTGTTTTCTTGAATTGTCCTGAATATCTTGGGGATAAGTGGAGAAGAAGAAAATTTGCAAGACTTAACATTTCAGGAACATTTTAGCTTTTTGACAGTGGTATTGGTAGAAAATGAGATTGTTCAAAGAAATCAGTTTGCTCCTTTTTGTAGCCTTGAGCCACTTTTGAGTTACTTTTTCAGTAGCCACAACAGATTCTTACACCTTCCATGTTTTTCCCATAGCTCAGAGCGAAAGGTACCTTCTTGCTGACAGTGCTTACGTTTAGTGAGCGTTCACCTCTGAAGAAGAGCAGACATTTGACCTGCACTGGTTTCACAAGACTTGGAAACATCTCCTCTGTAACTGTTTGCACGGCCAGGGGAATGACAGGAAAAAAGTCTTTGATGTCCTTATTCCAAACACGTGAAGTTCACGGTATTTCCTGGGAAATAATTTTCCTGGGAAAATTACCTTTGCAGACTAATTGGTCAGAAATAGATGGTAAGCGCAAAGTGCTAATTCTGAACTGTGGGCAGCAGCAGGAGCAGGTGGGAAGTTTGGGGAGACCCTGGCCCGTGGTGCTGTATTTACCAGGCGCTAAAGAGATATTTTGCTTGGAGTTTGGAATTTGTACCAAACATCTAAACTGAACAAACAAACAAAACCCTACAAAGCAGATTCTTTTCCCTGGGTTTTCTGATTTTTATTTTTATTTTTGTTGATGAAATGAAGTTGTGTTCTGAACGTCTTCAGGGTGCTCCCCCCAACTCTGTATCCACCTCCAACATTGCCTTGGGTGCAGACAGTTCATCATGGAAGAAGCTGGGCCATTGCAGAGCTCTAGGGATGAGTTGGGCCTTCGAAGCTCTCTGTGGTGACTGGTCTGGACTTACCCTGGGGACCCAGGATACTCTGGTTGCAGAGCAGTCTGCCTTTCAGACAGTCCTAAAGCCTGCCAGGACACGGGAATCTAAAAGCCATGCTTTCTCAGCAGTGGACTGCTAAGAAGCTGGGGGAAGGAGTTGACTGATAATGCAGCAGATTTCCATTGGAAACCCACGTGGTTTGTGTCAGGATTTTGTTGAGACCAGCATACCTCTAAGGAACATCTCGGTATTTGAGGCATTCGGACTCTGCAGTTTTCTGATGCGGTTTCTGGACCAGTTTGGATCATGGTGACATGCCTTTGGTGAAGCTGTAGCAATGAGAGTGTGTCATGAAAAGAAAGGATCTTATATCCGCTCAGATCTGCCCCGCTGAAGTACGTCCAGATGGACAGATGACTTCCAGAGGTCCCTTCCAGCCTGAATTATTCAGTAACTCTGTCTCTAGCATTCCAGAGGGAGTGTTAGGTGAAACTGGGACCATCCCATATTGGGAGGAGGATAGAGTTATATCTGCAAGTCCTGAATCTTGACCCCGTCCTCTGCCCTGGCCATCCATCACTGGGCACTGGTATTTTATTCTACCAGGATGTCAATCACCATTTCAATTAGTGAGTGGGAGGAGAGAGTGTGGATGATAGCACCCCATCTTCCATTTGATTTAGGATGAATCACACTTAAAAGGGCATCTGAGGTTAAAGAACACAGGATTCTGGACACATGTATAAATCAACAGGCTTGAGGTTTTCATTATTCACCTCCTAGTGTATGAAGTGATATGACTCATTGGATCATAAAGGAGATCAAATAGCTTTGTTGCTAATAATTCTTTCCTTGACCCATTCCGTGGCACATTAGGTTTGTAAACAGAGTTTTAATGGCATCCCTTGGAAGTAATAACATCACGCCTTTATAGCACCTTGGCTGGCTGTGTGCGCCTGGCCGTAACTGTGCTTGGGTTTAATCCTTAGCCGTTTGTGGGAACTAATGCGCTTTCCTATCTTAACTTTTCAGTTATTGCCTTTTTGAGATTGATCATCTCCAGTTACTCTGCCTCCCGCCCTCCTCTTCCACAGATGACATTTGAACCCTCCTGGGAGCCCACAGCTCAGCTTTCCCCAAATGATAAGCTCTTCCCTGTAATATTCTGGTGGAGATAACATGCTTGAACTTCAGCGTGTTGTTAATGTCTAATGAGCTCATGGCGCCGTTTATTGTTTTATGGCTAAATGGTGATTGTTCATTAACAAAAGTAGCATTAGACCGTGTGCCAACTTTGGACAGAGGAAAAGGTAAAGCAAAGTGGCGTGATGGAGGGTAATAAGAGCGTGGTACCTATGGTAGCAAAGATGGCAAACTTCCTGCTGGCTCCTGGGCCGGTTCTGTGCAGCTGCTGCTGTGGAGAAACCTCGAGTGGAGGGAGAGCATCTCTCCCCGGGGCTCTGGCGTGGGGAGCGATGAAGTGCCCGGGCCACAGCATGCTGTGGCTTTAAAGGAGCGTGGTATCGAGCAACTCCCAAATCATTATGCTCTGATGCTGCTGTGATTTTTTTTTTTTGTCCTGCTGTGCATCGCCCTTTGCAGTCTGCTTCGTGTTGCGTCGTTTCTGTGCCTGCCTTGTTATTTGCCGCCTGCCAGAATGGTGCTCCCCTGCGCCACACCGCCTTTGCGCTGCCTGCCCGGGCTGCGAGGAGGACTTGCATGTGGGGTTGGTGGTTCCCAGGGTGGGAAATCCCATTTTCAAAGGGTAGAGATGGGAAAAAGAAGGTCCTAGTCTCCATTAGAGGGTTGAACTTCTTGAAAACTGGTCCCAGCCCTTCTTGTGAGATCAGATTGACGGGAAAATGTCTGGTAATGGAGAGCCGTGACCCATCTGGTTCATGGTGCAGAATAGGATCCTGTCATGGTGAATCCCTGTGGTGGGGTTCTTTTGGGATTGGTGATGGGAAAGGTTCAGAGGACGTTTGCAAACTGCAGTCTTCGGCACCGGAATCTTGGTCCTCGGTAGCTGTGGACTGAGAAAAGGCTTTGAGCAGCAAGAGCGTGTTAGACAAGATCTGAGGATGACTAGGAGGTGTCGCCTGTCCCGCTTGAGGCTGCTGCAAGTCTCTGTGTTCCTTTTGTGCCTGTTACTGGCTTGTGGGCTCATCTGCCCTCAGTTATACCTAACAGAGGGAGTTTGCTCCTTTAAAAATGGTCAATTCAAGCTGCAGGGAGAAGAGAAGAGCTAAATGTAAGACTTTTTATTAGCCTTCCTCACCTTCCAGAGGTTTATTCGGATACCAGAAATAGGCAGGCTTGGCGGGGCGGGGGGAAATAGCTTCCCACTTGCCCATCCCTTTTGTTTCTATCCTATTCAAAGAAACAGAGGTACCTGGTTTAGGGAGAGGAGGAAGGGGGTAAAGGACAGGAAGGAAAGGAAAGAAGGTTGGGAACTGCCAGTGTAGAGCTGTGCTGCTTCCTCGCTTAGTCTCGGGTCGTTGCTGAGAAGTTATTTGAGAACTTTATTTATATTTTTTTTGTGGTAGCTAATTTATTCATGGGATGGCAGGGCACCCCAAAGTGGCAATGAACTCTGTAGCTGTGATGCTCACAATAGAGGGGTGTAGCTGCACTGCAGTTGAAAGTCTCTAGTTGCAGCCTGGGATCTTGACTGTTGCAGATGTACGGACCAAGGAGCTTAAGAAAAGTGCTAGAGAGGGGAAAACAGTGTGAAGGATGAGCTGAGCCTGTATATAAATAGCTTTTGGACTGCCTTATATATATATATATATTGGATAAGCAAACTTACGTGAATAAACAATAGCAATATAACAACCTTTTCATGGGATATTGCTCTGAACATGCAACAGAGCTGTCTGGTGTATTTACTCCAGCTTGAAAACCGTGCGTATTTAGTACAGGATGTGTACTCTTCATCATTTACAGTTGTTTAAATGGAGGCTTTTGTGGTGGTGCTGTCGTGCAAGGAAACACCACAAGCCTGGGGCAAAAAGTATTAGGTGTCGGGGGGGTGGATGTATTAAGCAGGAGATTTAATTAAAGGACCATCGTGATACCTTCTAGCTAAAGCGTGTATTCAGTTAAAAACTGATTAGAGCTGAATCACCATCTGAGATGCATGAAAAACTTTTGGGTGGAGGCGAGGGTACTTAGATACCCGGTACCTGTGGGATTTTGTAGAACGGGGGTATTTAACTCCCATTAAAGCCTCTGGAGTGGTTAGTAACAACCTCAAGGCTGAGTTCATCCCTGATCCTTGTAAAATCACTGCTCTTTGCCAGGAGAGGACTTGTCTTCGGGAGTTAAAACTGCTCTCTGATGTGTACTGGAAAGCAAACACTGAATTTGGGATGCCCACCGAGCTCCTGCTGGCTCCGCTCTGGGGGAGCACGGCACAGAGAGGAGCGATGAGCAGCCCTTGCAGGACTAACAGGGCCGAGATTGGGAGAAATTTTGCCCTGAATCTTGTAAAGCTCTTGAAAAGACAGACTGTATCCCCTTCTGCCCTTCCCCGTGAGCACAGATGGGAATTGCAAAAACATCTCCAATATTTAGGAACATGGAAGCCTTGTGTGTGAGGACAGATGATTAACTTGTTTATGCTGAGGGATTTCCCCCATGGGTGGCTTATTCCAGAACTGCACGTCCACGCAGAGCCTGGTCAGTAATGCCCAGCTCTTCCCAGCTGGGCAAGGGAAGAAGACACAAGGTCTTTCCAGAGGAGGAATTACCTCCATTTTTCCCCATAATGGAAACCAAAGTAGAGCAAAGTAGTTGATTTACCCAGGCCAGAAGTGAACCTTAGGCTCTAGAGCCCATCGGGGTGTGGTAATGTTCCCCTTAAGCACCTACTAGCTTGGATGAACCTCAGGTCTTCTCTGGGAAGGTCATCTCTGGACTTTCCATGTAGGTGGACACTCTGGAGCTGTTGTTTGCGCAGCCATCAGCACTTCGGTGCCTGGGTGATGCCTGCAGAGAACATCTAGTCTTTGTTTTCTGAACTTTCATCCTTCTCCGTGATGTTTCTCCATCGCAGCAGTTTGTGTCTTCCTTCCTCTCCGGCTCCTTGTGCGCTGCCCAGGACCAGCTGGCTCCACGGCCAAGACCAGAAAGGGCCCATTACAGCGTTATTAGCCTCTTCTGTTGTATCCTACGGAGCGAGAGCGACTGCCGAGCCCACTTTGCCTTCAAATGTTTAACAGATTGGCCCACGTCTAATTTCTGCCGCTGTGTTTACAGAAGGTGGAGGACGGAGGGAAAAGGGGGGCTGCTGCGCGAGGGAGGAGGGCACGGAGAAAAAAGAAATTACTAACCCTCCATCAAAGAGCTGCTTTCCTACTTGTGGTTTCAAAATGCTTCCTCCTTCCCCAGCTATCCTGTAATCACTCTCCAACATTCACCAGAGCAGTGTTTACATCCAGCCCTATTACCGGCAGGGGAGACAGGAGAAATTAAGGGCTCCCATGCCCCATTATCTCCCCCCTCTTCCCCCTCCTCTCCCCCTCCCACAAGCAGACACACTTCTCTCCCCTTACCCCTTTTCATCAAACGCCTCCAATTCATGAAGGAGTAAAAGCCCTTTAATGGGATTCTGGAGATCTTAAAATCCAGGTGGTTTGTTTATAAAAAGAAGAAAAAAAAAAAAAAGAAAAAAAAAAAAGGAAGAGAGAGGGGAGGGGGGAAAAAAAAAAAAAAAACCTTGGAGGAAAATACCACCAGCTCACTCTTTTTGGCTTCTTTGTTCCTTTTCCACGTTCTCTTGAGCCTTTTTCTCCTCCACAGCTCCGCTTGGCAGCTGGGGTGAACTGAAGTTTGACTTGGATGGCTAGTGAGACCACACAGAGTTCACCCTGGCTGGAATTAATTTCCGATGTACAGCTGAAAGAATCCCATGCGCACACACAAACACAGCGAGCCCTTGCATTTCCTTTTGATTTCCTTCTCGTGCTTCCTTCCCCAGATACCCTTTTTATCAGAAGCAGAGCGAGCTGCAGTGCCACTGCAGGCGCTGTCAAGGCGAGAGGCTCTGACCCAGCGTGGCAGCAGAGCCGGGGGAAGGCGGAGGCTCTTAGATGTTGGGCAGGCGAGCAGACGTGTGAAAAATGGCGAATGTTGGACAACAATAAATGTGGATTATGACTTTTTTTCTTTTTTTTTTTTTTTTTTTTTTTAAACGAAGGGTAAAAAAGGATAGTCATCTGGTACTGGCACTTGACGGGGACTTGAGGTCTGATTCCAATTCCTTGTTTAACCGCAGATTTCCTCTAAATAATTCTCGTAATCTCTTGATTCCTTAGCTGAGGTCAGGGGCCCATTGTTCTACACCCTGTAACAACACAATGGGACACAGTTCCTGCCCCAAAGAGCCTACAGTGAAAACAATCAAAGAATGAAAAAGAAACCCAGGCTTGCCTGAAGTTACACCCTGGTGTTAAATTGAAGATTAGAACCAGACCTCCTGACTCTCTAGGTTTCGAGTCTTCTGCAATTGTAACATTTTTCTGGCTCCTATCTTTAGATTCGCACTGCAGTGTGAAAGACCATCAAAATAGAAAATACTGAATCTATTACCCCTCGGAGTAGAGGAGTGGGAGCTGTGTTTATGATGGGCAGCTATTCTTCCATAGGAAGGACAACCTCTGTGTTACGCTGGTTGTTGGTTCGTCCTTTGTGCTACCGTCGGAGGTTGGGAAGTTTGGAAAACTGCTTAACCTTTGAGGTTACTGGATTTCATATGAACCAGGGCGATGGACCAGTACCGTAGTGGGATTGGTTGGCTGGCAAAGGCATCGCGTCAGGCTGTATTGAAGTCCCTTCCTTGGGAAGGGAGATGGCTGCGCGGGCATATGGGGATATTTAAGTGGAGCGTATTCAGTCCCACATGTAGGAGTTGTTAGAACGGCTCCGCGCCCGGAACTTGCTTCCCCTCCCAGGACATGGCTATACTGAATGAATGGGGCGGCGCACACGCATGTGAACTTGTCCCAAGTCCTCTTAGTGCTGGCACGACAGTGCTCGCGCCGCGGGAGTGTTCATAGCGCAACAGTCCTGGTGGAAGCTGACAAACTTGAATGAGGTTCTGGTTGTACTGGCAATGCTCTAAAGCATTGACATGCTCTTCGTGACTGAAAGAGTAAAACTAAAGCAGGCTTGGCAAATACCACCCTTGGTATCGCTCAATAAAGGGAGGATCTCGCTGTAAGTGTTGCTGGAAACCTTGCAATGTTGTTGCTTTGTTTGAAGTCTCAGCATCTGGAATGACCTGATAATATGGCAAGCGATAATTGGTGTATGCACAGCTATACGTATTCGGTGATATATATATATATACACACTGTAAATTTTCCTTGGTTTTCCATTCACAACTTTCTACCGCCAGAGTATTTCAGCGGCACGACTGAGCTTTGGATATTGAAAAATGTGGAAAAATGTGAGTGCTCGTATCCTGTGTTTTCCTACGTGTCAGTTTATATGAAACTTCTAGTCACTTTGAGATCTTTAATTTCATCCAGGTTCAGCAACAGGGTAGATATTGGTTTCCAGACTTATCAGGGAGATGGGCTCACGCGCATCTCAAGGCACTGCAGGATCCATCATCCCTAACTTGGGGCACTGCAGGAGATTTCCTCTCCATGTACATGAGCACAGAGATTACACCTTAAATATGCTCTACATCTGCTCAAAGATGTAGAGATCTACACTTCAGCCTGTCTTTTATGGTCAAGGGAAACGGTTACTTTTATGGCCTGATTTTGGGTAACTTCATTAGGATGAGAAGAATCGTATAGCCGAACCACCTTTTTCCTTTGCCTGCAAATGGAGTCGATCTACTGGCATAAAAGGAGATGCTTAGAGCGTGCTGCTGTCTCACCCCGTACTCGCGTGGGTCACCAGAGCTGCTTGGTTCTGTGTGAGGGAAGTTAGTGGTCTCGTGTGGTCTCTATCCTGGTGGACGTGCAGGCCTTGATTCCAGATCCTGATGGAGAAGTCTTGCGCAGAAGAGCCGTTATTAGGCACGTCATTGCCACTGGGAGATGTGTTCTCTGGCACTGTATCTAAGCTGTTGAATAAGATTTTATTCTTCAGACTTAGGGATGACAAGTTTGACTGTACATTGAAATCAGCCTCGTCCTCCTGACACTCCTCAATTTGTTTTCTTTGTTTCAGAAAAATGTGGGGAAATTACTGCATTTCCAAACATACCTTCCAAAGGGAGCTGCACTTTAGACCTCAATTTCTGTAGAAGTACTGGCAAAGGGTGAGGGGAGGAGCAGGAAAATGATCTAAAGGGTCTTATTAAGATGCAGTGGCCATTTCTGCTAACGCAAAACGCTACATAATCAGGAGATAGGCATCAAAAGCTGGTAAGATTTAATACGTAAGAAGTCTGTTTATTTGGCTTCTGTATTTTATGCACTTGGGATGTACTTGGGTCATACTTTCGAGGTTTTCTTTGCAACAGCAAGGGAAAGTTGCTTCTCTTAATTTTTTTTTTCTTTTAATGAGAGCTGAGAACTCTCATGTAATTGCTCGCTTCCTGGAGTTGGGGCCTTTAAGTAAATATCAAATATCTAGAGATTTGCGTTAAAGTTGTGAGTTGGCAATTCGGTTTTATTTTACCTTAGAGAAGACTTTATTTGTGTATGAGACCTAGATAGCTTTGAAATTTCCATACAAAGAGAATTGCCTTTGGTGTTTGTTAGTTCTACTAGTAACTCTTGTAACAGCAGTTGAGATTTTTTTTTATTTCCTAGGAGAATTTATTCCACTGGGGAAAAATTTGGAACATATCAGGATATTTCTTTTTGGCAGAGTTGAAAAGCTGCCTCTTGGCTTTATTCTGCCTTCCATTATCCTACACGTTATTTATAATATAAAGGATGAAAGAGCTGAGCCCCATTTGAAATGTTGGAGTGGAAATTAGACCGTCAGTTCTTATTGCAAAGAAGTATAGAGGGATCACAACAAACTATTTTCATTAGTTTTCATCTCCCCCGAAGTTTGAGGGTTTGGACTTTTCATGCCAGTTCGAAACTGAGCCAGATATTTGAAATGTTGGTATCTGAGAAATCTTTGCCACGCAACCATTCAACTTTTGACCAAGCCTTTCTATTATTTCAGATTAAAACAAAGGTTGTAATAGAAGCACCATGATACAATTTATTTGGTAATAAACGTACCTCTCGTTTTCTCGCTTTTCACTTTTATTGGTGACCCATTTCAAAAACAACTGTTGCAGGGCCAACGGAGAGCATATCTTGATGCAACATTAATAAGAACAAAGAGGCTTAAATTATAGAAATAGCTGTCTGTGTCACACATCGGTAGTTTCACTCTCCATTTGGCAGACCTGTGGTGGATAAAATTGTGTGTGAAGGGATGAAGGGGGAGAGACTTGGATAAGAGCGGTAGTATCTGATCCAGGATAATGAAGAAGACAGATCCATGCAGAGATTTATTTTATTTGCTTTTGGCAATTAGCGTTAGTAATACTGTATCAGGGAAGCTGGAACTGCCACGGATAATAACGTTATTGCTTTTGAGATGGTTTATCCAGCTCTAATAACAAGGGCTTGAATCAACGGGGCTGTGGGGCCTCAGCACCTCTGGAGGTGCTCTCATACATGCTTCTAATCAAGTAAACTTTTAGGCATCCAACGTAAGGAGCAGAGGGCAAGAAAAGTTTGCTTTAATGCTCTAAGGTGAAAACAAGACCTGCTCTGCATGTTTCATAACTGCGTTGCTCAAGACGTCTGTGCCTAGGTTGGGCTGCCAAATCACATCGCATGTTGCCCGTGAAAATACCAACTTGTCTGTCATTGCCTCTCGCCTTCGTTACCTTCCTCTGTGAACCAGTAGTTGGGGTGGGATCCTGTGGCACCAGCCGGTTGTGTCCAGACCTTATTCTTGCTTTTGGGCTAAGTTGTCTAGGCATTGCTCGTGGACTGAAAACCCCTTAGCAGGGAAAATAGCCGCTGGTTCCCCAGCCCACGCCTGCCAGCCTGCTCTGCGTGGGGTTGGTGGAAGGGACCCCACTGCTTCATGTGCTTCAATTCCCAGCTTGGGTTCAAAATTCAGACTCTGCCTGCTGGAAGGGCTGATGTGTGACTTCGTGGCCTGTTCTGCCAGCTTCTCACAAGAGGGAAGAGGACTACTGAGGGGCTACAGTGTCTTAAACCGCTTAAAGCATCATCTTGCAGCAGCTTGGCCGCAAACCAAGATGGTTTGTCTTGCATTTGTCCTAAATATCTATCACTGTATATGATACCCTGTATATTTACACCAGGGTTTCATACAAACAGGGTTGGGTATGTTTGTGACCATGGGTCAGCTGAGACTATGCTGGTCCGTCGTCTTTACCCAACTATGTAATCTCAACTTGGTCTTGCTTTGATCTGAGACGGAGAACTTGCTTGTGGTCTTCCTGGAATTCAAACAGTTCTGCTCTGATGTAAATTCCCTGGCTGTCAGCGAGCTGCCCTGGTTTGACGTGATACAGATGCCCTAAGAGAGATGGGTCTGAAGGGTGGAAATAGCCTGATGGATGGTGTTCGCCCAGCGCGGCCGCTGCGAGCTGGCTGGCCTCGGCTCAGCCTCTTGCAGCTGCGGTGAGAGCCCGCCGAGGCTGGCATGCCCACGTGGTGTGTTTCCTGCATTTCACAACGCTTTGCTGGTTATAATACTCCGGTGACAACTTTGCAAGGATAGCAAAGCAAGGAGTTCTCCCTGGTTTTTTCAGATGAAGCAAGCGAGGGGCAGGAGGTCAGTGGTGCTGCGAGCCACGGGACAGGTTAGAGGAGGAACCGAGAAGGTGGGTTTGCCCATCTCTTTGGGCCGGTGCTGCGGCTCCTAAACATGCTGTCCTGAGACCCTGCCAAGGCAGCAGACAGCCAAAAGGCGTCTCAATCCCCTGAGCGAAAACGCGAGCCGTTGGCTGCCTCGAGAGCAGGGAACCCGAGCTGCAGGTTGGAGCTCACGCAGGGGTGGCATCCGTAAGCGCCGGCAGCCAGCGCCTCGTGGCACCGGTGACGCAGAGCACCCCGGGCGGCTGCACCATCCACCGAGCACTCTCGACGGCGTACACTGTGTCACCCATGCCTCAGAAGGTGACTGCGTGGGAGCGTTGAGCAAGATCCTTAAGCCCAGGGGAATGTAAAGTCCTCTCCCTGCCTGTCTGTGCTCTTTTCCGTGCGTCTGGGGAGGAGAAGCGAGCTCGGGCGCTCTGCCTTCGCTACCTCCTCCGGAAGGTTCGGGGAGCTGGGAGCCAGGGACTTGCACGCCCCATTCTGTCGCAACATCCCAGCATCAACACCCTCTGATCTATGGTATCTTGAGAGTTTGCAGCTCTCGTGTGGAGATGGAGTATGAATAAGGGCCCCCCAGTGTATTGGGAATCGGGCCTGTGGGTCTCCCGTGTCAAGTGAGTCATAATGTATTAGATCCGAGGACTTCCCCCACGGGTGTTTAGTCTCAACAAACCCAGCTAATTCAGATTTAACTTAGCTCTTAATATGCTACATTGCTGAGTCTTCTAATTAATGCCACATGTTGCAGTCAGCTGTCATACTGAATAAATGTTTACAAAGCTATTAATGTACTGTATTTGTAAACCAGACCAGCTCCTTTTTGGAAATCATGTGGTATGTGTTTTCCCCTCAAAAGATGAAAAAAGTTTTTCAGCAATAACGGATACTTTATTTTTGCAGCAACAGCCACTTCCCAAGAATTCATTGCTAACTTTCTTGGGCCATGGCCATTATCCTGAGGAAGGGACAGGGCGGAAAAGCGCTGTCTTTTAAAGAGAGACGCTGAGTTGAGCTTCACCGCCGTCTTTGCCGCGGTGGGCCGAGGGGCCGGTAAGGACCAGCGAGCCCTGTGCTGGCTGGTGATGCTGGGGAGGAGGCAGAGTTCGTGGGTGGCTCTCCTGTCCCCGGCTGCCGCCATCCCAAAGCCTGTGCGCGCGAGGACCCGGCGCTCTCCCTCCCCTCCGCTGCCACATGAGCGCGGACGCCCGGCCAAAACCCAGGAAACGGAGAAGGAGACGTGTCGTCGAGCAGTCTGCGGGACATCTGCCTTCTGCTCAGGGGCCCTCGCGGGGTGGGGGACTTGGGCTGGCCACTGAGGTCCCCACGTGGCCAGCGCTTGCCTGGCCCGGGGACAGGGTGGTGGGAGCAGTGGGGTTGTGGGGGTGGAAGGTCCCATCTTCTCCCCACCGAACGGCTTGCTCTGCACAAGTTCACGTTTTCTGTTTTCTGAGGGTTTTTTGTCGTGCGTTTAATTCCCTCCTTGGGCTCCAGGGAAACAGCTTGCTTCTGCTGGGACTCGTGCACTTCTGTCTCATCTTTAATCTGCTGCAGAAACCGTAGGAGATGCCACAGCACTTAGGGAGAGGGAGGCCGGGGTCTGTGCGCTGCCACCGCCTCCTGTGTCCCTCCCGGCAAGGCATCTGGCTCAGGGATTTAGGCACGTTTCTAGTTGATGTCCGTGGGAAGTAAATACCTCACCCAAAGCTGGGGCTCCAAAAAAAGACTTAGGGTCACTCTTTAACATCTCTGGTGTCTAAAACAGGGCTAATGGCAGAGCCTTCATCACAGGGGCTGGGAGGGTGACTAGACCAGGACGGCGTAGGGGAGCAGGACAGCTACTGTAGATGCAGCCGGTTGCGGCGGGGATCCTGCCCCTCGGCGCGTGGCTGGAGATGCAGGGCCATGGGGGAAGGTGGCCAGGATTGCTGCTTGGACCTCAGCCCCTTTCATCTCCGGGTAGTTTGGGGAGATGAAGGCTTTCCATCACCTCAAAGGAGTGTGAAATGGGAGCTGGGATTTGGTATCTCCAAGAAGCTGAGTTGCGGGGGAAGGCTTTTCTTTTTCTCTTAGCTTAGTGGCTATACAACTGAAAAAATGCCAGCTCTCTGCCCTTCTTCCTTGTCCTTTGGAAATAAAACATCTAAAATCTACAAGCAGGCAAATGACTGATGCTCTCAATGCCTTGAGAAGAAGGTGAATGTCCCTCAAAGAACCTATTGAGAAAGTTTTAATTCCAGTAATAAGTAAACAAACCTGCTTTTAATTAGCTGCAGCCTCGGCTAACACACTTCACATTTTGGAAGAATTAATAGTGAAGCCCATTCGGGTACACCAAAGCAAAGCAATTAAATGATTTCATTAGTGGGGCTGAAGCTTTTGTCCTCTTGCTACACCACCTTCAGGTGGCTTCCCCAACACGGGGCTTAGCTGCAGACCCTGGAGATCTAAGCAGGGCAAATCCAACCTTGTCCTAATCACTGTGCCTAATTAAAAAGCTTAGTGCAATCGCAGAAGAAGAAGGAGTGTAGAAAGGAAAAAAATATTCTTAGATACTTTATTTAGCCTTCTCTGTGAATGTCCTGCAGCCATCCAAAAATACTGAGCTACAGCCTGTGCAATGATTGTGTTTTCCACCCAAAAGGGGGTGGTTCGTTCAGCTAGAAAACATTTGATGAGTGCCTTATCAGGGTCTGATGCTGCATTAGTTAAGAACTGCACCTTGCAGCCTTCCTGTCTTGTTTAGTGTCTATTTGTGGTCAAAGCATGGTGAAGGGAGAGGGACACCTTTGCTTTCCTGGCGCGGGTAGCGGGTGGAAGGTCCTACTGTAACGCAACAGCTGTGTGCTCTGCGCGGGTGTGGGCTCACTTCATGGTATTGAATGTGCTGGCAGAAATCACCAAACAGTGGGGCTGAATATACATCATTGTAAGAACCGCGTTATAGGAAATGGCTTATATGCTTTGCATGAGAGCCCTCAGGCCTCTCTGCGGAGATGGCTTTCATCTTCTGAAATCCCCTTGGGTAGCATCTCCTTTCCTCGGGGTTTTTCTTCTTGCCTCATGCTCGTCTCCCCCACGCAGTGTGATTTCTTTTCCATTCACCCCAGGAGATCTCCCTGTCTCCTTCCCTCCCCTGCTGCAGCCCAGACCGATGGAGTCTGTGGAATGTGCCACCGTCCCGCCGCCCCGGCCGTTCAGGACCTGCTGGTTCCCTCCTTCCCCACGTTACGTGGTGGAAAGAAGAGGTATTTGGGGTGGAAGATGGAGCATCCCCACAACTGAGGCACAGAGGGCCGTGGGTCAGTCCAGACTTGGCTGCTGTGTAGTCCAGCTTGTGCGCAGTGAGCCAAGAACTGGAATATTTTTGATATTACCTCTCCTTAGGAGCAGTGCCCCTGCTAGTGAAGTGTGCCCAGATGATAGGTGGTGTCCACCAGCTTGGTGTCCCCCCAGTAGAAGCAGTTAAAGGGCTGACGGTGGCCGGTCTGGCACAGCCACCTCTGAGCCCCACACTTGCAGAGAGAAGGGAGGCAAAGCAAGCTGGCTTTTAATTTAGGATAATGGCTTCAGTGCAGGATCCCTTCAGGACCATGTTTTGAGCTGCTATGTTGAGTTTTAAACCTTAAAACATCTTGCCCGCACTTCAGTCATCACTGAAGCCAAGCACACACCTGCTCTTGCCATGGAACCACGACTCCTACGTCTTTAATCCTCTTCTTCCCAGCCTGCCTCACCAGTGGGAAGTGTGCTCATAATGTTAAACTTCCCTCATTAGGCAGAACATTCCTCTTTTTAACCTCTTTAACCTGCAGCATTCCCGTTGGGAGGACCCTGTCTCCATACTTCTCAACTGCTCTTAATTAGATTGGGCATTTCTTGCCTCCACTGTATATTTACAATTTAGGAACAGGAAAAAATACAGCCTGCACTTAAGGGCCTTCTTCCCTTCGTTTGCTTCCCGTGCTTGATAGGTTGGACAGCAGGAGGTGGAAATTTTAAAGCCCAGAGGAACAGAACTTGTCCGGGAGGAGAATCTGAGGCGGCTCAGATCATTCTTTAGGCAGGACTGATTTCATATCTTGATGGATCTTTACATCAGCTCTCACTTTTTTTCTTTTTATTTCCCTTCTCCTGCGTGCGCATGTGCGTGGGCACGCACACGCACCACTCCCCCCCCCCCGCATTGTCTGTCTTCTGCTCTTGTTCTGCCATCAGCCTTTTAATAATATTATTGTTGATGTCTTTTCATTCCTGATGCCAAACCTGATTTGGAGATCGCAGTACTGAGGGTTTCATTTTGAGCACTGTAGACGGAAAACTGAAGTCCTAAGTGACTGGAGCCCTCGGCCAATCTAATTGTTATTGACATTTGTGTCTGATTGTTCATCAAGGGGGATTTGACTTGCAGGCCAAATCATTCTATTACCGGGGTTCCTTTCAGCCTTTTTTCTAACAAAAAAAAAAAAAAAAATAAAAAAACCAAAACCAACCCACCCCAGTCAGCAGCAGAAGAATCAATGGCAATATCTCTAGATGTCCATCTAGCCGGGCGTGGGAGGCAGGGAGCGAAGGCGGAGGAGATCATGTATGTCCCGTTTGAAATGTGCGAGCAAAAGATTGGGAGAACGGGCCGTATTGCGTTACAGGGGGAAAAAGGATCTCATTAAAAGACTACCGTGTTCATGGCAAGGTGAAGGAGGCAGAGGAAGGAGGGGCTGGCAGGGCTAATTATATTAAGGTCATTTCACCTGTCAAAACTTTCCCTTTAGTGGTGTCCCTGGTGCCCTGGGATAACATCCAGATTTGTCCTGAATGGCGTCTCTGTTCCTGCTTAGGAGCCTTGACTGGTGGATCGTGAAGCGAGCTGCATGAAAGGAGCCCCGAAGGCACCCTTTTGCCTTCTTTTCACCTCCTGCTCTCCTTTGATTTTTGCTTTTCCCCCCTCTTGAGTTTCACGGCGGGTAATGATGAAGCCCTGCTGTGCTGCTCACCCGGAGCCGTGCTTTGCCCGGGAAGCCACCGAGGCCACCGGCAGCTCGTGTTCAGCCAGGATCTCGTTCGTCTGCCTGCGTTTCGAACCCATTTACACCCTGCTGCAATGCCAATTTATCCCCCTTGAAAAGCTCTCCTTGGCAGCGGAGAGGGACGGAGCGAGGCTGATTTTGCTCATTAGGCTAATGGTGGAAACCAGAAGGATGCAGACGCAGGGATCAAAACAGAAACGAGGGAAATATTGTGTTTATTCATTTGAAAGAGGTGCAGGGGTGAGGGGGTGGCTGGTAAACCAGAGCGTCCTCGTCCCGGTGATGAACGCTACAATTACCTGCCCTCCTTCAGGGGATTGTTCCGAGTCATTAAGTTATTTCATTTTCCAGGGGTTGGGGGGGGGGGAAGGCAAATTTCTGCAGTTAATCTTTCTCTCGAGGTAGGTGGAAGCTGTGCAGATGGCCTCGCTTTGCTAACGTGAGCAGGTAGAAGTAATTTGGGGAAGAAGGCGATGGGAGGCACACAATGGGGTTCATTCACGATCCGGCAGGTTATACTTGTCGCCACGGAAACGGAGCAGAAATTTCAGAGATCAAAGGCTTCTCCACCAAAAGTTGCTACCTAAATGCGTTGGGTAGGATGAGAGAGAACCGCGGACGAGGAGGAAGCGCACCAAATTCGCGTGGCCTTCGGCAACCGGCTCAGTGAGTCAGATGTATCCTGCTGAAGTAGCATTGTTGGAGCCGAGGGATGGATTTGGCTTAACGTGCCCTGCCGTTGAGAGATGCTGAGGAGTTAGCAGTGAGTCGTGGACGGTTGTGACATATGGTGGAATTTGATGAGTTTCCCTAAACTGGGGCACGTTTGGATCCTGGGACTGGCTTTCGAGCAGGAAAATAAGCAGAACCGCATAGTTACTTTTTTAAATAATTATTTCACTGGGGAGATGAGCAAGAGGCGTTGACCTGTGGGTGCAGAGTGAAACTGCTTGATGGAAGCTGCTATTAAGATTGAGTTGTTGGACGTTGGTATTCGGTCCTGTCAAATGGCCCTCAGTGTTAAAAAGGATTTTTAGGAGGAAAAAACCTGCCGTTTGGAGTTTGGATGAGACAGAGGGAATTGTTCAAACTGTGAGATGTCTGTAACTATCTGTTGCACCAATCTCTGCCATTCCGGGCGCTTCCCATAGCTTCTAGGATATGAACAACAACTGCGTTAGCAGCCTGTCTCCTCTTTCTGTTGGACTATTTGGTGAAGGGCTCTTCTTCTACCCTCCTGTCGCCTGAGCCAGCTTAATTCAGTAGGAACATAACTGACGAGACCTATCTTTGACTTTCTAATTGCGTTGCGTGTTTTTGGTGAAGTCGTTTGGGAGGTAGCTCTCAAGAAGGACTGCTTTCTCCTTTGGAGAGGCAGACAGCAGTGTAGAGGTGTCAGACGATGCTTTGGCCCTAAAGAAGGAGGGAAAACACCCAGATGAGGAGAGGGCTGTGCTTTCCTGCTCTTGCTAAAATACGCCCTCGAAGCCAGCCCAGGTTGCTAATTCAAAAATTTTGCAGACTTGCAAAAAACATTGGAGATAATCTTCCTTCTTCGTAGCGTGACTTGCAGCTTGAGCCTTGAGGAGGATGAATGAGGGATTTTTTTTTTAAATGCCGTTGCCCTTTTAGGAAAGGGCATGTCAGGGTTTTGGTCATATCGAGGACAGTGGGAAGCAAAAGCGTGTGCTAGGGCTGGCACTTGAGTATCCACTTCTGCCAGGCGTTCCTGCCGCCCCGGTGAAACGGGGATGGAGACAAGAAGCCTCCCCAGGCAGCGGAGTTTCCAGTGCGGTAACCTGAATCATTTTAAAGAGCAGAAATCAGAGACAAAGCGCGGTATTGTAGGCAGCAAAGGTTGAATAAGAAGACCCTTGGGAGCCCCGCCACTTCTCCCTTTAATCTGATCAGCAAGCAGCATTCTTGTAATTCCCTCCAGGTCACTCTGAATTCCTGCAGTTTCTCAGCCAGGTTGAAGCCTTCCCCTTCGATATTAAATAATCTGCAGGCTTAGAGAAAGGAGCAGAGCAGGAGCAATGCAAGACTTAGCTTAGTTTACATCAGAAACCAGCAGGAAACTGCCCCATCCTTCTCCCAACACCGCTAAGGCTCAATAATTTGTTACCTTACGTTGTGTTCTCTGCCTTTAAAATACTTTGTAAGGTCGTTCAGAGAGGGTGTTCCTGTTGTGAACACAGTGTTCTTATTTATCTGTTAGCTTTAATTGTTTCTGGCTTAATTCAGGTGAAGCAACAGCTTCAGTTTGTAACTCAGGGACACGGGACTGTTCTCTCTTCCAAAGGGATGAGAATTACACAGCCTGAGGCAGCTCGGAAAATCTTGCTGTCTCCATTTGGTCAGGGAGGCAAATCTGACATTGTGGCTGCTGATGGCTAATCACAGCCCTCCTGCCTGACCCACGGCTGCCGTGGTCGGTTAGAGCCGCATGGTCTGTGAGAGGACCGGTAAAGAGAAAAAAGGGACCTTATTTATGCGTGAATCCAAGGCATTGATACCCTTAGACCATTGTACCCTGAAACCTTCGGTGGGAGAGCTGGGATATGAATATATCTAAGGGTATATTTCCGAAAAGAGCTGAAGGCAGGTCAATACCAGCTACCAATGTACATTCTATAGATTATAACTGCAGTAAAGACCCCGTGGTGCACGCTTCAGAGTGACCTGCAAGCTTCTGGTGCTCTCCTCCCAACCAGCTCCTCCACCACTACCGCTTTGCTGCCCTCCTTACTCCCAGAAGCCAGAGTAATGCTCAGGTGGCTCAACGGCCACGGCTACAACTCCATCTTCACCCAAAGCTTTGGTGGTGCAGGTTCGGTGTTGGTGTTTTGGTCTCTCTTTGTAAAATAGTCCACCTCTCTCTCACCGAGCGGAGGAATTACTGCCTGGTATCCGTGCCATCCCACGTGGAAAGGCAATCTGCCGTGCAGTTTGCTCTGCGCATGCCCTCACAAGTCTGCCAGAACCCGTATTTGATGAGTGAAGGTCAAGCTACAAAGCATATTTATTCGCTCGGGAAGCAGGCAAAGCTTTTAAAGGCTGGGAAGGTGGATGACAGTGTAGGGAAAGGGGACGGTAGACTCTTAAAGGTAACAAAAGCAAGGTTGGCTTGATTCACATCTCACCTCTGTTGCATCTTGGGGGTACAGTAGAGCCCGTACACGCAGAATGAGGCAGGAAGATGAATCAAGAGACTTAAAGCTACTTTTCCATCCCTCAATGGGAAATGAAAATATGATGTTGCCAGAGTTCCTTGTTCCAGCTGCCCCAGGAATACACTTCCATTGACTTCAGTGGTTGGTAAATCCAGTCTGATGTGAAAACTTCACTGAAGTTTTTAAATTATGCTGAAGAGATGAGAATATTTTGAGAAGTGAAGTGTTACTATTCTTCTGAAAACTTTATTTAGAAAAAGAACAAATTTTCTTCCAAAACATACAGAAGAAGTGTTCTTACTGTGGAAATGCATAGCCTGGAAACTCAAATGACATTAGGTCACCGGCTTCCTTTTATCAATAACTTTGAAGTCTTGTCCTAGTTTTCTAATTTAGATTCTTGTGATAAGAGGTTCTCAGCAAGCCTGGGCAAAAGCCAAGACCTTCTCCCTCTAATAGGTTGGGAACACAACCACCAGTAGTAGTTCCAGTTTTGAAGACGGGCCAGGTCTTAAAAGTGACTGCAGGGACTCTGGAGAGACAAACCCCGAGACATTGGACTGCTTGAAATTGCGGCCGTCTCCTGGCCTCAAATGCGTGAGCCATACGTGGGGTTTGGTCTTTAAAAGCGTGGTGCTGGGCTCTGCCATGCCAACCTGGACAACGTGCACGAGGCGTGCAGAGCTCTGTGCACTTGCTCCTTCAGTTCCCACCTCGCCTGCTCGCAAAAGCTTGTAAAAGTTTCAGATAATAAGATGGAGAAATAAATGAACAGCTTGCAGCTCAGCTTATTTTTGGGCAGGTGCCCTTGGGGATGGGCCAGCTCTGGGCAGACCCCATCCTGTATCTCATCTGAGTCTAAATGGTGTGAGTATCTCTGGCAGGGAATGGGAAGCCACACATTTGTAGAGTAGGTGGTGACTAATTTCTACCGGTTCTAAAATCCAGTGATTCCTGCCCCCCGAGAGGAGGTAGTCCTGAAGAAGGTGGGGTAGATACCAAGGCTTCCATCCCTTAGAAGGGAGTTTCTCCACCGTAGTGTGTTGGGGGACACTAGGCAAAAGCTTGAAAAAATGCTGTCCCTGCTTTGAGCACCAAGGGAGGTTGCCAGGCCAGCGTGGTACATCCACAAAGTTCACCAGGCATTTTAGCAATAAGAAAGAACCCAACCCTTGTATCCGTGGGGGGCTCTCTGGTGGCCTCGGCCACCCCACCTTGCAGGATGGGTCACTACAGGTGTATTGAGCATTCGGCTCTGCCCTGGCAAAGGAAGGTGCCGGGTCGTTTGTGCCAGTGCTGCAGCTCCAAGGGCCGGAGCGCTGGCGAGCTGGGATCGAAATGGCAGAGGGTGCCGGGCTGGCTGGGCACCGCTGGAGCGAGCCATCCCCGCTCTCACGTGCTGTGTGTGCAGAGTAGGAGGACCTGAGCCCCGAAAGCTACATTTCATTTAGTAATTAATTAGTGATTCTTGACCCCAGGCAGCTTCAGCCCGCTGACAATAACAAGATTGCAGCCTGTGTATAAGCTAGCCTCCGTGCCCTCACCACTCTCATTACATTAGCTGAAATCCTCTGCAACAAAGACGCAGGCTGCCAGGCAGGGGAGGGATAAAACCTCTCTTTCTTCATGGTTTGGGTCCTTTTCCCTGCAGACTTAGCACTTAGGTGTTCCCCCCCGCTCTTCCTGCAGCACCTCCTGGCCCTGGGGCATCGCCCCCAAAAGCCACAGCAGCGCCAACGGGCGACTCGCCCAAATTGTCCACCCAACCTGCTCGCCAGCCGAGACATGAATTATTTGGGAATCCTCCACCACCTTCCCACAATGCCCTCTGGAGGGATGAAGCACCGGCCTCCCAGCGCCGGGCGGGGGCTGAAGGCTGCCCGGCATCCGGCAGCGCTGCCTGCGAGCAGGCACAGCACCGGGGGAGGGCTTGGCCACGGCTTCTCGGCCACGCTGGGGGCACCCAAGCAGCATTTCCGGCTGTGCCAGCTGCCCGGGGAGGGGCTCTACAGCAAGGAGGTAAGCTGGGAGCCGCCGTTAGCACGCTTTCCATCTCGGACAAGGGTGCTTTCATGCTCAGAATGTTTTTAATTATTTGTTGGAAGGTTTTGAGAGCTCCTAGGGTAATGGAGAAGCCTCAATCAGTGTTTCCTAGCTGAAGGCATCTATGGATGTGCGTTGCCTCGCCTTAGTCATAGCTGAACCTTGTGTCAAGAGCGGAGCTTGTGCCAAGTGCCTGGGTGGTTCCTTGGTGACTCTGGTAGTGGGTCTCGGTGGCTGGCGGCTCCGGACGTGTTGGAGTTTGCACCAAGCACTACGGAATTTGCAGGGAAGTGGCTGTTTCTCCGAAATTATCACTTATTACTTTGCCTTGTAACAGCGCGGCACACTTTAACCTCGCAGGGAAGGCGTAAAAACCTCGTTTGTGGGAGTAGCAAAGTAGCTCTGAACAAAAGGGGCTTTGAGTTGCCGAGGTGAGGCTGGGGCTGTCGCTGCAGCCCTGGGCTGCTGGTCCTTCTTACGCTACGCAATCGCTAATGCTCAGGACCCATCCAACGTCAATACTTGAGCAGGGCTTGAGCCTCCGCTGCTTCTCTTTTCCTGGGAGAAAATAACAGCAGATGCCCCTGACAAACCAAACTCATTCTTCCAAATAGGAAAAAAAATCAGGAGGAACAGATTCACTTCCCTGCTTGGCCTCAGACTTAGTCTCATCTGGGCAAACCGCGTAAGGAGGTAGTCCAGAATTTGTTCAAAACTCTTGATTGCCTCTAGGATTCGTAAAATTGTGGTTGTGGTGGAGGGTGGGAGAAGGGGTCAAAAAATGGGTGATCTGGAGGTGATGGGTCTGGCTGAGGGTGTCTCAGCTCCGACGTGGCCCATGGGCTCTGCCAGCACAGGGTGCTGCATTGCTGCTGGTACCCTGTGCGTCTGCCTGCGAGGCTTTGGAGTTCAGGTCTGAGATTGGTCTCTGTCCCCGTGATGTTGCTGGAGGCCCCGCGTAACGTCTCCTCAAAGCTGTGATGCCGTGTTGTCCATCCGGGAGAGTGTGGAGGAGTGGTGCAGGCTGGTACAGCGTGCAAGGAGAATACAATAGAGCGAGGCCAGATGTTGCCACATCAGTGGGTAAGCGGAGTGACCGAGAGCTGTCTCCAGGGTAAACGTAACATTGACGTATAAGTCCAACCCTGTCCCCTGCGCTCTGCAGCTGCCTTCCCACCATCAAACCACCTTCGTCCCTCCCATGTCCTCTCTCACCCGTTCTTTGTCTCTCAATTCTGGGCTCCCCGGTTCAAGAAGGACAGGGAACTGCTGGAGAGAGTCCAGCGGAGGCTACAAAGATGATCAAGGAACAGGAGCACCTCTCTGATGAGGAAAGGCTGAGACACCTGGGGCTGTTCAGCTGGAGAAGAGCAGACTGAGAGGGGATCTCATCAATATCTAAAGGGCAGGTGGCAAGAGAGGATGGGGCCAGACTTTTTTCAGTGGTGCCCAGCAACAGGACAAGGGCTAACGGGCACAACTGGAACATGGGAAATTCCATCTCAACACAAGGAAAAATTTCTTTCCTGGGAGGGTGGCAGAGCCCCGGCGCAGGCTGCCCAGAGAGGTGGTGGAGTCTCCGTCTCCAGAGACATTCCAAACCCGCCTGGACGCGTTCCTGTGCCACCTGCTGTGGGTGACCCTGCTCTGGCAGGGGGTTGGCCTAGATGGTCTCCGAAGGTCCCTTCCAATCCCGACCAGTCTGTGATTCTGTCACTGGAAGGGGCTGCACCAGGGCTAGTGTTTCTCCAAACTTGGTGCCCGCTGCTCATCACTGTGGGGGGATATTCCCGCTTCTCTCCGACACCCATGGATGTTATGTGGGGAAGAGATGGAGAGGCTCATGGTATTGGGTGTCTGGGAGAGCATGTGGGGGGTGCTGATGGGCTCCGCTTCTCTTCCCTTGCGCCCCCCCTGCAAGCGTGTACATGAAAGTACATGAGACGATGGGATACTGTACTATCCTTGGGGGGGAAAAAATGTACTGAGCGACTTCTTTTGTTTTAAGCTGTGTAATTGGTAGGGAAAACATATCCTCTTCTAGTGGCTTTTCTTTTATTGTCATGTTTAGGAAGTTTTTTTGCGTGTCATAACATTTTGTCTGTTTTTACTGAAATCCTTCCATGGAGGAATGATTGTTTGCACAAACAGACTGACATGTTGATACAGGCTGACAACTGCACGGCTAAGACCAAAATAAAATGTAAAGTAAACACATTTGCATAAGTTTATAATATGACCCAGTTCTTACGAAGCGGAGGAAATGGGGAGATGTGAATCTAAGCAGCTTATCTTGCATCTCCCCTTTCTGCTGCGCCCCTCGTTCTTAACCTCTGCTCCATGAGTGCCATGGGAGAGTTGTCTGGATTTTTCCATTCAGATTTGAAACAACAGGTCCCTCTTGTAGTTCGCTTATGGTTTTGTTTTGCTTAGAAGGGAGGGCACGGAGGAGGGAGCATTCCCGGCTTTCCCTTCATGTGAGAACTGGTTGGTGTTTCCATCCTTTTTCTTCTCGGTTACACTTTAAAAGGCTTCTGTCAATGTATTTTCCATCACTGTAAAATTGCATTGACATCCTGCTGTTTTGTGTCATAACTATGTAGCATCGCAAAATGCTGATTTGATACTATCTATTTCTTGATGCGCTTGTGGCATGATTTCTTAAAGGATTTTGAGATCAGTGCCTCCGTTTTCCAGATGAGGAAAGCAGAGCGTAGAGCAGTGATTTCCTTTTGGCCATCCGGTAGAGCCAAAAGCAGGACCCAGATCATCGGTGTCCTAGCTGGTGCAGGGAGGTTCGTTAGTGCTCAGCTGCCTGGAGATACCACGGTTGCCTCGTCCATGTGTGCTGACTAGCTGGAAGCAAGAGCCCTTGCCCAGAAGCCCAAGGGAGTTTGTCCTCCAGTTAGTGGCATCGGTCAGGTCTACATTTTTCATTTGCTTTCACAAAGCAACTCCTAAAAAACCTGTGTAGATCCTGAAAATTTGAAGGGCCTCCTGAACCTGGTGTCCCAGAGAGAGCCAAAGGAGACCTTATAACCAAAACTGCAATGAGCCCGTGCTACGTAGTTGGAGAGAAGGAATTAAGGAGGCTTTGTAAAAATAATTTTAAGTCCTCGGAGAAAGATGCTTAAACCCAACTGTCAGATAGCAAAGAGGGACTCCACATCCAGACCTTCAAAGGACGTTTCTTTGACTTGCGCAATTTCTGCCTGCAATGAGACATCCCTCTGGCTCTTGGGTTTCCTCCAGCCAGCTGATGGTGGAGGAGCTGCTGAGCGCAACACAGTGGTGTCATCTGAACCTCCGAAGTCCTTCAGCAGGGCTGTCCTATCTGATGTCCGTGGCCCTGATATTTAAAGTTGGTAATAGAGGGGGAAAGTTAAACTTCCCAGTTGCTTTGAACGTACCCACTTTCTTTTCTATAAGGAGCAGCCAGCTGGTGCCAAATTATCTGACTAACAGAGCCCTGGTGAGCAATTCTTGCTATGGACAGAGCAGAATAATAGTTTCCAAAGTCCCTGAAGGGACCTCAAAGCCCTGGTCTCTTAGGGCATGAGCGATTCATGTGCACAGTCATTTAGTGTGTGAATTTCTGGAGGATAACATGGTTTTAAGTGAATATTTATTTCCAAGTTTCCTTTTGCCTATTTTGGGCAGTTTTGTGCTTGATGCCGTTCGCTTCTGGGCCTCGCTCGGGTGTTCGTTATTTTGGGAGCTGACATTTCAGTCCTTGGAGCTGTGAGGTCTCACAGTGACCCTCATATCGCCCTCCTCTGTGGGTCCAGCTCTCCATCCCGCAGTCCCGAAGCAATCCCTACGCCTTGTTCAGCAGCCCCAGCTCCCTCCGGAGCTGCGGGAGCCGGTGGGGAAAGCGGCTGTTTCCCTGCCATCCCCCTGGCTCCGGGTACGTACCCCAGGGAACCGGAGGGTCAGAGCTCAGTTTGTTCCACGTCTGACCTGGTGGTCATCTGGGGGGACTTCGCTGATGACACTACAAATGCGTAGAGTGGCAACAAGGGTGCTTTGTCATGGCAACGTCATCCCGGAATAACTTTGTGAAACGTTATTTACAGGTTTCGGGTTGGTGTTGGTTTGGGTTGTTGTTTTTTTTTCTGTGTCGTTACATATGCTGGTAAGAGTCTAACAAGAAAAACATGTGTTTATGAGAATCCTAGACACAGTGTCCCCATAGCCAGACCCTTCATGTGTCTTTATTTTGTTGCGTTTTGGGTGTGTCTCTCTCTCTTTAAGGGAGTTGCGCGCCCAACCTTCAAAGAGTGTCAAGGTATTAAGGATTACTAGCCCTGATTTTGATTTCCAAAAGGCTGCAATGGGGCTGTGACAGCCAAACAATGAACGCAGTGTCCTTGTCCCGTAGCTGGCATTGGATGTAGAAGAATTAGAGGAAAAAATATTGAGTTTGGCGGAGGGGGGGACGGAGGGCTGGGAAGGGGTTGGTTTACATTCGTATTTTGTCATTCTGGGTATTTTTCTGTAACACACGTCCACTTTAAGACAGTAATACTTTTTGAGCTCTGCCGTGGTACGTTGCAGGTTTTGTGGGTTTTACCATTTTCTTAGAAGGGCCGGGAAGAGTCTTAGTGTATGTGGGGGAAAAATACGTGGCAGTGATCATTGGAACTGAGTTTGTGAACATGCAAGTCCCAGCCAACGCGTTTCTATGGCCAGGACGCTCAAATAGGAGCAGAGCGGAACGTGGCTCGTGATTTTGAACCGTGCTCGCCCATGCTCCCCAGTGATAGTTTCGTCTTAACCAAAATGGGAGACTTAACTATGTATTTCCAGGTTTTGTAGGTTATCTGGAGTGGAAGGGAAAATGCTGTGGCTCGAGCTTATGGAAGCACCAGATTCTCTTCCTGGCCTTGCTACAAGTTTTCTGAGAAACTATAGAGTGGTCACATATTTCCCTCCTCTGCCTTGGTATTGTTATTTGTGAATTGGGAATAATTAGCTGTTTTTTGACTGTTGCATCTGTTCAGACCACAACTAACTGGAACTTGACTTTAACCTGTGTGGCCAGACGCAACAGCGCGATGTTAGTCTGAACGTTTGGCTTGTCTGATCATTTTCGTAGCTAATGTATCAGATAAAACTTGAGCACAAGATAAACGTGTCTTGTTCCTGACTCTGGGCTAAATGGTCGCTTGACAGTCGTGCACCAATGGAACTATTTTTTAAGCTGCTGCGTGTGTGGGTGGCACTGGTTTTGGAGTGGAGCTGTTAATAGCTCAAATGTGAGATAGGAATTCAAGAGCAAAGAACATGAAAGCTTGACTGCCAGATCAGAGGTAGGAGACGGTAAAGAAAGATATTACTTGAGTCCTTTGGATCTCATCTGATATATAGAACCATAGGATCATAGGATTGCCTAGGTTGGAAGGGATCTTTCGGATGATCTAGTCCAACTATCAGCCTATCTTCACAGATACCTTCTAGTCCAACTATCAACCTTTCTTCACAGAAAGAGTGGTTAGACACTGGAATAGGCTGCCCAGGGAGGTGGTGGAGTCACCATCCCTGGATGTGTTTGACTCGTTTAGATGTGATGTTAAGGGATATGGTGTGAGGGAGAACTTTGTAGAGTGGGGTTGATGGTTGGACTGGATGATCCCAAGGGTCTTTTCCAACCTAAATGATTCTGTGATTCTATTCTATGATTCTAGCACTGACGAAAACCATTGCTACCCCATCTCAGATCATCTGAGTCCTCTGATGAAGGGGGTGGCTAATAAATCCCAGCTAGTGGTGATTCTACCACCCCACCGTTCAAAGCTCGCTTGTTCGTTCTGGTAGATAAAGAGATATTAGAGATGCGTGTCTCTTATTTCTTAAAAAGTCCTGGTTACCACCCCGTGTCTCACAGGTCAGCTGCACTGGTTTTTCATGTCGCTGTGTTGGGGAAGGCAGACAGGGCTTGAGCTGTCATCTTCTGTGGGGTGTTGCTGGGAAGCATCACCCCGACGGCGCTCACGCTTCAGATCGTTTACACAAGCTTGGTAAACCCAGTGCTTTGGGAATATGGTTGTCCTTGCCGGGGTATGCAAGAATAAACTGCGGCTGCTACTTCCACGAAGTGTGGGAGCAATGAGTCACGTTACACAGATTGACTTACGTAGGAAAACTCCCTGCTAGGTGTCAGAAGAGAATGTGCTTTGTGCCTGTAGCCTCTGCGGTTGGGCAACACATGCTGTAAAAATGTTCTGGATGTGCGGCAAACCAGCTCGAGCTGGGAGCTCTGGCCGGATCACAGCAACATACAAATCCTACGCAAACGTCCAAAAACTTTACAGTGGGAAAAGAGGACGCGAAATAAACGCAGCCTTCTGGCAGCATTTGAGGGGGCTATGATTTGTCCCTTATAAAGAGCACATTTGGGAGGTACAGCCCCGTGCACGTTTGTCGCACCGCAGGCTTGGATGGAGTTGCCGCCGCTCGTGGCAGGACATCCGAGATCACGAACCTCCCTCCTTCCGCGTTCCCATCACAGAAACCCTTGAGGAAGGGAATAGCCTGATTCTGAAGTTCTCTGTAAGCTGGTTAAATCAGGATCCCTCCACTGCTGCAAGGGCTGTTGGATAATGTATGTATAATTTTTTATTTTATTTTTTTTAGGGCTTTTTATGAAAAAGGAAGTCAGGCCTGGGCTGGTGAGACTGAAGGAGCAGGGAGTGGATTGGCTGTCAAGGGTCAGCCTCCCAATAGCCCTGTGATCAAAGGCTGCTCTCAGCAGCATGAGTTTAGAGGCAGCCAAGACAAACAATGAACAATTTTATCTCCTTTCAGGAAAAAAATAAAAAAAAAAAACACAAAAGACTTAAGTTCCAGGAAACCATTTCTGGACCAGACAAATTTGGGTTGTTATTCCTTCTCTCTCTCTCTTGTAACGCAGCTATTTCTAGATGAAGGGCGATAACGGGGAGACAGCAGAGCAAAGCCCAAACGTGAACCGGATTGTGCCACGTTCTCGGTTGGTGTAAATTGGCACCGACCCCGGGAAGTCGAAGCCGAACAACCAGTTTACTCCCGCTGAGAATCTGGCCTTCACCGGCAGCCGTCACTGGAAAAGCAGCGGGGAAGCTCTGAGTTGAATCGTGGCCATTTCCCCCAGTTCGATCCCTTCTCCGAAGGTGTTGCCTCATTTGTTTGCAGCTGGAATATTGCCCGTTTGGCTGTCCCAGCTGTGGCCTCCAATGTCAGCTGGTCAGAACACAGCTGGCCACTTTTAAACATACTGGCTTCAGTGTCAACTCGCTGAATAAAGTGAACAGAGGGGGAAAAATATTTTGGGCTCCTGTGTACTTGATTATTTGTTTGGGAGGAGAGGAAGATATGAGAAGAAAGCCTCTTATTCCTAAAATGGAAGAAGTTGCAAAACTTTGAGTTGGGTTTGGATCCGGGGGAGAGGAATCTTCTCAAAACGCAGAGTGTTCTTGATTTAGGATTTCCTGTTGGATACATTTCAGAAAGCTATTTAAGTCGTAAGTGGCCAGATTCTCAGCTAGGATAAATCTGTAAAGCTCCGCTGATATGAATCGATATAGCACGTTGACCTCAGCTTAAGATCTTGGACCGAGGTCTGGTGGTGGATTGCAAAGATCTGTCCCTGTTTATGGGTTCAGAGCAGGACCGAATCAAAAGATAAGTGGTGGTCCTGAGGTTCAGAGCTGCGCGTGAGTGTTTAATCCCCCCACAGTGCAGACACCCCCAGTGATTCAGGGGTTGGACTGCTCTTAGTAGGTGTGAATGTCTTAACTCGATGCGGGCTGCGAGGTTTGTTTTGGTGTTTGCGCTAGATGGGCCTGGTCAAATGAGCCTGGGGGGGTGAGGCTCATTTGAGCCCCCCAACTTTTGAACCGAGCAGCCTTGAGGATTCTTGTAGACATCACTGCTCTCTGTACTACATATTTCTACCCTTCTACACACTGAACATGGAAAATATTGTGAGAAAAGCTTTCAGAGCCAGCATTTAGCACTGAGAATAGAGGCAAAAAGCCCTGGGGGGCTCAAGAGAACATATTTCCATAGTCTTTCCAGATGTCCCTACAAAAAAGTAGTGGAGAGTTGGAAGCTCGTGGCTGGTTCTGGTGATGGGTGCTCCTGAAACAATAACGGGGATGGTTGCTTTGAGGTGTAGGAGCAGAGCCATGGGAACGGAGCTGCTGCCGAAACGAAGGATGAAGTACAGGAAAGTACTTCAACTTCTCTTCTTCCCACCCACCTCAGTGGTCTCCGGTGGATAAATCCAATCTCAAGTTACAGATTTAGAGATGGAAGGGGAAGAGGAAGGAGAAGGTGCGTCCAAGCCTGCCTGTCGATGCCAGTGGCAGAGTCAATAGCAGGACAGGTCGCCTGATTCTCTGTCACAGGGTCTTACTACATGAAGTTAATGAAGCTGCGAAAATGCAACCAGCTTAGAGAGGAGGGGCATTCATAAATGGGTTACTACGCTCGGGCAGAAGGGTCTGAGCTGAGGCAGAGAAGCTTGTTGATGGTGTGGGTTTGTCTTGAGTACCTTTTTTTGTTTTGTTTTGTTTGTTTCTTACCCTTCTTCCCACCATGGGAAGGAGTCAGCTGCTGGACACCTGCGTAGGAGAGGATTTCCAGGGCTGGGACAGGACAGGAGGTCCTAGATCTCCTTGCCCTGGCTGGGAAATATTCACAAATCCCTGACCTTCACTTCACAGCCCTCGGGGAGGGCTGGGCTACGTCCACCGCTGCCGTCTCCCCTTGGTGTCTCATTCTCCCTCTTCACGTACTTTCTGTTCCTCTTCCTTTCTCCCACCCTTCAGAGTCAACACTGCAGCAGCCTGTGAGTGACAGCAGAAAAAGAGCGACTTTATTTGGTTGAACTTTATTGACTTCCAGGCCTTTGTTCTAAGTCCATAGTGTTCAGCTCGCTGCCCGCTGCTCCTGCCTCGTAGGAGCCCTCGAACTCCAGAAGCGCAGGAGGTGACACTCTGATGTCAATGTGCCTGGCACCTTCAGAAGGCCTAAGAGAATTAGGTACCCGCTTCCCCAGGGATTTTAGCGGAGTTCAAATCTGCAGTTCCTAGAAGGTGCCTATGACTCCCCCAGCCAAAACGCACTGCATTTCCATAACGTGTTTCATTATTTATATAGTATTTCTGCATAATTACCAGACTCGCATGAAGGTCTCAAAGTGCTCCGCGGATGCCAAGGGATGACCTCATCTGTAGCTAATGAAACTCTGGTGACCGATAGACCTGTGACTTGCTCCGAGCACAAAGCACTGGGCAACGTGAGCCAGCTCCGTACCTCCGCCCTGATGAGTTGCCCCCGTTCTGCTACTACAGAGAAGCTGGAAATCCAGTTTAACCATCTGCTTGGGAATTCCCCTGTAGCTGGAGGGGATTGAGCATTCTCACACCCCAGCATCAAGGGTGCGGTTAAGATGAAGGACGCATGCGTGGGATTCGTGTACGCTGCCTAAGCCAGGCTGACCCCCAAAAACTGTCCCTTTGGAATTGGGCCAACTGGTTTAGGACCCAGCGTGGTCTTTGGACTGCCTAATATTGGACACTGTGTCCTTGGCATCCTGGAAGCTCGGTGACTAAGTTTGACTGTGCTGGGATGTAGCTGCAAGAAGGGTGTCTGATGTGCGGATGTTGGGTGTCTTCCCCATCTCGCTGGGTTAGAGGAACTGCAGAAGCCTGGGTGTTATTTGCTCTGAAAGCAAATGGCAGAGCCGGAATGCACTCGAACAGAAGAGACTTGATGGGAGGGGATACTCTCAGAAAGGACAAGAGCTCCCCCTGCAAGTAAGGGCCCTTCTAAAAGATCTGTAGGCACCCTCAAACATTTTAAAAATGGTCTGCAGCATGGCACTGTTAGGATCTGACCCCCCAGACTCATATTGGAAGTCATGTCGTCTTCCCGTGGCAAAGAACAAGTTGGAAAGCCCCAGGTGTTGAACCACGTGTGGCAGCAGCACGTGCTCCAAAGCCAGGGGGGAGCCCATCATGCAGTGGCTTCCGAGCCGTAGGCTGGACCACCGTTGGTCTGCAGGTTTGGTTAGCAGCTGTGATTGGATTTTTCATTCGGCCCAGTTTCTTCGTCTAAGTAGCTGTTAAGTCCAATGGGGAAATTATTTGTTGATGGAGGAGCTCGTTGATTCGCTGTTGGCTGTGAACGTCGGGAGCCCTGCTGCCGTGACAGGACGGGTGAGCTGGTGGTCGTTGGTGGTACAGCATGAGCTGAGAACATCACCTGGAGAGAGGGGACTTATTCTGCGGTGTGGGGTGCAAAGATGGCTTACTCTATTGCCAACACCTCTCGATTATGATATAAGAGGACTTTGGGAGGCTGATATTAAGCTTACGTATTGCGGCAAGGTTGGGGTTTTTTTATTTATTTCTCTGATAAAGCTGAAGAGAGTTTATTTCTGTGGCAGAGCAGCACAACGGAGCTGGCTGGATCTCAGCGGGACGTTTCCGTATGGAGAGGGCAGCTGGGGACTTGCTCTGTGCTGGGTGTGAAGGCTGTTCTTACAACCCAGTGGTCAATATAGCGGATAAATCTGTATCCCGCAATCAAGCCTGGATTGAGTTGGAACTGCCCAATGACCTATTAGTGCAACGTGCGCTTTTTTAAATTTATTTTCCTGGCATGCTCCGATATTTCTCTACCCCGAAAGTTCATTCGTGGGTTTGGGTTTTTTTTTCTCCAGTTCACAGATAGTTGGGAAAATGGGCTGCCTTCATTTTCTGCGTGGAAGAGAATATCTTCATCTTCTGCAGGGTTTTTTTAAGCTTAATTAACAAAGAGAAATTGCTTTCAGATTCTGTTTTTGAGCAGTCAAAACATAAACTGTCGGTTTTGCTTTGGGGTTTTTTTTATGGCCAAATTTTGGGAAAGAGGGGATAGAAGAATGACTATTACCTGCCTTTCTGTAATGGGTAAAAACAGAAACCTTTTCATGAAAATTGACTGACTTGACGGTATTTTTTTTGTGGGGAGGATTAGGGTAAAGAGCAGAAAAGAATAGCTCTAGTTAAAACTCATTTGGCAAGTTGAATGCGTATCAGCAACGAAATTCCACCCTGCCTCTCTTCTTGCTGGAATTATTCAGATGCCGTCAACCTCCCAACTACGGTTTCTTTTACAAATATGGTTTGCATTTTGCATGTTTTGCTGCTGTTTAGGACGTTATCAGTTCCTTGCTTGACGAGAGATGCTTCTGCTTTTTCTTCTTCTTCGATGTACTCGCCTTCCGCCGTCCAACTGGAGCCTTTTACCATTATCGCCGGGTTGTTTCATTGCAAACGAAATACTTTTCTTCCCTGTCCGTCCGTCCCCCCCCCTCACCACCACCACCCCCCGCTGTTGAGCTCCGCAACGGGGAGTGTGGAGGAAGGAAAATATAGAGCTCATTTATTTTTAAGTAACTGTAACTAATGGCTTGATCAGCTAACGTAGTGGAAAATATGCAAACTGCTTGGAGGAGAGTGGATGTTAAAAATGTAACTTCCAACATTATTGAGACATCTTTCAGCTCTAATGACAGACTGGATAACAAACATGTCAGAAACTTTGTTGCTTCTCTAAGCAAAACCGAATAATTGAATTTATTTTCGGGGATGGTTTTGCCTTTTACGTATTCAGCTCCTCATCCATTTTGCTGTGGCTCTTGTCAGATCTCTTTGTACAAACAGCTTGCTTTCTGAAATGGTAGAGTGAGCCAGGGTAACAGGACTACTTCATACCTCCCTCTTTTCTCTGCCACACACACCTTTTTTTGGCTTTTTACCATAAGATTAATTCTCACATACTTCGGTTGTCGCTCCAGCAGGTGCATGTGTTGGTTCTAGTTGTCTGTGTTCCTCAAGCAGATCCCTCGGTTGATGTGGCTGGGCGCTGATTTATTAAGTTCTCGGAAACGACGTTAACTTGCATCAGCTGAGGATCTGGTCCCCGTATTCTGGAGCTGGGAAACATCTTGCCCAGGTCTTTATATAAATTCAGGGCTGCTCGTTGTACCACGGATGGTGGCCCTGGCGTCACCTCTGCAAGCCTCCCGTCATGCCAAGGGCTGCAGGTAGCGCAGCAGGGTCTGTGATGGGATCCTTTTTCACAGCTCTCACGAGAAATAGGGGAATAAAGTCCATTTGTCTAGTGGGGCAAACATCAAGAGGGCGTGTATTGTCTTTTAAGGTATTATCCCTCAAACCAGGACAGGTATCCTCCCAATGCCACGTGAGGCAGGTTGATTCCATGAGGTTTGATTTCCTGACGGAGGGGCTGGGGAGGACCTTCACGGCACTGTGCCGAGCCTGCCAGCCCCTGCAGCTCTCTATTCCGAATCTCTCCTTTGGCCTTCTTGGCACGAGGAGCTAAATCTGCGTTTCTCCCTCTCTGGAAGGGAAATCGGACCACGGAGCTGGCCTGCAGCTTCCTTCCGCGCTGCAACGGGGACACGGCAGCTCAGACACATGGTTTTTCGCCTGTGCGTTTCTTTTTAATTTAACGCAGAGCAGCAGCAAAAACCCATTCCACCCACAGGTGAGATCTTTGGAAAACTAACTGCCCAAAGCTCTGAAGCTTTCAGCCTTCACGCTAACGCACGGGCCCAGCTGGCTGGAGATTAAAGAGCGCAGTCGAAAACCAAAAAGCATTTGAAATTGCACCACTGAGCTGGCAGGAAATTCCAGCTTTTTTGTAGATGTCGGAGGCGTTGGAACGGCGAGGAACCAGAAGGTAATATTCAGAGGTGAAGCGCATCATCAGCGTTTCGGCGGGGAGTTTGGTCCCACCCCGAGCGCAGCCCCTCGGATGCGGGATGCGTGTGGAGGCCCCGGGGGGGGGACCCTCCCCAGCCTTCCCAACTTTGGGGAGGGGAAAAGAGGAGGGAAGAGCGTCTTGGCTCGCAGCCTGGCTCATGCTTCAGCTATCTTTATCTGCTGAAGAGGCCTCTCAATGCTTGGTGCGAATCCCAGCGCGGTGCTCAGCACGGGCGTTGGGGATGGAGCTTCGGCGAGCCCCGGGCGTGCCAGAGATCTCCAGGGCAGATTGGACGTTTTTGTTGCGCCCAAGATAAACGCTGCCTTCGCCTCTTGGACTGAATTGCTCATAGTCTTGGAAGAGAACTCGCAGATTAGCGGGGTTTTTCTCTGCTCTGAAAGGAGTCAGTGTTTTGTGTGGATTGAGCGTAGAGAAGATTTGCCTGGAAGGAACGAGAAGGGTAGGAGACCAAGAGGACTAGATGGTTTTCTGGACCTTCATGCTTTATTCCTGCAGGCATGTATGGGCCTGAAAGGAGACCGTTGGTGAACATCGATTCTGAAATCGTATTGAAAATCAGTGCGACTGCTTGTTCCCTTCCTCTCCTAAATGGGCTGCCAAAGATTATCGCTCCAGCAACAATGCTTCGAGGAATCTGAAGAACTTGAGGCCTCCTGTGAAGCCATTGGCACCAATGGGAGACTTCTGCTTCCTCTTCTCTCGTCCCCTTTCCTCCCCACCCCCACCGAGAGCGGCAGATCCCGGATCAAGCCCTGCCAACACCGAGCGGTGGAGAACAGAATCTGCATTGACGACAGATGGAACGAATGTTATGGATGCATCCCAGGCCCTGAGCTTGTTGCGCCACATAAATCAGTAGCAAAACTTTGCCAACTCAGAATGCTTCGCAGGACTGGACTTTCAGCCAGCTTAATGTCTGGCTTTGCAACCCCAAAATTGTATGGTCAAAAAAAAAAAAAATAGAAATAGTGAATGTGCGTGCCCTCGCTTGAACTTCCAGCCAGTGGAGCTGGTTTTGGTCCAGCTCATGGAGATGAATGCGTCTCCGTGATAAGCCACTTCTAAAAGATAATTTATTGTTCGAAGTCCTGTCGTTGCGCTGGACCAACGGGCCGCGGGCGCCGCGGATGAGGTGTGAGGTTCCAGGCTGCAGATGCCGTCGGAGCTGCGCGGGTGGCTGGATGCGTGCGACGTGGCCCACCCCCCCGCCGCTCAAACGCGATTTAGATACTGGATAATCAGGGGATTATCACCCCGAAAACATTTCATCCTGCCCTCTCTGCTGGTGTACCGCTTGCTGGGCCGCTCCTCCGCGGAGAAAAGCTTAAACCGCACAGACATCGCGTGTGAAAACTCGCTCCCGTCATGAAAGCTGCTTCCCGTACACTGCATAAATCCCAAACGCTTGGGTTTTAAGACCAAAAAAAAAAAAAAGGGCAAATAAAAAGATTTCTTGTTAAAATTATGACTTGGCAGCCCCATAGATGCGCGTGGGGGGGAAGCGCCTGCAACCTTTTTTAGAGGCATACTTGCCCTTTGGAAAATGAACTTCCATTAAAGTAGAAAGGCTTCACCCTTCTTGGTGGGTTTTTTGGCGGCGTGAGTGGGAGAGGAAAGGCCAAACTGATCCCTTCGGCTTTCTCACTCCGTTTCAGCAATGATAAAATAAAACATTTTAATGCAGCGCTTTTTATCTCCGACAGCTGTGGTAGCCTCCTGTTTACAGCAGACATCCTGTTGTTCAAGGGAGACACTTCTGCCTTGCCGAAATGAAATTTTCTTGGAATTTTTTTTCCGCCCCTCATTGCTGGCTTATGCCGTTTCCACTCCCGACAGGCCGTTAAAAGGGTGACTCCGCAAAATCTGGTGTTTGTAACAGCAGATTTTCCATGAAAAAGCAAAGGCAGCTCGTGGAAAATCTGCCCCAGCAGATTTTGGGGGTAAATTGGAAGATTGGAAGGGGGTCAAAAAAAAAAAAAAAACCCTGATGGTGGTAGAAAAAAACCCCTCTGGCTGCGGTGGCTCAGGCCAGCACGTGAGCGTATCCTTCTGGATACGTTAGCATCCCAGCCCCTCGCGCCTGCGGCAAAGTGGGATGAATCATAAGGAAATGCCACCCCAGGGAACAAATTGGTCATTGTTTGAGAGAGCTGATGGATTTTGGACAAGCGAGGGGATAACTCTGGAAGCGTCTGCGGGGAAGGGAGGCTGCGTCCAGCTCGCTGCGTGCACGGCGGCGCAAACAGGCGAGCGAGGCCGGGCGCGCTTTGCTGCTTTACCAGGAGAAGAACCATTTGCCTATGTTTTTGGTTCCTTGATCTTTCTAAATAAACAGTTTCTTTGTACTGAGAAAGAAAAAAAAAAAAATCAAATCGCAGCCATTGCTGTGCAGCAAAGCTTTTTTGAGGGAGGAAGCATGGGGGGGAGGGGACCCCCACCTGCTGGTGGCAGCCCCTTTGGGGGCTCCGCGAGGGCTGTCGGAGCGTTCCTGCTCCGAGCAAGGGTGATGGAAATAATAGTGCCGAGCCTTAAATAGCTTTTTCAGCTTTGGATCTCCGAGCCTGCTGCGCGTTAGGATTTTCCCCAGCCTCGCGGGGGCTTTTTGGTCTTCGTTTAGCGTTGCCTCGGGAAAGGTTTGTGGGGGACTCGGTAGGATGCTCGGGGTCATCGGGTAAATTAGCAGAAGAGCCAGAATTAGTAGCTCACAGCCCGGCTGCCGTGGGCCATGGAGGGGCTGGAGAAGGGTGAATTTGGGTGTTTTGGCGCTGTTTTGCGTGGCAAGGGTCAGGTTTAAGGTCCGAGGGTTGAAGCCTGGTTTCCCTCTATGGGGTCTTCAGTGGGAAAGCAGGTGAAGAGCCCAGATCTTTCTAGGGTGAGACACCGAACGGGAATCCCTATGAACGTTCCCCCCCCTCCAGCCCTCGACGTCTGTTCGCTGCACGTTCCCGCGCGTGAGGTCACAGGATGTATGACATCAGAGGCCTGTGACGTCACTAAGGAGCTGTCGCTGCCGATGCCGGGGCTGATGCTCGCCCGGGTTTGGTGGAATAAAGGGTGAGGTGATGGGTATCTCACACCTCCAGCCACCGGTGGAAGGGGAGTCGTGTCGCCGTCCTCCTGTCTCCATCCTCCTGCCTCCCCGCAAAAGGCCTTAGATGGAAGAAACGAAGAGATCTTATAAGATCTCTATCAGTGGACTTGCTTTCAAGTGGCAGCCGTGTCTTTAATCCGGCGAAATCTTGCTGTTTCTATTGATGCCCTACAATAAAAACAAAAGTAAAGAGAGAGAAGAATTAAGAACGGGGAGACTTGGTTTTAAAAGGCTTATAAAAATACATATAAAGCAAGAGACGAAGAGAACAAAGGGGTAATGGAAGCCGACAGACAGTTCTCATGCCATTAAAACTGCATCTCAAAAAAAAAAAAAAACCAACCAGCCCTCTCAAAAAAAAAAAAAAAACAGTTAATCGTTATTTGAGGGGGGGAAGTGTTTTTATTGTGAACATGTGCAAATGGAGGCTTCAGCCGTATAAAACCCATGCCCACAATAAGTATATTTGTGTAGCAATTAATGTGAGATCACAGGCTCGGCTTTTGCCAAATAGTCGTGTCAGCATGGGGTATATTATGTGTGTCAAGAATGCAGTTTCCAAATGTGGAAGACATCGGGCTCGTCGTAATTAAATGTTTTGTCATCGCAGGGCAAAGCCGCGTGCGCTTCAGCTGAGCCGAGAGCTGCACCTCAAACGCCATCTCCCAGAGTTTGCTTTTTTGGCAGCTCTTTAAGGAAACTTTACGCAGAAGGAATTTCAAGACACTTGTAATTAGATCTCAGCTCCCCCCCCCCCCTTCCCTTTTCATCCTCCCCCCTGAAATGCAGAGGGCAAGTTTTATTTTCTCTCTCAAGTCAAGGAAACCTAGTTTAAATCTCTCTTTATTGTAGCAGGGCTTATCTCCCTGGTTTTGCTGCCTCGATACATCATTTCCATTCGGTTTCTGGTAGAGTTTCTAGTAACACTTCTGTGGATCCAATACTTTCTGGGAAGTTTATTACAGCAGCTGCTAAAGGCAAAGCAGAGGCGTCCAAATAGTGCAGGAACAGGCATTTACCACACTTACGACTCCAACAGATTTAGTTACAAGAATTGCTGCGATTTTTCCTTTTTTTCTTTTTTTTTTTTTTTTTTTTTTTTTTTTTAATTCCCCCCCTTCCTATTCCTTGCGGTCTCATTAAGACTCAGCAAAGGCTGTGGTCCCCGGTACTGTGTCTCTGAACTAATTTTGAGTAAAGCAGAGGCTGGAGCGGAGTGTGGGAAGCTTCTTGGCGTGGATGGACTTGGCTGAAGTTTTCAGAAAAGACACATTTAAGGGAGGGAGGGAGGGAAGAAGAGTGCGTGTGTGTGTGTGTAGGGGGGGGCAATATCTTTTATATACTCTCTCTGCACAAAAAAAGCTATCTACAGATCTAGCGGGCTTTCATCACACTGGTCTGATCCAAGGGTGTTCAAAAAGTGCAACACGTCGTAAATCTGGAAGGCTGGCTGGAACTTGGAAGGTTTTTAAAGGCGATGGAGGGGTGGGAGCATCCCGATGGGGATGGGGATGGGGATGGTCAGCGCAGCCTGTGGCGGGGGAAGCACCTTTCCACGGCTTCGGGCATCTCGGCTGGGTTTTGATCTTCATGCTAAGTGGCTATCCCAATTATTCCCCCCACCCTCTTCCGGGGAGATGGGAACAGATGTGCCCCGCTATAGAAACGCTGGCCAGCTGAGAGAGAAGCTTGAGAGTTTATAGTGCTTTATTTATTTATTTAAATTCCATACTGGTTTTCTCAGCGGTGATGCGAGCGTCGCTTTAGAATGAAGAGCGCAGCACAAGTCAGCCTTTATCCCGCCTTCCCTAGTGCTGCTGCTTCGAGTGGTTTTGCCCCTTGATGAGAATTGGGAGAACGGGGCGAAAGCCGAGTGGCAGAGGGTGCCGCGTTGCTTCCCCCGCCTCAGTGCCTTTTTCTGCCTGAAGTTAAGCGGGCGTGAGTTAGAGTTGGGTGGGCAGCGCTGGATTTCGGTGCCTTTCTCCCCTCTCTGCTGGCGGCCTGGGCCTCGATCGTCCCGGTGAAATGAGAAGGGAGGTCATTGCGGCTCCACAGCTGCCCTCACTCCTCTTCTTTGCAGATCCCATGCGATGGACTGGTATGGACAGCTGGCCCGTACCAAAGCTTATTTCAGGACTTTTACCTACCATTTTCAGTCCTTATTCTTTCCATTTATGATAGAAATAGGTGCTAGTGACGGGGCCACATTTTACGTTAAATTAGCAAAATTCCCACGTTTCCATTTTTGCCTCTCGTTGGCTGTAACCACAACTCTTCAGGAAGGGACCGCAAATAAAACTTATAACCAGGATTAACTTTGGGAGACGGTGTTTTTTGAAGACACCTGCCAGTTTTTTACAGCCAATATCTTAGCAAGGCACTAAATGAAGAGGGGTTCTCACCACTTAAGCAGTATTTTATAAGAGACAGTTTATCTTATTTTATAAGTGCTATTACACAGCGGAGCCAAGGATGCTTTGGTCTGTTTGTTTGTCTTGTAGGTGTTGCAGTGGGATGTAAATCTTTTTTTTTTTTAATTATTATTATTATTATTATTATTTAAAAAAAAAATCCCCCTCTGCAAATGATTCATGAAACACCTCGTCCTCGTTGCATGTAACGTCTTGTTCAATTCTGGAAGCGCTTGCACCGCGGGGAAGGCACCAGGTTCGATGGGAGCAGGGGCGCTCGCGAGAGGAGCCTTTGCTCAGTCTGTGCTTGCCTCCCGTGGCTGCGTCGCGGAGAAGCCGTCTGGAGGGGTAGAGGCCAAGAGGGGTTGGTTTCAACTTGTTTCGAAGAGGCAAAACCCTCGTTGTCTCTAAATCTCGCCAACGCCGGCTGTTTTTACCACGTTCCCTGCAAAAGCAGTGCAAACTTTTGTCCCTGCTTGGGTAGTCCATTGAAAGAGAAGAAACCGGAATAAACTGAGGCGATCCTCTTCCCAAGAGGGAGGCAGATGATTTGGAATGAGTGATGGGGCCACCTAATCCTATGAGAAGCTTCTCCTGGAAGGCAAAATCTCAATGACTAATTTCACAGAAATCTCAAATATTACCAACAAAGCCAGAGGGCGGAGGGGAGAGAGCGGCAGCGGTGATTTTGACTGTCTTTGCGCTACGTGGCGTGTTGGCGGTGAGAGCAGGAGTGTCCTTCCCATCCCTGCTGGAGGGCCTTCCAAGTTGTTCTGTGCCCTTTTTCTGCCTTCGATGGTACGTTTGAAATAGCTTCTCTGGATGGAAGGGTTAAGGGTGTGATAGTGCTGCAGGTGCGGAGCATCCAAAAAAGCAAACCACTGGGGTGGGGGACACCCGCGTGGCTCTGAGGCTCACCCAGGGTTAAGATGGACAGTGGGATGGAGTTGCGCCCTCAGCAAGTTTGCCGATGACACCAAGGTGTGTGGTGCAGTCGACACACTGGAGGGAAGGGATGCCGTCCAGAGGGACCTGGACAGGCTGGAGAGGTGGGACCGTGTCAACCTCATGAAGTTCAACAAGGACAAGTGCCTTGAGGCACTTGAGGACTCTTGGTCAGGGAGTGGAGCCATGGGATGAGGGGGAATGGTTTCAAACTGGAAGAGGGGAGATTGAGATGAGATGTGAGGAAGCAATTCTTTGCTGTGAGGGTGGTGAGCCCCTGGCGCAGGTTGCCCAGAGAAGCTGTGGCTGCCCCATCCCTGGAGGGTTCAAGGCCAGGTTGGACGGGGCTTGGAGCAACCTGGTCTGGTGGGAGGTGTCCCTGCCCAGGGCAGGGGGTGGAACCAGATGATCTTTAAGGTCCCTTCCAACTTTAACCATTCTGTGAAGGTGACACTGAGCGTCTGTGCAGGAGGCGTTCATGTTCCTGCTCCTCCACAGACAGTGACCCCACAAATTCACAAATGCCATTGACACCAAACAAGCTTTTGGAGCTGGCGTTGTTTCCAGTGCGTCACCTGGGGTCGTCACGCTGCTTGGGGGTTGAGATGGGGTAAATTGCATCCTGGCAGCCAAAGCGGTGGCATCTGCACACCTGCATGGTCTGCACGCTCCATGCGCTATCCGGGGCAGGAAAATCCTTCCACCCTGAGAAAGGGGATTTGGGGTTGCATTTGGTTTCTCCAGATTGATGGTGTGACTCTGTTTGTACCAGGGAGAGGTTATCTGCGTCTCTTCTTCGAAGACAGATGAAGGGTCCGAGCCACACCGAGAGGTGGGCCCTGGCTTTTGCCATCAGGGAGGTTATCAGGGTGATTTAATCTGCCCTTCCCAGCGGTAACACTACTCTTTTCCTTTGTGCTGGTAGTGCTGCGGGGCAGGGGCTGCTTTCTGCACCCCAAAAAGTCCCTTTGGACTGGTGTGGCTACTGCGAGGGCTGCCCGGAGCAGCGCAGCAAGAAGCATCGCCTTTTCCTTCACTCCCTACCGAGACAAAGCTCCCACTGTCTAACCGAGCTGGGCGCCGGACTGCATCCTCGCCCTGGAATCTTGGCCCGGTGAATTACGGCTCGGGAGCACCTGGGCAGACCTTTCTGCAAGAAAGAGGATTTTCCCCCTGCCCTTCCCTTTCCTTATGGTTCCCCTCTCCCCCTTCCACCCTGAACTCTTGAACCTTTCCTCCTTCAGCCCCGAGCCAGGTCGTTATTTTTGACGCTCTTTACCCGGCTTGTCGTGCAGCTGAAGAAGAGACAGCCGGCTCCGTGCTCGCCTGGAGATGGCTCGAGCGGAGCTGGCTCATCCCCGGCGCACGCCGCTCCCTGGCACCCGTTCAGGTGAGCTCGGGGTGGCGCGAGCCTTGTGACAGCGCGATGGACAAGTGCCACCAGCGGGGAGAGCAGCCTACCATCTGCTCTTGCTACTTGAGTGACTTTACCCGAGCCTATTTTTCTTGATCCAAATCCCGCGCGCGTTGTTTTCCCAGAATATTTTGCTACACGAATGTCACGCTTCCGTCTGCTTGGCTTGCCTGGAGTTAGAGCGGAGGTATTTATGAGTGGGGTTTTTGCGCATATTTTTCACCTTTTTGAAATGCTTGGCACCGTTCGGGATACTGGAACAAATCCGTCCCGTTGAAAATACAGAGCTAAGTTAGTCTGGTTGGGGATCGGAGGGAAAAGCTGTGGTTTGCCTACTCGGCCCCAGCTTAGCGATGCCAAGAGCTACGTAGAGCCTTGTGCTCCCGTGGAGGTGCCCAGCGCGGAGGTCACGTCCCTTGCCCACGCCAGTGTAATTCAGGAGTAACAACATGAAGTCAGAAAAAGCCGTATCCTCCCCAAAAAGCAGCATCGGGGGAGCCTGGCCTCCCGGGGAATGGCATCAGAGTCAGGTCCCAAGTGGCAGGGCTGCGGGGGAGCACTGGGCTCCTCAACCCCCCCCAGCACACACAGGCTTCCTCTGCCTCTGCCCCTGCACAAGACTTATTGTGGAGTTTTAATTCTTGTATGACAGTCTCCGAACCGGCTTCAGACACACGATGGAGTTACCAGGGCTCAGCTGCTGTGCGTTAACCGGCCGCGGGGGTCCTCCTGGCCTACGACAAACGCAAGGTAAAACCTGTTCGTTTAAACATCTTTCACGGAGGTTTAAGCGAAGCGTCGTTTGCCCCACGTACGCACGCGTGCAATTAGCGGGGCTCAGCGGTAGCTTGATTTGAGCCCCTGGGTGGGTTGATAAAACCCCACGGGCTGTGTGAACTCTGACGCTGCTGCTCGCTTTGGCTTGGTCCAGGATGCTTTCAGAGAAGCATCCCAAATTTATCTGAGGCTAAGCAGAAACATTTTAGCCTTGAACCTGAAGGAAAGAGCCTTTGTCCAAGCAGTTTGCTTTGTTCCGCCCGGCAGGCTTCAAACCCTGTCGCTGGTGGGACTTTCTGGCACGGGCTGATCCCCGTCCAAAAGGAACGGAGCGATCGCACGGATTCGGTAGTAGCACAGCTCAGCCCGCTCGAAAGCACGCCTCAAATAAACCCGGCTAGTCCCGAGCAGAAAAAAACCCATGTATCCTGTTACCTAAAGCAAGCAGCGAGGGCAGGAGGGAGAGGGGTGTTAATTTTATTGGATTTGTACACCTTATCCACACGCCCACGTCTCTCTCGGGGGCTGGCGGGGAGGAGCCCGGCCGATGGCTGTAATCAGAGCCACCGTGCTTGGACCAGACCGGCGTGTCCCCACCAGCTTGGTGGCATCCCCACGCCACGGCCTGGCTCTCAACGCTACCGTGTCCTCACTTTTACCGGGTCAAGGAGTATCTGGATGCGAGTTATATATAACGGTGGGAGAGGGAGAGGAAAAGAGGCGCAGCGGAAAATGTAGCGCAAGGGAATCGCGGATGTGGCACGTGGCCGATGGCGAGGGAGCAGGCGGTGTGCCCTTGCTGTGGCGTGGACGAAGGTGTTCTCAGGGTTATCTTCGATGGTGCTTCTCTGCAGAGAAGCTGCTGGTGGTGAGGGCTAGCCGGAGCCGGCGCTGGCGGCCGCCTTTGCCGGGGGCCGGTGGGCTGGGATGTGTGCCGGCCCCTGCACCTGCCCGAGGCAGCGTGGGGGGACGTGGGGGTGGATGTCCCTTTCAACACCCCGTTATCGCCTTCGACGGGGGTGGCTGGGCTGTTGCGCGGTGCCTTTTGGGCGAGATGCGAGAACCCGAGGCCGCGAGCGTTCCCCATCGGGAAGGATTCCATGGCACCCATCCCGACGGAGCAATATCAGCCCTCGCAGCTTGGCCACACTCCAGTGGCAATAACGCGACACATGGCTTATTTAACCCCTCCCGGGCCGTGTCCACCAGCCGCGTGAGCAGCAGCAGCTCTTTGCAATGGTATTTATTTGCCTGCAATAAATAGAGGAGCAAAAGCTTTGCCCGTGGGAGCAAATGCCGTGGATGGCCCAGCAGAACCTGTAGAGGTCTCACAGACGTTCCTCCCAGGCCAGCAGACACGTGTCCCCTTGGAAGGGAGCAGGTTTCAGCCCCAAGCGATCTCTTCTTTCAGCTCCAGCAGGAATTCGGAGGTTGATGGTGATCATGGGGCTGTAAATCTTACTGGCAAGATGAAAAGATCTCTGAGGATGCCATGGTTCCCCCCAGGAGAGGTGTCCCCTCTTTTTGGAGCGGAAGGATGCCGTCGGAGGTGGGAAAGTAGCGCAGAGCACTGGGTGGAGGTGTAAATTTAAAGGCTCGAAAACGAGCTGAGAAGTAGGAAAAATAGTTCCCGAGACCCGTGAGGTGTTTGTAATTTAACAGCTCCTCTCCGGTGGAAAGTTTCCGAGTTGCCTGTCAATCACAGCCCCAAACTGCCCGTGTTCCCGGCTCGTGGAGGGCCTGGCTCTGCCCGGCTGGGGGGACAACTGCCTTCAAGCCCTGTTGCAACCCTTCAGCTAAACAGGAGCTTAACTGTGTCCTACCGCGGGCCAAGAGCTTTAGCTCTGGCATCGCGAAACATGATTTGAAGATGATGAAGCATCTGCCTACGCTGTCTATTATTGGAACTGCATTGTAGCCGAGGCTGGGGGACCATTTTCTGAGCAGCCTGCCCGGCTTCCTGAAATCGATGGCCAAAAGTAAGCAAAACAACATGTTCGTGTTCCGCCGAGCAGGTTTTCAGGTGCCGCCTCGTAATTTATCTTTTTTCTTTCTCTTTCCGTATCCACCAAAGTACCGAAACAACCCCAAGGCAATCGTTTTCACTCTCACACGGGGGCATTTCCTTAGGTTTTGCAGAATTTCCTAGCTGGTTGCAAACAAACAATCAAAAAAAACCCCTTTCTTGCAAGAAAAGTCTATAATTTTTGACCGGAATACTCGCTTATTCCCATGATTTTGGGGGGAGGGTGGTGGCTTTGTTTCTTCTAGCTCTATTAATCTACATTTTTATGTACAGAAAGATAAACACCAACTCACAGTCAAGACGAAATTCTGGTTTGGTGTTTGGCAACGAGGTACCCCAGCTAAAATCCTCAATTTTCTGCCTATTCAGACACTTCAGAATTGGCAGGCTTCAGCCGCGAGCCTTCAAACCAGAGACTGAGCTCAGACCAGCAGCTATTTTCTACTTCAGGGGAAAGCGAAGCTAAATCTAAATACGGGGATAAAACTTTGCAGGCTGAGATTTACAGTTGTTGGGACTTTGGATGCTTGGGAAACGCTTAGGAACACTTCTGCAGTGGGTTCGCGAGGATTTCTTCCTTTTATTCTTTTATTATTTGTATTTGCGTCGTTATATTTTGTTTGAGCTGTGCTGCTGTAGCCGATTTCCTCCATCCACGTGAAACGACGGCTTCATCTGGTAGAATAAGCTGCAGCGAAGGTCTATTTACATCTATTATTTTCCCGTAACTGCCCGTAATATTAGCAAACGAACGAGCGCCGTACAGCATCGTGCAGGCCAACCCTTCTCTCTCGCTAGCTTGCATAAATCAGAAATAAGAAGCTCACCTAAAGTCAGGGGAAAAAAAAGCAAGAACAGGACATTTTTGTTAATGGAAGCAGCTGCAAATCCCCTGTGGATGTCCCGGGAGGAGGTACCCCCAGTCCAGCCCCGCGCTGGCTTTTCCCCGTGGGGATGCGAATTCGTTATTTTGCTTTTTCGGAGTCATAACAGCATCAGGCTTTGCAGAGCAGCTGAGGGGGGCTGCGACGTGCCGCCGACAGAAACGCCGCGGCCTCCCGAGTAAAGCAGAATTTCGCCTTTAATTTTAAGGGACGGGGTGGGGGGGGGAGGAAAAAGCTGATTTGCGCAAGCAAATTTGGGGGCGATCTCGAAGCCGTCCTCTGATGCCCGTGCCCCAGTGTATTTAGTGATATTCCCCAGCGAGCGATACTAGAAATATGCTGGATTTGCCTTTCATGTTTTCCTGGTAAATATCCGAATATTTATCAGTAAACAGAGCAGCTTTGTTTCTAAAATGGAGCTGGCTGCCTTTGCGCATAGTTCTCGGAGAGGGGGTTTTCGGGGCGGTGAAGGGATGCTCAGTCCCGAGGCTGGATCTCTGCAGAGAGAGGGAATGCAGCAGAATTGGGTTTTCGTCAGAAAACGGTGTTTTGATGCAACCGGGGTTTTTCCCCCCTCTCAAAACGTCACTGCTGATGGCAAAACTTCGTGTAATTAAAAAAAAAACCACCCCACCAACACCACCACCGGGAAAAAAAATGCAACAGGATAGGGAGTTTCTTTGCAAAATACCGTGTTTTCAGACTGATAAAGCTATTTTTTTTTATTTCATTTTTTAACTCATTTCAGGGGGGAATCCATCGAGAAATAATTGACCAAGAAGCTCCGAAACCGAACCTTACTGAAATGAAAGATTTTTGGTGAACTTGCAAGCCTTTGTGTGCTCGGAAAGCGGCTCGTTGTGTGCGCGCGGGGTTTGTTTTGGTGCTCCGTGAGATGTCTTTAAGATTGACGGGATCTGGTGGCGACTTAGAAGCCAGAAAGCGCCTTCTTCAAAGCAGCTGCCGCCGTTCGTGTCCCTGTACCACGTGGGCACGGAGGAGTTATTAAAACAGTAAATAAAAGGCAGGGTTTGGTGGGAAGGGAGCGTGTGTCGGTGCATCCCGCGCCGTGGGGAAGAGGGATTAAACCCGGAGCAGCGAGCGGGGGGGAGGGCGATGGGGTTAAACTCGTTTCCATCATCTGCCTTACGCCGTTTGGAGGGAGATACCCTGACTCCTTCATCCCATTTTAACCTCCTCGAGGCGTATCGTCCTGACCAGCGCAAAGCCGGTTTGCTGCTGGTGGGCAGCAGGACTACTCAAGCTGGGCTGCTCCCTGCCCTCCCTGGGTTTAGGGGCTCCCCCAGTAGCCCTTAACCTCTTGAAATAGCTGCGTTCCCCTGGGAATACAGGACAAAGGAGGAAAACTTCAGGCCTCGCCCACACGTCGCATCCCACCTGCATCCTTTGCCCTTTGGGAAAGCTCCCTGTCAAATGGCATGCCCACAAACCCCCTCATTTTCCGAAGATGAATATCCCTTGTCTCCTGTTCTCAGGAGCCAAGTCCTAGGGCTGGGAGTGCCTTTGCCGGAGCCCGGCTGGGATGCAACCTGGGAGTCCTGGTGGACAACAGGGTGACCAGGAGCCAGCGATGTGCCCTGGTGGCCAAGAAGGCCATTGGTCTCCTGGGGGGCATCAAGAAGAGCGTGGCCAGCAGGTGGAGGGAGGTCATTCTCCCCCTCTGCTCTGCCCTGGGGAGGCCACACCTGGAGTGCTGGGTCCAGTTCTGGGCTCCCCGGTTCCAGAAGGACAGGGAATTGCTGGAGAGGGGACAGCAAAGGGCTACCGAGATGCTGAGGGGACTGGAACACCTCTCTTTATGAGGAAAGGCTGAGGGATTTGGGTCTCTTCAGCCTGGAAAACAGAAGACTGAGGGGGGATCTTATCAACGCTTATAAATACTTCCAGGGTGGGTGTCAGGAGGATGGGGCCAGGCTCTTCTCAGTGGTGCCCAGGGACAGGACAAGGGGTAACGGGCACAAACTTGAATGTAGGAAGTTCCATCCCAACATGAGGAGGAACTTCTTTGCTGTGAGGGTGGCAGAGCCCTGGCACAGGCTGCCCAGAGAGGTGGTGGAGTCTCCGTCTCCGGAGACATTCCAACCCCGCCTGGAGGCGTTCCTGTGCCACCTGCTGTGGGTGACCCTGCTCTGGCAGGGGGTTGGACTGGGTGATCTCCAGAGGGCCCTTCCAACCCTACGGTTCTGTGATACACCCTCGTTTTGTGTACACCCTGCATTTTGAGGGAAGGGAAGGCACCGGTGAAATGCAGGGCCACGGTATTTATAGTCTGGTGGGTGATGCTCCATCCGAGGAACGTGGTGGGATCGAGCCCCCTTGAATGATGACACCGAAGTGAACGATGAATCTGGAAGAGGAGGGAGCTCCCGCTTTCCTAACTTTTTGGGGCTATGTTGACCCTTCTGCAGGCAGAGCGGGAGAAGCGTAGCAGGTAGAGGTGTGAGCGAGGAGGACGGGGGAAATACCTGCTTTTACGGGAGCATTTACCTTGGAGCGCTTGTGTGCACGGCTGCCGTTTGCAGAGATCTATACCTTCAAACCACGGGGGCTGAATGGATAAATACGGAGACCCAGGGACTGGCTTGCCTCTGCGGGTTTAAGGCAAAGAGGTTTACACCTCCTTAAAGAGAGCGTTGGGCTGAAAATTTTGAAGAAATCCAATATTTCCGCTTCTTCTAGCACTTTGGGGAAGGACAAAGAGGAAAAACTGTCTTGGGGGAGAGGCACAGCTCTGGGCTGAGCCTTGGAATTAGTTGCCTTGAAATTAGGCAATGAAATAAACATAGGAATAGGAGGGGGCTTGCGTCTAAATGGCTGTATGTGATGACAGGGACGTGGTCCTGTCCCTTCCCTCTCTCCCTGGGGTGCGGGGGGTCCCCAGGATGCGTGGCCAGGCGAGGGAGCATCCTCACTGCTGTCTGGTAGATCTGGAGGATCGTTGGAAAATGCGTGACCCGGGGTTCACATCGCTGATGCTGATGATCAGAAGGAACTTCTCTGACCCTGGGAGACGGGGCTTCGGCGCAGCGCCTCTCCAAGACAAACAGAAGAATTCAAAGCTACTGGATTAGGAGCTGGTGTGGCTTCCATTAACCCAAGGGTTTTGCTGGGTTGACTCCTGGAAGAGCCGTGCATCAAAAGTAATGAATCAGAAGGGAAGCCCATACATCAGACCAGCCCGACGACCTCTGGAGTTAGATAGCATTACTGACAATCAGCGCATTGGGGATGGGGGGAACGGCAGAGAAAACCAGGTTGGCCTCCGATTTATGAATTTCTTTAAAGTCCCGATGCCCATTCAGGTGCAAACTTGTTTATTTTCCCTAGTTCATCTCCCCCCGTGTATGAACGTGTTTTTGTCATGGGTGATGGCCGGGGGTTGAGCATCTGCAAGTATTAAAACAAGAAAAGCAGGCAGGGAAGAAACGCTGCTTTGTAAGCACTGAAGATTTTACTGCGTTACAACCAAAAAAATGCTGAGCCTTTCCCGGGAATTCGACTGCTCTTTTGTTTTCCCTTTGCGTGCTGCAAACATATAAAAATATTGATACATTCCTCCAGCATCCCTCTAAGCCTGGAAATGCATTAGGGAGCCCAAAAGCAATCCGCGTGCGCGTGTGTAAATAGATATTGTTACGCTGAGGCCGTGAGGCAGAATCTTCCCTCAGTGGGACCCAGCTTAGTTTCACGCACTGATTGAGTTCACTGGCCGGCCAAGCGTCCTAGAAACTACTGGAGGCGTTTCTTTTTTTTTAAATCTTAAAAAAAAAAAAAAAAAGGAAAATCCCTAAACTAACTCCAGCACTAGTTAGGTGAGCCCCTTGCCAGCTAGGATGTGCGTGCACGTACGGACACACAATAACTTTGTCCATCGCTGTCATAAAACTAAAGGCACTTATACGAGGGTGAGGGGTCAGGGGAGGCCTTGATTTAATAACAGGGGAAACATTATTTTTCTGTTATTAATTACACATTATCCGTAGTACATTTGCTGCACTCACTTTAGATAAGGTTACATCTATATTTTTATTAGGGAAACTTCTCGGGTCACACAGGGGGAGTTGGCTGGAAGGCAGGGAAAAGAAATCTGCTCTAAAAAGCTGGAGGAAACGCTGTGTTGCCGTACGGCCTCCCCCTTCTCGATCTGCTCTTCTGGGGACTGATCCTTGCGCATTCCTGGAATAGTTCACGCGGTGAACGCTAAACGCATTGAGGCTCGGAAGAAACTTGGGGCGGCACTGGCTTGGAATTCCCAGCAAGTCCAGAGGGATGGATACATCCCTACATATGCGCTCTTTCTCCGTAGCTTATAGCTACTGGATCAGTCAAATTCAAAGTGAAAAGTTACGCTCAGCGAGCGGGAGACTTAAAAGTTCAAATCCAGGTCTGGTTCAGTGCATTCCTTCTTTCCTTTCCTTGCGTTCAGCTGCTTTGGAGGAGTCTACAGTGAGTATTTATCCCATTCCTGCCGGGGCTGGGGGGAGATGGCAGCCTACGGAGATGACGGACAGCGGGTGTCATTATGGGGGAAAAACCTGAGGGTCACCTCCAAGAATTGGCCCAAAGTGGGAAGCGCAGGTGCCGCTGTGCTCCCCTCCCACTGCAAACCCGGAGGTAACGGCGTTGCGCTCCAGGATGCATCCATCTCCAGTTTCCCATCTGAGAGTCTGTGTCAGAGCTGGGGGGAAGGGAGCGGGCAGCTGATGCGCAAGAAGGAAAAAAGAAGTGAGAGAAAATAAACAACCCTCAAGGAATCCACTCCACGCAGATGGATGGTTTGTATTATGAGGAGATGAAGAACCTCTTCACGTGGTGTCAGCGCTTGGGAAATCTTTCCTCTATAAGTAGAGTTTGGGGGGGAAAAAAAAATGAAAAAAAGAAGGTTTTGCTTTTTCAGCATAACGAACCTCAGTATTGGGATTTTTCCACTCGGCACCTGAGATCTCCATCCCTGGGTGCAGAAAGGGCTGGGGGAGATTCTCGCCTCTTTTCTGGGACAGCAGACCATTCTCTGAGCATTTAATCCCGTAGGAAAAGGCTGCTGCTGCTCTGCGTCCCCGTAACAGCTTCGTTAAGGTTGGCAGGGCAGGCAGTGCCAGGGCTGGGTTGCCGGTAGAATCCCACGTGGTCCTTCTCCGTGGGTGATGGACAATTCGGTCTTTAATGCCGTGCCCCCAGCCCTGCCTCCTGGAGCACCCGAGCGCAATGTGAATCAGCAGCCGAGCAGTTTTTTTGCTGTTTCATGGCCCCCGTCCTCCTCGCTCCCTGCCAGCCTGGATGCGAAGGCTGAAATGTGCATCTCCGGTTGGTTTTCCTATTCTACACAAGCACGTCTTGAATGACAATGTTTCTTTTTTCAGCTCCCTGAGGACATACGGGGATGCTCCTCTCAGTCTGCCTAGTGCAAAAGAAAAGATGAAAAAGTGTCGGCTGGTTTGGGCTGTGTCTGTATGAAACGGCTGGGGGCCGTACGTTTTTAGCAGTAGTTCCTTTTTTTATGGTCTTTTCCATATTCCAGCATTGCTCACGACAGCAGTAGCCGCTGACTGATGTTCAGGGAGGCATCTCAGCTGGGTTTCCCCCTTGGGGTCCGATCACGGGATGTCCCACAGGTCTGGCACAAGTTCAGCCATGGAGACTGCTGCTTCTGCTCCGGCCGAGCTGGAAGTCATCTGGCCTGAAAATCAGTTGTCGCTCATCTTTCCGGACTCATCCATTTGTACCATGGCTTTCAAATGGGGCTTCAGGTGTTCGCGAAGCGTGTCTGTCCCCCTGGCGTAGGCCAGAGAGCAAGTGGAATTGTCTTTTTCGGATGTGAAAGCCAGAGACAGCAAAACCCTGGAGGTTTTTTGCGGGGAGATGGTTCTGCCTTAGAGGCTGACAAATAAAACACACGTGGACGTGATAAGCATCTGGCCAAGAATTTCTGTTGTTTGATCCTAATCAATTGGCTATCTTGCCTGAAATCGCAGCAACACCTTGCTTAATTAATTTGCTTGATTAATTTGTATGAACACAGTGACAACTCCCTACTCCAGAGTCCTGATCCCAAAGCTGAGCGTCCCTTGGACGTCTCTTTGGAGTGTTTGCCGCCGTCTCCCACCATCACCTATACTTTTCAGTAGCGCACTTAATGTTATCATTTCCTGGGGGGTTCTTTTATTCCCCACTGCCCTGTTTCTAGTGGTAAAATCAATCAAAAAACCCCAGAAATCGGCCATACAGCTGCAGACGGTGGAGTTGGGTTAGCGGTGTGACTCTTCGGTGCTCTGCCTGACACGGCCCTGCTGCGTCGCATGCGTTTTGCTCTGGGATATCGATTTATATCACGCGAAAATCATATATCTCTTTTCATCGCCGGCATACTCGCGGCAGGGCGGTTTGGGCGGATGAAGCTTTAAGGTAAAATCGTCTTAAAACTCTCCTCAAAGTCTGGTTGTGGAATTTCTCTCCTTTGAAAACGCTCATGCCTTAAATCCGGGGGGTTGATTTGGAGCGCGGTTCTTCGGCTGACCGTCCCCCGCTACGAGGACCGTTCGTGCAACACTCATCTCTCTCAACCTCTGCGGCCGGGGCCTCCAAGCTCGTTAAGAAATAAATAGATAAGAAAAAAAAAAAAAAAAAGCAAGCAATCCCTCAGCTGAATCACGGTGATATCGCTCCCACGCAAAAGTGGAACGATTGGAGAAAAAAAAAAAAAAAAGAAAAGGATGCTTTTGTTTTAAGTGTAGAACCAGTCATAATAGGCACAACAGGGAAGTACTTAATAGGGTTTCAGCTTGCAAAACAGTAATTAGGAATGATATTCCCCTGATTGCTCAAGGCTGCGCTTGTGATAGGTCATTCCTCAGTCGGGGCTGAATATATGCGATGCGGAGGCCCATAGTTGCAACGTTACAAGGCAGGCATGCTTTTCTTTAATCATTATTATTTCAGTTACAACCCGGATGAGTGATCCCAGCTGGTAGATAAGAATCAAACACCCACAAATACGGCTCATCTTTCTTAACATATGGAAACCCGAATTGCAGAAGTCGTCTCCATCTCAAACCCTGCTCACCCCCCCGTCCGCCCAGCCGGTGTTTTCTGTCCCGTTTTAGCCGTAGTTAATTGATGAGCAGCTATCTAACCCAAGCGCAGCTTCTTCCTGGGCGTCGGGGCCGGGATAACTTCATTGACAAGGGTCTGAAGTCCTGCCTGGCTCCTTCTTTTCTTCTGAAGTCAAGGTACAATCTTCTGGCCAACTCAGAAACACGCTGTTCTCTGTGCTCCTGCTTCCCTTTGCTAACAGCTTCACGCCCCAACTCAGGTATCCAAAGAGGTTTGGGGGTTTTTTTAAATCTGTGGGAAAGTCAGTCATACTTCTACAAGATAATTTCCCGTACAAGTTCTAGAGGGGATTTGCCTTCGTTTAAGCAGGTTACCTGCCCGGTCAAAGCAGCAATGGGAGGGTCTCAAGGCATTCGTGCATCTTCCATATGTCAAAATACTTTGCCCTTTCTATTAAAAAGTAAAAGGGGTAGAAAAATCCCTGATGAAGGGGAAGGGGTAACAATGTCTAATCACTGCAGAACCATCTTGAGCTAATTGAGTTTGTCTAAAATTCATCCAGCCTTTAAGGTTTAATAAAAGATGATGGTCTTAATGCATCACATGCCTTGGAGTAAATGGATACTCTGCTTTAAAGGCCCTGTTGATGTTACGTGAAGGGGAACAACAGTTGTTATGATTCTGAAACTCAGATTGAACCCAATTAATCAATGCTGAGATGATTTGAATCATGTGGCATGCATGGTCACCTCTCTGATATTCTATCCTTATCCCTCCCTAGACTGAGACATGATTGATGTCAACTGTACACCGAATTTTCAGGGGGGGGAAGGCTGAGCCAAGTCATTTGGACAGAGAAACAAATTAGATCAAAAGTGTGATCCAGGGGAAAGGAGATCGGTTTCAGGGCAGAAGCTTAGATTTCTTTTTATACCTTGGGTGCTCTGCCCGGGTACACCATGCCTTGGGGATTGCACCAGCCGGGCGTGCGTGTGTGTTTGTGTGTGTGTGTGTGTGTGAGCACCACGGCGGGGGGGGGACGACACATTTAGCGGGAGATGGCTACACATGCCGCGGTCAAAACCCAAAGCGCAAAACTCATCAGAAGGCACGTTTGCATCTTCGGGCAGCTCTTAATGTAAAAATAATCTCCCAGCCATCCTCAGTTCTTAGGTTACAGCCAGCCGTGGTTACCTTGTGACTTTCCTTGGAGAAAGCGGAGCTGGAGGAGGGAAGGAGGGGGGGAGACGGCTGGGATTAGGCACCCAGCCCCCCGGGGGGGGGTGGGGGGGCACCACTCCGGGCCCCCACATCGTGCTTCGCACCTGCCGGCCACCTTTCGCTCACGTATTGTACACATTCCCCAGCCTGCCAAGCCTTGGCCAGGGGTGGACGGAGGAACGGGGAGGGGGGGGTGTTGGGAGGGGTGGGTTTTATTATTATTATTTTTGATCTCGCCTTTTATTTCCTTGGGCTTCTCCTCCTGGATTACAGAGAGCAGTGGGGAGGACTGGGCGGCTCGATCTGGGTGTTTCTAAGGACTGCGGGGCTTGGGGGTTGTTTCTTTTTTTTGTTTGTTTGCTTCTTTTTTGTTGTTTCTTTTTCTGTTTCTTTCTTTTTTGTTTCTTTTTTCTTTTTGGTTCTTTTTTCTCTTTTTGTTTCTTTTTTTTTTCTTTTAGTTTGTTGGTTTTTTCCTTGGTTCTTTCTGGTTTTGTTTCTTTTTTGTCAGTTTTTCCCTGTTTTTTACTCTTTTTTTTTCCTTTTTAATTGTTTTTTTTTCCTTGTTTTTTACTCTTTGTCCCCCTTTTTTTGGTTTGTGTCTTTTATTTCTTTTTTTTTTTTCTTTATTTCTCTTCTTTTTTTGTTGTTTCTTTTGGGGTCTTTTTTCCTTTGTTTTCCAGAAAGGAGTTTCCACTGTTACTTTCTCCCCCCCCACCCCACCCCAAATCTTAGGCGGCGGGTTTGCGGGTGGGCAGCCGGTCCTTGCCACGCGTGGGCGGGCACCCAGTTGTGCCCCAAATGAGGGTCTCCGTGACCCCTCCCGGGGGTCTGGGGGGGGTGTCCCGGCGGCTGCGGGAGCCCTTCCCCGCCGCATCTGGTTCCAATGCTGCGCTCGGTAGTTTTATTCCTCCTCGGCGGTAAAATATAAACTCTGCTGTTACGCTACGCGCGGCGCAGCCCGCGTCCATCCCGGGCTCCCCTTGGCAGCTTCATAAAAACTTGGGATTTGAAGAAAACTTGCCCAAACCCCTCTGATCTGAGCAAGGCGGGGTGGGGGGGCAGTTTGTGGTCCAGCTCCCTCTCCCCCCTCCCCAGGCCCCGCCGGGAGGGGGGTGCAAGCTGTTGACATGACTCTCCGGGATGCTGTGGTCCAGGCTACTCCTTTATCTTGTCCGAATCCCATGACAGCGGCGGTATGTCACATTTATTTCCTACAAGGAGCTAAAAGAAAATCACTTTCGCTTCATCCCATGTCGCCTGCGGGAACGGGGAGGGAGGGGGACCGGGATGGGAAGGGGGTGCCACCAACCCCGCGGGGGCTGGGACCGGTCGGCGGCTCCGGAGCCTGCGAAAGGTGGAAGCGAAGAAACCCCCCAGGTGCCCAGCGTGTTCTTATTAAAGGGGTTTTAAAGCCTTTGTGTCCGCCAAATTTTCGGTGTCTGTCTCCAGCTCCTGGCGCTGGGAAGGCTGGAGGAAAGCGGGGTGGTAATGGTGAAGTTTGCTGATGCTAGGAACTGATTATTTTATTTTAAAAAAAAAAGGGGGGGGGGAGGGGGGAGCTTTCCTTAATTATTATTTTAAGCGATTCCATCTAATTTTGATTAAAGCGAACGTTGTAACAGTTCAATACAACCTCGTCTCATCTCTTTAATAGCTTTCAGAGCGTCTGCGGGGGAAAGATACCTTAAGGAAGTTAAAGGATGTCAAGATTATTTTTCATTACTGCAGTTTTGTATAGTTAGAAAAGCAACAAATACTGTTAATCTGGTTCAGTGAGGGGGCAAAGCCTTTAACTACAGATATTTTTTTTACTCATTAAGTTCATTTGTGCAAAAATTCTTGCAGTGTAATTGCATGTTTATACTACCTTTGCTCGTTTTCCTTTTCTTTTTTAACCCCCATCGAAAAAAAATCACTGCTGCTGAAAATCGCTGATTATCCTGACACATTTCCCCCCCTCCTCCAGTGGAAACGGTGATGAGTTGAAGCACGGGGAATAGGAAATTCTGACGGGAGATCTATTGTTTTTAAGAAAGGTCTGAACAATAAATGTCATGTAAGGCTCTGCGCCTGTATATGTGTTAATTAGAGGCTGTATAAAGAGATGCACGTAGGTATATAAGTAGTTTCCTTAAGTTTGCAGAGCTGGGCTATAGATTATGTTACGAACAAAAGAAAATTCAGGGTTTGGTGTGGGGTTTTTTTTTTTTAATGCCAGCACATAAAACCTTCTCACTTTTCCCAATAGTGCCCATCCAGCCCTTCCTGTCTCCCTTTCCCTCTCCACCCGCCCCCCCCCAAAAAAAAAAACAAAAAAACACCCACAAAAAAACAGGGAAAGGGGGGGTAAGCGCGTTGCCTGGAGAGTTTGGGATAGTTTTAATTCCTCCCCGCTTCCTTTACAGCCGAAATTCCCGCTCCGGAGCCCTTCGCACAGCCGCGGGGGAGGGAGGATGGGGGCAAAGCCCACGCTTTTCCTTGTTACCTGGGAAAGGAGAAGGCGGGGGGGGGAGTCCTAGCCAAAGCGGTTTTGGGGTGGAAACGCTGAATTTTGGGCTGTCAGGGTGGCACTTTTCTCCCTTTATCTCTCCCCCGCCTCCCCAGGGGGGTTGCGGGGTGCGGGGACTCTGTGTCCCCCGTCCCACCGCCCGGAGTTTCCACCCCACAGCCGGGCATCCCCCTTTCGCACCAAAAAAATAAAAGCTGGTTTTGTCCTAGAAACCAAACCGCCTGCCGCAAAATAAATAAATAAAAAAAAAAACCCCAACCCTTGGGATGAGGGACCCGTCGCAGCCCCCCGTTTCCCACCTCCCGCAAGTTCCTATCGATTTTATTCCTTGCCCAGAGCCTGCTACAAAATCGCATTTACTGGGGTGTTTTTCCCCCGCGCAGCCCTGCGTATTGTCACTCAGCGGCAGAGCTCCCTCCATCCTCTCCCTCCTTTTGTGTCCTTCCAGCCCTCTGCCTAATTGTATTCCCAATTGCATTTGCTTTGATGGATTTACTTCCTTTTATAATTTCCCAGTTATGGACCCTGCTTTTGCCTTCCCAACACTTAATGTGGAAGAAAAAAAGAAAAAGAAAAAAAAAAAAAAGTCCCTTCTGTGCTCAACTTGAGGGGAAATAGCTGGCTTGGAAGGTCTCTGGGAGGATGTATTGGGGTTTTTCCCCTTTTTATCAGGCCTTGATGTTCCCCCCCCCCTCTTTTCAGCCGATCTGTTGTGTCTCCCCGCTTCGCGCTTGATGGTTTTCCATAGTTATAACACACATAGTTATAACAGACAACCCCCCCCCCCCAAAAAAAAAAAAAAAGGCAGTGAAAGCCTTGAGGAGAAACACGAGGAGAGAGTGCGGAGGAGACTAAAGCAGAGTCCAAGAGTTATTCCAGGCGGAAAAATGGCAAAAACGGGACGATTTGCCACTCGCTGTTGTGTCCCCGCACACGCGGCTCTCCCTAGTGCTTAATGCATAAAATATATTTTATGTAGAGCGATGGGGGGGGGGGGGGGTGCGCTCGCCCTGGGCGCTTAGAGAACGCGAAAATCCTGCTGTGGATGGAACGAGTTTAGGGATTCACTAGGCCGGGGGGCTGGGGGCTGGCGGGGACCGGGGGGTGTCGTGTCCGTCCCCTCCCCGGGCTGGGGGGAGCTCCGTGAGGAGGGGCCGTTTCTCCCCGTTTCCCCCGGAAGGTCTCCGGGGCGAGTCGCCGGGAGCATCCCCAGCCCGCGGCCGCTCTCCCCGGGCTGCCGGGGTGGACAACACCGCCTTAGGGCTGCGAGGAGCGGGGCGGGGGAACGATAATCCCTTAGGAGCCGAAGAACCATCGCCCCTAACGCCGGTGCTTAGGAGCGGCAGGCCCTGCGCGGCCAGGCGCGGAGCCCCGCGGAGCTGGGTTAGCGGAGGAGGAGAAGGGACCTGCCGGCACGGCCTGCCCGGGCGGGGCGACCCCGCTGCCGTGACCTTGACTGGGCTTGTGGGGGCGGGGGGGGGGGGGGGTAAGGTAGAGCCGGGGCCGACCTCCCCCCGCGGAGGTTCCGCTCCGCGGGCGAGGAGTGTTTTCAGGCCGCTAAAAAGCACTTTGAGCGATTTTTGCCCCGAAACTTCCATCCCTGGGAGGAAGGACCGGAGCGCTTTGCTCTCCAGAGCCTGTCCGTGGGGCAGCCCCGCGGGGGGGGGCAGGACACGGGGTGCGGGGTACACGGGGATGCGGTGAACACCCACACCCACACCCCCCCGCCCATAAAAGACCCGAGTGCCAAGGGGCACCAAACCCTTATTCATCAGGGAGGGCCGTAGTTGAGGGGGGAGAAAATCCCCAGGGATGGGAGCGCTGGTTATATGGGAGCAAGGGTGCCGGGGGGGCAGAGCCCCCCCCCCGGATTCAGGCGGCTCCGGGCGGGGGGAGCGCTCCTCTCGCTGCCTCGGAGGCGACGATTTCGTTTGCGTCCCCGAGGAAACAGAGGTGTGATGCTCTCTAACCTGGAGATAGCGGTTCTTCTGCTGCTTCCCCCCCCGTACCGGAGAGCGAGTCGGGGGGCGGAGGTGGGGGGGACACCGCACCCCCTTGGCCGTGGTGAGGGCGGGGGATGCTGCGCTTGTGCCTCCTCGGAGCTGCTGCTGCTGCCTTTTCTTTGCTTTTGGGAAGATGCCATTTCTCCCCCTTCTAAGTCCGGTGCCGTCCTGGTTTTAAACATTTACAACATTATAAATCCGAGACATTTTTTTAGTCTTTTTTTTTGGGGGGGGGGGGGCTGTTAGACGCGGGCTAAACTGAGATTAGCGGGGAGGGCGATGCAGCGGGAGGAGGCTGGGGGTGCCCGGCTGCATCCAGGGTACCGGAGCCCATCATCCTCTGCCCGAGCCCGGCTCCCAGCCCGCTGCCGGCTTCTCCCAGCCTGGGGAGGGGGGGGCTCCCTCCCGGGGGGGCTCCCTCCCCCCTCAACTGTGGCAGCGGCCCCTGCGCGTCCCCCGGGCTGGCAGAGAAGGCTCGAAGGATGCTCGGGTCTCAGTGACACGGGTGATGGGCGGGTGGATTGGGATGTCACTAGGGCTGGGACTCAAAAACGGTAGAGAACCACCAAAAAAAGCGGACCTGGGGGGGTAAGGAAGGGAGACGCGGCTGCTCTGCGGGTTGCTTGGGGCGGGGGGGGGACATCTGCGCGGGCGCGGAGCGGCTGCTGGGCTCACGGGCGGCTCCCTGCGGGGGGAGGACCGGCAGCAGGAGCAGAAAAAGGCAAAATATTCCCTTCTCTCTTTTTCCCTGCGGGTCCCCTGTGCTGAGCGGGGTGATTTGGGGCTCGGAGAGGGGTGCAGCGTTGTGGGAGGCGGGGGGCTGAGCCCCTTTACCCGCTCTGTGTCCTCCCCCCCGATTTCACGAGTTCATTCGCAGGCGGAGGTGGATGCCCCGATGCTTGGATAAAAATGTAAGAAAAACCCCATAAGCAGCTTTTTTCCTAAACTCACTCCCTTCCCTCCTGGGTGAGCAGCTCGGGCAGTGGCCAACCCACCCCCGGTGAGCTCGTATGGGAGAAAAGGGGTCGGGAAAAGCAGGGGGGGTGAAAGGTTATTGAGGCAAGAAATAAATCCCAACACCTTGTTCCCCCCATGTCTCTTCTCCCCCCCCTCCATGTATCAACAACAACAATAACAGGCAGGCTGACACTCCAGCCGTTTGGAGAACAATCCTTTTAATCGGGGAATAATCCACAGGACACTTTAAAGAAAAGATGGAGCATTAACCCTGTGCCCCAGTATAATTCTTCCAAGAAGCATCTGGTACTTATATCACACCGTGGGATTAGCTTTCTCCTCACAAGTACACAAGATCAAAGGGGTTTTCCTGTGCTCTGTGGGGACCTTCGCGAGGTGTCCCCTCTCCTCCTCGTCAGTGGCAGGCGGTGCCCCCATGACCTGCGGGACGCGCGTGGGTTTCTGCGAGGAGCAAACAAACTGTGGTGGGCCCAGCCGAGCTTTCTGCGGGGGCAAAAGGGAGGTTCAGGTCTCGTCTGGGTGGGGAAGGGGTGCAGAATAGTTGGGGGTTTGTTCCATCCCCTTTTTTGTGCTGCCACGAGTCTCTTCTGGGCATCACGGCCCCAAATTTCGCAGGTCTCTCCAGCCCGTTGGGGATCAGGGATGGGGAGAGCAGAGGAAGAGCTGGTCTTCTTCGGTCCTCGCTCCCTTACTCATCCTGCTCTGCCTCCAGTTTAGGCCTCACCGGTGTTCCTGGGCTGGGTCGTAAAAAGATTTACAAGACACTGTTAAACCAGCAATAAAAACAATTAACTTTAATGGCACCTTGGTTGGGGTTTTTCTCTCTCCTCCTTTCCCCCCAGAGCCTGCAGCAGGCCGAGGGCAGCACGGAACCTGCTGCTTCCCGGGGACAGAGACGCGGGGGGGGAGGGAGGGAGGGAGGGGGCAGCCGGCACCCAGCACCCTGCCGTGGGTGTCTGAGGAGGGCAAGTCGGACAGCCTGGGTTTTGGGGAGATTTGGGGTTTCCCCCCGGCTCTGGCAGCCCCAAAGGAGCTGCTGAATGCTCCCCGCGGTGGAGGAAGGGCGCAGGAGATGCTTTACGGACCCTTCTTGGTCGAATACCTGTCGAATGCCCCGCGGTCCTGGGCTCCCTTCGCAGCCAAGAGGGTATTTTTCTTTCTTTCAAATAAGGGAATTAATTTCGAAGAAACTGGAAATGTCAATGGCAGATATAAATCAGAAGCGACCAGAGGATGAACGTTATCCAAAGCGAAGCAATTTAGTAAAATCATCCCTTTCCCTTCGTCTTTTCCCTCCTCCAATGAAAATCAAATTATTAGCCTAGCAGTATAAATGATCGTGCGGCACCAGTTAGAGATGCTGTTTGGGGTGAGTTCATTAGATAGATGGCATAGAGAAAGATTTACAAAAACACAAATAAAAATTGATGTTTACTTCTGCTGATCGCCAAGGGCGGGGGGGGGGGTGTTATTTGTCAGTGATGCGATAGCAACTCGATTTCTTGTAATGACAGAAGAGAGGGCCTTCTTGTCTTGGAATACTTCTATAATGGTATTTGAACATCTGGACAAATTGTACAAAACGTTCTCTGAAAACGGCATTGCTTCGTTGATCTCAGAAGTTATTAAAAATAAAAGAGCTGGCAACAGAAACGAATCACAAGGTACATTTGGATTTCATATGAAATTTCCACCCCTGAAATAAAACTGTAGTATTTTACCGAAGATGAGCGATACCGACCAAGTTCGGCTGCATTAAAAAAAAAAAAAAAAAAAAAAATCCCAAACTCAGCAACCCAAAGGTTTCAAATATTCCTAAATAATCCACTTCTCCAAAAGCTTTGCTTTGGTGGAGAAACACGGTTTGGGAATGTAAATCCCTCCTGGGCACTGCTGGAGCTGGCGTTCCCGTCCCGAAGCCTTGCTCTTGCGTCTAAGAGCCCGTGAACCGCGCGTTGGGAGGCTTCAGCCCCGAGTTTCGCCTGTGGGAGGTGGATAAGGGAGGCTTTGACAGGGGACGGGTTGACTCGGGTTGGAACCCTTCCTTAGCGGGGACACCCGTACCCCTAGGATGAGCGGGGACGACGTTTGTCATCCGCTCATCATCCTGCTTTTTTCCAAGGCCCAGCCGGCTGATTTCTCACGCTCTCCCCAGCGGAGGCATCTTATTAGCACACAGATGCCACCAAGCAATTTGCTTTAGGTTTTGCGCCTCCAGCTTCGCCTCCGTGCAAATGTCCAGAGAAAGGGAAGTATAATTATCCGGCTGCGGCTCTGCTGACACAGGGGCCGGGCCACGCCGACAAGCCGCAGCCTGTCAGCTGCTCGGCAGTAACTGTCCGTGGAGCTGCTCTTGCCCCATCCCGAGTGGGAAGTCACCCAGAGCAGAGCCTCCTCCTTCCCTTTTCACCCCTCGTAGCTTTTTCTGTCTTCCCCCTTTCCTAAGAAATATTTGTCACGCTTCAGAAACGCTTTGGAGGCATCGCTGTGAAAGAGGTAGATTAAAGGTAACTATAGTTTTCCCCGGAGTTGGCAAACCCCTCGTCTTTGAGAGCCGTAGAGCTTTGTAGAACATCTTTGGCAACGTAGAAACTTTCCTCTGAAATGAGGATATTAATTCCTCGCTTATTTATTTCTTTTTTCCCTTTGGGTGTCCTCGCGCCGCGTGTGGAGCAGAGAGCGGCTGCTGCAGTCGGCTCCGTCTCACACCCGGGGAATAAAAGCAGGGCCGGGTCCGTTGTGTGCAATTAAACACCAGGAGTTCGCGCTTATCAGTGGGGCTGCCGTAACCGGCTGGGCGCCTGCTCTTGGCGTGCTCTTGGCCCAGGGATTCCCGTCTCTGCCCAGCCCTCTAACGCTTTGCATTTGCGCCCCCCCCCCCCCCCCCAACTGGGTGCGGATCGCCAAGTTAGTGGTTTAAACCCTGGTGACAAGTGGTTTGTTTTCCAGTTCCCTTGGCAAAACCCTCTCCGAAGCCAGCTTTTACGCTCTTGAGGCTGGAAAATGCCGCCCCAGCCCGTTCCCGATACAAATATAACGAGTTTGCCCCGAGTTTCTGTAGGGAGCGCGCACGCCGGCAGTTAATGCGGTTCAGCTAACGAGCAGTAACTCGTTAAGTTTCAGTGACTTAGTCCTTTATGTTTGCCTGTCTATAAGGGAGACCACACAGGAGCAGCAAGAGCAGCCGGCTCGCCGTGGCCCTGCTGGCCAGAGTCAAGGGGGAGGTGATAATTATTTGTTTGAGCTCTCCTGGTTTAAGGGGGAGTCGCTGTTTGTTTATTTTGAAGCTGATGGAGGGGGGGGGCTGAATCGTGTTTGCCATGTGGCTGGCGAGAGAGCAGGAGCATCGCCGGCGGCGGGGGCTTCGAGCAGCGCGGCGGGGCCGGGAGCACGGAGGGATGGACGGGATGCGGGGACGGGACCGCGCTGGGAGTCGTCCGGGAATCTCGGCTAACGATAATAATGGTGTCTCGGAGGCTGGGGAAGGCAAGCGCTCCTAACCGCTCTCTCTCAAGTGGGAGGGGGATTAGGGGGTGGCTTTATGGCATTTAAGGGCCCTTTTTCCCTAACTTCATGACAGATAGCTAAAGGGAATAAAAGGTGTTCTGTTTCCGCGCGCTGCTGGCGCTGGAGCTCTCAGCCAAAAGGAGACAAAGCCCAGGCTTATCTCCTAAGCGTTTCCCACCACCTTGCTTAGCTCTTTGGCTCCTCTAATTCCAGCTGTAGCCACCCCACCCCCCCTAATTCTCCTCCGGTGTTGTAGATGGGGCTGGAGACAAGGCCGGCCACTTTGCAGGACCCCACGGCTTGACCCATGTCCCTATCTCCCGCTCCCACGGCAGGGACGTCCGCATCAGGTGGGGAAAAAGCCGGAGCCGTGGATGAGGCGCGCGGCTGCTCCTCGCTAGCAGGACACTCCGGGTTCCCTGTCACCCGCCCGCTGTTCCTGCCGGTAACTCGAGCCCAAACTTTCTTATCACCTCCCATGGGAAGGCAATAGCGGCGTCACACATAACTCCTCGGGGCAGGGGAGCGACAACGTTGAATCCCTACTTTAAAAAGCCGGTCGCGAGATAACACTTTTCTGCTTTTCCTTGGCTGGTTATACGAGCACCACTTAGTGCGGGGAGTGTGGGGGGGGGAAACCCCCACACGTTGGAGACAGGCTTGAAACAACTGCACTCTGCTGGAAGAGCGTGCGTGTGAGATACGGAGTAGATTACAGCTTGACATGGCACGTAAAAACACTCTTTCCTTTTAACACCTTTATTGCAAGTTTTAAAGGGTAATCAAAATATGTTCGTAGCTGTTTGCTTCTATGCTATAAAAGGACACGCGTACCTGTGAAATCCTGTGACCTACAAATAGTAAAAATGGTGTATTTTTTTTTTGCGCCGGTGACCTTTTGAGTGAGGCTACATCAATAAAACGTAAGCGAAGTGTTGGAGATGCATCGTGTACCAGGAGGGTGGTGGGGAACAGTGCTGGTTTCTCCCAGAGTGAGTGAAAAAAAGCGTCATGAGCATTTGATTTAGGAAAATGAACCCGGGCCCGGGGTAGCATGGTTTCTCCAAAGTCAGTGGAATGATGCCAGTGTGCGTTTGGCCTCAGAGAAATGCGCAGTCCTGCTCGGAGGAAGGCACCTGTGTGCGCTCTTCGATCCTTTCCTGCTTCCTAAAATCTCCATCCCAAGGTTTTCTTTACTGCTTTATCTCCGGGAGGTCTGGGTAGATGGATTCAGATCTGCTGGGTTTAGGAAGGAGTAAAAGAATGGGTGGAAATCAAAATATATATACATATATATATATATGAAACCCAAATGACTGCTACTAAGGCTCCTGCCACCACGGCCCCTTGGCTGCAGCCGAAGGGAGGTTCCATCCAGCAGGGAGTTGCAGTCCCCCCCAGTTTGCCCATTCCTGCTTCCCCCCCGTGCCCTGCAGAGCCCCCGCTGCCCGTCTTCCCGGGACAGAGCCTTTCCACGGCGGGCAGCGACAGCTCACAGTGCCCCCGCCACCGGCCCCGCTCCGGGCAGGAGGGAAGGGCAGCGACATTCCCCTCCCTGCAAACTCTGGTCCCTTTGGTATTATTTTCATTCCTGATACTTTGTGCGTTCGTGGGTTTGTTGTGGGTTTTTTTGGTTTTTGTTTTGTTTAGGTTTTTTTTTTTTTCCCCCTGAGTCAAACTCAATGAAAGTCTGAGAATGAAGCCGAACAAGTGAATTTTGTGGCCTTGCCTCCACGAGGTCATGAGATTTTGCAAGAGAGCAGGGGCTGGAATGCCTCGAGCTCTCGACGGCAGCGCCACGCTTTGATTCCTCAAGACCCGCCGCAGCTCGGGCGGGTGGTTGGGAGTAAACAGGGCTCGTACAGGTACCTGGCCCTGCTTGGAAAAAGGTGCAGGAGCGGTGGTAGCACTGGTTCAGCCGGATGGAGTCTGACTCCATCCCTCTGTCTGGAAACGAAGCAAATGCCTCTGCCCCCACTATCAGCTCTGCGCATCATATGATTCATGCTCGAGGAGTCCCAGAATTACAGCTGGAAGGCACATTGTGTTTAGGCTGGCTAAAATCATTCTGTCATAAAAGGGCTGGCCTTGTGGGCGCACTGGGGAGGGGAAAAAAAATAAAAAATAAAAAAAATAGAAAGACTCACAAAGACGAGGCCGGCAACCAGCCATCTTGTGCAATCAATATTCCTGCAACCGTTTCCTTGCTGGGAGTCCGGTTCTTTTAAGATGCCAAACACCTTCTCGCTGGGAGCAGCGTGCCTGGCTCTTCCCCGGGGGCACGGGGAGGGCATGGACCCAGCGGGAGCATCCATGCCGCCTCTCCTGCCCGTGCACCAGCCGCATCCGGCCTTTCCCTTCCCTCGGCATGCCTGAAATGGATCAATTTTCATTTGTTTCCAAATTATGCCGGGATCGCATGACTTGATTAAAGGCCACTTGAAACGTACAGTGCAATCTGGTTCATCTCCACACTGCTGTTTTTTTTTTATTTTTAATTTCTGTGGATAACAAGGGGCTGGACTTCGTGCGAAGGATCTTTTTTCCGTCTCGGAGCAGAGCTGCTGAGGTGGGGGGGCAGCCAGCATGCGGGAAGCATCCCGGGTAGTCGATGTTTTCCCATGTTTGGGAAGTGGGAAAAGAGCATTTCACCATCATCTTTTCTACATCTGTTTTGGTGAAAGACGCCTCGAGTTTGTTCCTGTGCCACCTGCAGAAGCTCGGCATTTCCTGGCATCGCGCGGGAGAACGATTTCGGTGCCAAGTAAATCCCCATCCTCGCTCCTTGCAAAGCACTTTTGGGCTCTGGAGGGCTCCTTGCCCGAGCTACGGGCTGGCCCCAGCTGGCTGAGCAGCCGAGGGCTTGTGGGGGCTCCTTGGGGGCAACGGGAGCAGGTCTCAAGGTGGCAGGACCACTCCTCTCTCATCGCTTTCAAACTCAGGAGACTGACTTAGGAAAGCCCAGTTTAGCCTGATACCTAGGTGCTGGTATCCCACCCTTCCATATAGTATTCCTGGATCCCCCCAGTATTTGCAGGAGTTCTCACCTGGGCTCGACATAACTAAATAGTTTTGATTTGCCGGCGGAGCACGCTGCTCGCTTTCCCCCATGGGTGTTTCTCAGGCTGTGGGTCGCAGCTCAGGAGAGGCAGTCGGCGCAGGGAGGGAGAAGTGAGGGGGAGGGAATCGCTGAAAACTTTATGGCAATCGAAAGCCAAAAAAAAAAATCCTGCTCCTCCGCTTTCCCGGTGCCAGGTATTCTCTGTCAGGGCGCTCTCGAAATGTCTGCCCGCGGAGGGAGGGAGTGTGGGGACGGCGAGGTGTCGTTGAAATGTTTCTGTTCCTGCTTTGATGGGGAACGAATGGGAATAATCACGCTTCTTTTCCACCCCCACCCCCACCCCCCCCGAAATAATCAAAAAAGACCGATGGGTGGTTCTAGATCAGACTCTTCTCTGCAGCACACGCAGGCAGTGGGTACGGGATCGACGTCGTTAGTATGCTTCTGTTTATTATTCTACCAGGTCTACTTGCTATTAGTCATAAAGTCATGCTACAGTTAACCACTTTCCAAATTCATCCTGGGGACACCTCTCCTAAATTATTTCCATGCTGGTCATTTGCCATTTATTTCCTTCTCCTCTGTTTTCTGTCTCAACAAGTTTTTAATCTATGACAGCACTTTATCTCCCAACCCCATGATTATAAAATTTCCTTCAGAGACTCTACCGAAGGGCTTTATCAAAAGCCCTTTGAACCTCTCCATAAATTAGAATCTCTGCTCTCCTTTTCCTACTATTTTGTTAACTCTTTCAGGGGTTCATAGGGATAAGGAAGATTTAATTCACCTTTACCAGCACCGGATTCCGCTCCCTTTTCCTTTACTTCACGGCAGTTAATTTACATCGCTATTTTGGCGTTATTTTCTCTTTTTATCACCCCTCTCTCTCCCTGCCCCACACATCCAGATCCCTGGCTCGGAACTGCATGTTGGTGCTCTTGGAATTGGGGTATGGCCTTGACAGAGCTCACAGCTCCCCTCTCCTCTGCCGGGCACTGCCGATGGATAACGCGGGGCCTACCCTGCTGGTGCTCGATGAGCAGAGCCCTGGCTGATGGGGGACCGTGCTGACGTACCGCATGCGACACCATCGTTGTGTTTTTTTATGTTGTTGTTGGCGACAGACCCTTCATTCTCACGAGTATTTGGCGTTCTCAGATGGTCTTCTCTCGGTATTTCTCCGTTTGTTGCTCTTTGGCTGCTGCTTCTGGGTTTGATAGGAGGTGGCCCTTGCTCCCTGGCGTGATGAAGAGATCAAAGGGGTAGGTAGGAGCAAGCTTGTCTGAAGGACAGAGCATTGGGCTGGCGCTCTGGAGTCTTGGATTATTTCTCCCTGCCTCTATTCTTGACCAGATAAGTAACCCGGGGTGAGTCAGTTCAATTGGCCTTAACCCTCCCATTTTCCCTCCCACACTCTTTCTGTCTCTGTAGCTTAGGTTTTAATATATCTAGTGCAGGAAATTGTCTCTCCCTGTGTGTTGGCCTATTGCAATGAGATCCTGGAGGAAAAAATTATAAGTCACCTTGGAAATCTCTGCCTTGAATATCTGAATCTCCTTTCCTTCTTTGATGGATTCTTTCCTGCAGCTTCTTCTCTGGCTGTATGTGGATAATACACAATTATTCCTTTTTTTTTTTTTTTTTTCCAGGCAGTTGCTAAGAAAAGGAGGTTTAAGTGGCTTTGCCCTTCCCTTCCATCCCCTTCCCCTTGTATCTTTTGAATGCAAATGGTGGTTTCACTCCAAGTTGACCAAAGGGTGAAAGTTGTCTAAAACGTTTGTGAAAATAGACGGCAGCAGGACAGAGGATGATTCCCACTAAAGCAGTGGGTATTACAGCAAGCACTCATTTCAGGGTAGAGGCCTGAGGATCCGCACTGGGGACAGCTGCTTGGTACCCAGAGTAGGTGATAAAGCTGTTACTGGTGTCCGGGCGTCAGTCGACGCTGGAGAAACCACGCAACAGAGAGTCCATCCCTTGTGCAGAACCCCTGGGGCCCAAGGAGGGTTGAATTCGTGCCTGAGCCTTGGTGTAACCGAGTTAAAAGGGGAAATCAACCATGGATGCAGATCTGCTGGAAACCAGGCCGTGTTTGTTCTGTTCTGGCGCTCCTGGCCCGACGTGCTGCTTGCAACAGAGGTGTCTCCTGGCGAGCGCGGGCACCGAGCTGTTTGGAAATACCTCCCTTCCTCCCACCCTTTGCCCACACACTGAGCTCTCGGGCAGAAGAGGGGGAAGATATTAACCTGCTTTGCTATTTTCCCCTCTAGATATCTCTTCAATGGAAACGCAGAAAGGTTGAGATTCGGGACTCATTAATAACACACCCTATTATCAGCGGAGCGTAACAAACCACCAGTTTTGGATGCCCTGATTTTTTCTGAGTGGGTGGTTTGGAAGATGATGGAGTTGACTTTCTGGAGCGCTGCAGAATCCTTCCGCCAAATATTTGGCTGCTCAGCAGCCCTGAATACTGAAGCCTTTAGGGCATTTTTGAGTTGGGAGTGTGGAAAACGAGGAACCCTGAATGAACAGACTCGTGAAAATTAGAGGTTCCTCTCTGCTGTGCCTCAGTTTACTCATAAGTAAATTGGGCAAAGTAATCCTTGGGCTTTTTGCCTCAGGGGCCCCCGAGTCAAAATTCTTCATGCTTCAAAGTCCTTGAAGGCACTTGAATGAAAGACTCCGGACCCGGTAATTACAGAGCGTTGTGCTTGCATGAGGCTATGAGATAGGGAAACCTTTGCCAGGCGAGGTTTGGAGGAGAAAATCAACCTCGAGCTGCCAAACCCTCCGAGGGGAAAAATGGCAGATTTACTGTTGCGAGCGTCAAAATCAGCTGTTGTCATTTAAGGCCATTGCAAATGGATTTGCGGCAAGACTTTTATTTGCAAAAAAAAAAAAAAAAAAAACCCTGGCTACCAGGAGGAAAAGAGCAGGCCTGCCAAAGCGAGACTGGTGGCGGTGGGATTTGCATAGGAGCAGGTCGGGAGGCAGCGCCTGCCTGGCCAAAGACAGCTCTGCGCATTTCCCTAAGCTGGATTTTTTTGGCTTCTTTCCTTGAAAAACATCTTCTCCGGGAGAGAGAGAGAGAGAGAGAGAGAGAGAGAGAGAAAGGAGGTCAGCTGTGTCAGAGGATGTTTTGCCTGTCTCCCTTAGGACTAGGTTATGGATTTAACAAGAGATTTCCTTAAAGCCCTGGGAAAAAAAGCAGGCTTCAAATTGTAGGTCAAAGCTGTGATTCACCCCTTCATTTCTGCTTTACTTCGGGAGGGAGGAGAAGTAATTTTGGGCAGTTCTGCCCTCTGCGGGGGCATCTCCATGCCGTGCTGGCTCCGACCGGGCCGTGGGATGCGGGAAGGAGGTGGGAGTAGGGCTTTTCCGCCCGCACTGCTGCGTCTCATCCCTCTTGCCCTTGAAGAGGGAGATGTGGCCCTCAGAGGTCGATTTTCGCCCCCTGTGCTGTGCCTGCCATCGGAGACAGACTAGAGAGGAGAACGGAGGGTGTCCGATATTGTCGCTCTTGCCTGTACAAAGGCACATAAAACATTCCTCGGGTCTTCCCTTTGCTTGACTGTAGGAAAAGCTACAAGACCCCTCACAGCTCATTCCGCTGAAACCTCTTTTAGAAGTGCCATTCAGAAGCTTTCTGCATCAAGGAAGGTGTCAGCGCAAGATGATAAATGACGAGGTGCCTGCATTATTGCTGAGGGCCCATTAAAAACGAGACACCTTTGAATTCGCGGGGTAATAACAGGCACGGGGTATGGGTTATTGGGCTCTTTTTTTCCGCGGAGAAATGATAAATGTTCCTGCGGAAAGAAGTGCCACACCCCCTCAAACAAGACACCCCTTCCCTCTCCCATCAAAATTCCTAGGTCAAAGGAAAGGATTTGATTTCACTGTTAACACTCAGCCACGAGAAATATGTGCGAGGTGCGAAAGCCACCTGTTCTGGGTGCAAACCTGGCAGGGGAGATGTGCAAAGAGCGGAGGCTGCGAGGCAATTTGGCTGTCACTCATCTTCCCGGGAACTCGGGAGTGAGGGGTGTATGTGTGCGGACGTGGATGTGCAAGGCACACACACACCTCTAGGAAAACTGTCACTTGTGGTGAAAAGTGCAAACAGCTTCTTTCACCGTTGCCTTTCTTTAAAAAAAAAAAAAAAGAAAGAAAATCGAGAGTTGCCTCATTGCAAAAAAAAAAAAAAAAACAGAATTTAAAAAATCTTGGGTCGATATTTTTTGGCCCATCTACTTGCAAGGGGCTGAGCGCGGCCCTTGGAAATCCCACCGCTGATGACTTTGCTCAATGCTAATCTCCAGGTCTTTTGATCTTTATACATTTAGGGCTTGACCTGAAGTCTGGAGAAATTAATGGGAGCCTTTCTCTCCCTCTCAGTGGGTATTAACTTAGGGACTGATTAATTGATTTTTAGGTTTGTTGACTGTGCCTATATCATGGACTCAAAGTACACCATGAAAGTTTAATGAAATATTAAAATAGGATATTTGTTGACAAGAGTGACCCTGTGTGTCATGCAAGAAAAATTGCACGTTCGGAAGTGTCTTCTGAATGTCCTTAACGTCCTCCAAATCTGATGTTTCCCAGCCATGTGCTCCATCTTCAGGGCTTCTTTGGCTGGACAAAACTATCTGATCGTGGCAGGTCTTGAGTAGACTTAGGAAATGTCTGAGGCTTCTGAGCACACCCTTTTCCGTGCCTGGAAATTATGCCTGGGCTGAACGCATCCAGACTTCCCAGACGTGGTCATTGCATATATGCAGATAGGTTGTGGCTGGGAGAGATGCAGCGAACCTGGCACTGCTGGGATGCCTCGGATGTGTTGCCTGTGCTCTGCAAGAAGGGGAGCAGTAGGAGGAAGAAAATGCAGCGTGTCTGGGATCTGGCAGGGCAGAAGGTGCATGCCTTCCCATCTGGGAAATCCTTGATGGAGAGAAAAAAAAAAAAAAAAAAAAAGTGGATTTCCACCAGGAGGTGACCACGTCCAGGCTTTGGTAAATGGAGGTGAGAAGTGGGTTGTCTTGCTGAGGGCCTCTCGCCGAGCAAAGCCTGCTGTCAGCACTCTCCCCTTTGCAACCTCCTCCTGGTGTCAGCTCCAGGGCCTTCAGTCATCCCAGCATGCGGGAGGGGAAGTGGTTTCTCTGAGAGGCAGGGTCCAGGTCATTTAAAGCAATGAGGACTGGACCTTGAACTTGACTTTGTGGTTGACCCGAGATCACTGAACGCGGGTGTAACGCACCCTCTGTCTGAAATTCTGGCCGGCAATGGCTGAGTTTGTACCTCCGTGGAGAGGTGCACTGCGGTGTCTAACCCTTGCGTGGTCACGCACCGGGATTGATGCCTCCCTTCAAATAGTCACCCCAGCAGCTCCAGAGTGGCTGGAAAAGAGACGATTCAAAATAGCGTTGTATTCCGTCCTCTTCTTCCCCGCCTGCTAATCCCAAAGAGCATCTCTGCCTCTTCCCCGGAAGGCATTTACTCCACAGAGTAGTCATATGCAAATGGCTGAGCTGAAGTATTCACATCCCAAATGAGAAACCAGCCACGTTTCTGCTCCTCTGCTGCTGCTCTGCCGACGCTGTTACCTGGGCATGGGCTCATGCCTTGGGTTGTGCTCGTTGTGCCGCGTCTGCAAAAATGGTATCCAGGGAAAAAAAAAAAAACATAATGGAAAAGTAAAAATCACCCAAAACAATTTTTTTTTTTTTTTAAATTTCCAAAGGATATTCTTGGCCTCGTCGCTTCCTGCCATCTCTTCGTTGGCAGAATCATCCCAGTAAGCCTCAGCCTCCGAAAGGGAATGCAGCAGGGAGAGTCACCCCAGCTCCTTCCAGTCTATAAAAGGCTTAAGTGTTCTCCCCTTCCTCCATGCCCCCTCGTGATTTCCTCGTCCATCTTCTTCACTGGGGTGAGTTTTACCATGGAAAATATTCTCTTGTGGTTGCTGCACAATAATGGTGTGTATCATCCCATCCCTGGAGGGGTTCAAGGCCAGGTTGGACGGGGCTTGGAGCAACCTGGGCTGGTGGGAGGTGTCCCTGCCCAGGGCAGGTGGGTTGGAACCGGATGACCTTTAAGGTCCCTTCCAACCCAAACCATTCTATGATGCTATGATCATTGGTGAAATGGTGAGTTATTAATCTTGATTACCCTGGAGAAGGCACTCCGAACTTGCACAGCCTATTTTTCTGGCCAGAGAATCGAAACTCGGCTATTAAGAGGAAGCAAGCTGTGAAATCTCTCTCTAGGCATCTGAAGAAGCCTTAAGAGATTTTCAGAAGTGCCGAACCCTTAGATGTTGCCAAAGATTTTAAAGGAATCTCGAGTGCTTGCCCCTGGCTATAACCCCAGCCCGGGGCTTAGGGCTGTCACCATGAGCAGAGGGACCTGTTTGCACATCCCCACGCTTGCCTCATTTGGGTCAGGTTCTCTACACTTTCCTACCCCCGGGGAGGCAAGAGTCCTCCTGTGAGGCATTCCCAGTCTTTTCTGTTGAAACCGTGTAATTGGGAAATCATCACAGGAATGAGCCTAAGAATAGGCACGGGGAGATGAGAAACTTTCTCTGGTTTTGATTGGGGTTTTTTTGTAAGAACGGGTGACTTTGGCTCCGTGTCCTATTGCAGGAGAAGGATTGCAGATGGAGATCCCGAGCTGAATATGACATCTATCAGACTTCAGATGAAGATGTTTAGAGCTGTTTAGGACCTGGTGTTACTTCTGTGCAGGGCGTCCTGCATCCTGTGCATCCCATGTCCGAGCACATTGTTGCCCAGGAGCTCTGTCCTGGGAACGTGGGCACCTAACATGGGCAGGTGGGATCCATCAGGAGACCTCAGTGACGTGCTGCCGTGTTGTGTGGCTTTTATATTTGGCTCTTAGAATATAACTTGAGGCACCCGTGCTGGAAGAGAGCATCCAAAAGTCCTGTTAAGTGATGTTTGCATGAGGTTGGGTGATGAGATGTTGCGCTGCGTTGCTTGCTTGCAAGATGTTTTTTGACGAGGGGTTACCGAAACTTGTTCCACCAATCTGCGGAGGGGACGGGACCCTTGGCAACAGCCCCCCAATGCCCTCAGCCTGAATGGCTGCAGGCAGCCCTACGTCCAGGAGTGCTGAATGCCGGACTGAGTGGTCCTGGCTCCACCAGACGCCACACTTGAGAGAGCTGGCTTTGAGGAGGGCTTTCAGCAGGCACTAGGAGGTGGCAACAGGCCCTTGGGCTGGGAGATGGGGAATGCAGCCTTTGTCCTCTCCACAGATGAAGATGGCAACCGGGTCCGGCCAGATTCCAGAGGCATCTGGACAGACTCTGTCATCGAGGTGGGATGACTGAGGAGGGGGGGGACAGGACATAAGGGGGGTTATCTCCCCTCTGCCTTCTTGGCTGGGAGGGGACAGCTAAGAATTGGAGGAGGCCAGCGATGAAAGGGCATCGCCTGGCTGTCTCCACAGGTACAGCGGGGAGGCTGTAGTGTGGTGGTCGTGGAGCCTGGGCACCTTTTGCCACCAAGGACATGCCAAGAAGGGGCTCCACAATATTTGTCCTCCTGGGGCAGGGGGTGGCTGGGGGGAGCATGTCAGCGGGGGCAATCTCTCTGTGCTTCACGTCGTACCGTAAGAAAAAGGGGAAAGGGAGTAAAAAGCAGGAGTGGGGGGTGGAAACAGAGAGTTAAAAAAAAAAAACAACAAAAAAAAAAACACAACAAAAAAAGCAGAGTGAACCTGCTGGCTTCCCCAGACTGCACGGCACCACTGGTCATTTCTGTAGGCTATAGGGGTTGTCAGAGTAAGCTGTAAGGACAGGTGTAAATCTGTCCTGTCATTCCACCCTTCCAGCGTCTTCTCACCTGAAGGGCTCCCATTTATTGCAGAGAGCAAGCAAATAAACCCAGCCATTGCTTTGACTCGCAAAGGGCATGAAAAGACGCCCCATGCCGCCAGTTAACCTCCGTCCTCTGCCTTTCCCCTCCCGTGCGGGGCTTTTACAGCCAGCCTGAAAGTAACCCACCCCCCCCCCCCAGCCCCAGCTGTTTGTTAAAGCAAAGCAAATAAGGGCTATTGCAGCTCAGACCAAAATCCACTTGTTTGCAGTCTGATTTTTAACTGTCATTCGCAGCAGAGAGAGGGCAGGGGGAGGGCTGGAGGCTGGCCCCAGCCCAGGGCAAGAGGGGCCATTTGTCTGCCAGGAGGAGAGGGGTTTCGGCAGCTTCAGGGCGCTCTGGGGCAGGCGGGGAGGGATGCTACGGGCCTTTCTGAATCGGGGGAACATCTGCGAAACGACCCCAAAGTGTGTGTCAGGTGGGGACGTGACCTCTGGATGCGGTTTCCCTGCTCGGCCGGGCAAAGTGGGTCCCTTCGCCCCAGCTCCCTCCTCTCCTTCTCTTCTTCCCTTTGCAAATTGTGCCGTTGATTTTTGTCCTGAAACCTGGAGCGAGGCTTTTCTCTCCCTCTTTAAGAAGCCATCCGCAGCATCAGTCTCCCCATGGTTTTCATTAAGAAGGGGATGGTGTGTTTCCCATCAAGAGCGACTTTAATCTTGACTGAGTTCTGAAAGCTAAAGGTTTGCAGTTTTCTTCGGCCACCTTTGATTATTACTTCTTCTTGTTTTCCAACTCAATATTATAGATCCTCCCTCCGGGCTGAAGTCCTTAATGGCCCGGTCCATCCCCACTCCCCCAAATACCCATTCTGTGGATGTAGCAAACTCTAATTAATTATAACTTATCTCATGACTTGTCAGCATCACATGTTTGATCCTGTTTAGAAACCATATTCCCAGGGGACGGAAAGACTCTGGAGTAGGTTGATGCTACTCAGCGGTGATTTAATGGACGCATTAATGCCGAGACAGATAACTGTGTAGCCATGTTAAGTAATACATCAAGAATCTTTCCAGAGAGGCAACTTTACAGGTCACTGCAGAACTGCTAACTGATATTAACCCGCTTTGCATTGTGCTGTGCGTATGGGCGCTGGGAGTTCACACACTTTCTTTTGTTTGTTTTTTTTTTCGAGCAGCCTCTTCCCATTCCCCCCTGGAAGCGATGGAGATATTAGACGCCTAATGACAATGTTTCACACGCGGGGGTGGGGTGAGGAGGACAACAGGCTTGTTAGCCGGGTTGATTTTAAGCACACCCAATTACCGGCCCGGAGGAGGCCGGGAGCGGAGGCTGCCGCCCGGCCGCGGAGATGCTCCGGGCTGTGCTGGCTTGTCGCCGGCCCCGCGGTGACCGCACGGGAGCTGTGGGAGATGAAGGGCAGCTCCCGGGCACGGACCGGGGACGCCGTCTTTATTTATTATTTTTATTTTTATTTTTTTTTTACAAAGATTCTCTTTCCTTCACCCCCGGGAGGGTTCCTCTCTCCCCCTCCTCCGGGAGGGATGCCCGGCGCAGCCCCCCCGGGGTGCTGTCACCCCTCTTCTGTCAAGCTCCGTCTCCGATGACGGGGGACGACGGCGACTTGCCCCGGTGGCCCTGGAGGCCTGTGAGCTGGCCGGGAGGACGGTGGCAGCGCCGGGGAGCGGTTGACGTCCCCGGGGCCCGTTCTTGCTCAGCCCCGGAGGGGGGGTGCGGTGTCCCCGGAGGACGGGGCTGGCCCTCTGGTCCCGCCGCTAGCTACAGCAGCGGGGTGCGGCGGATTTTATCGGTGGGAAAGGTCCGTCTGTCCGTCCCTCGGGCTCTCCCAGCCCTACGCGGGATGGTGGGGTGCCTGGCCCCGAGGTCCTACCGTAACCATCTCCTCCCTGCCCGCCAGAGTCCCGCTCCCCGGTGCCTCCCGGCCCGGTCCCTCTGGGTTACCGGAGCCTGGGACACGGAGCGACCCCCCGACAGATGTCCCCAGAGACACCCCTCGCTTTGCCCCCTCCGTCCGGGAGGGAACAGCGGGGTCCCCTCCCCACCTGAGAGCACGCAAAGCGGCTCGGTGGGGGGGGACACACACCCAGCTGCGAGTTCCCGTGGGCTGAGGGCTCCCCCTCTCTGCTCCCCTCGCTCCAGCCCGGCCAGGCTCCGCGGTGGCCCCGGACAGCGCCGGGGGACCTCGGCGTGCGGCTGCCGCCCCCGGAACCCCCCCGTGCCCGGGGCACCGGCACGGCGGGGAGTAACGTTTGCCTCCGATGCCGAAAGTTTTTCCCCCCCCGTAAGGACTCCTCTGCCGCGGCTGGAGGGAAGGTGCTGCGGATCCCTCGCTCTTTCCCATCTCTTTTTCCCTCTTCCCCCCTTCTCGATAGCCGGGACCCTTCAAGGGCAGACGGTGGAAGGAGGGAGAGTGCTTGAGTATTCACCTTGCTGAGGGCGAAGGGAAAAGCCCCTTTTCCAGCCGGGGTGACGCCCTGGCGGGGGCTCCGCTGGCCCGGGCCCACGGGATTCCGCGCCTGCCCGCCCGGGGAGCCCCGCTCCCGGCCGCGGGGACCGGGGGAGCAGCGGGTGACAGAGCCGTGACTTCCTTAGAGGAAAAGCAGGCCGGGGAGGAGGAGAAAACCAGCCGGCCGGCCGGTGCCAGGCTTTCGGCGGGGAGCGGCGGCCGAGGCTGCTCCGCGGGTGGGCAGCGGGGGACCGCCCCGTCCGGCTCCGCGGGGAAAACTCCCTCCAGGCACGGGCCCGGCTCCTTCCCTGCCCTTCCCTTCCCTTCCCTTCGGGGAAAAACAGAGCCCGGGGGAACGTGGAGAACCAGCCCTTCAAACACAACCACGGGTGAAGCCACACGTGTCCGGCTGGGGACCGGCTCCGGGGGCGCTCCGCCGCCGCCTCCAGCTCGTCGGACGGTTTCACCCACTCAAGAAAGGGGGTCTATTATCATTATTATTTCCGCCCCCCGCCCCTCTTTCGGAGCGGCGTCTTGCGCCGGCGGGCCGTTTGCAGGGCGGAGGGAAGGGAAGGTGGTGTGTGGTTTGCCCAGGTTGCGAGGGGAGGATTGTGTGCCACTGTTGATTAAACGCTCTCCCCGAAAGATGGTATCCGACATGAGATAATGAGGCTCTGTGACCGGCCCCAGGTTCCCTTTAAGTTTTCCCATGGACTCGAGCTGTCGCCAGTTCACAAAACGACAGTGTAAGACAGCACCACGCTACTCAGATCCAATTTACGGCGCACAAAAGCTGATCCCCAAATCCCCACTAACAAACCGGGACCCGCAGACAATTCCGATAATGTTTAGTTTTTATTCATTTCTCGACTAATTAACTGGAATCCCACCTCCTCTCCCCCCCTCTTGACAGTGCCCAATTAATCCGCAATGTATGTCAAAGGTCTGGAACCCACTGTAAACTGGTGAACCTTTGCAAAGATTTGTGTGTCTCTATATTGATCTGATTAGGACCGGGATGCTTTTTCCTCGCTATTACTGCATGCAAGATAAAAATGTCGCGCTTTTTTTTTTTTTTTTTGTCCTAAAAGCTTTACTTTCTTCAACTCTAATAGGATTTCTCCAAGGCGCCTTCAAACCTCCCTGGGTGCTCATGAAAAGGCTTGGGTTGCTTTTTTTTTTTTTTTTATCAGAGGCTCTAAAGGGAATGAAGCGAAATGAAGTTATCTGCGAGACAGGAGGGGAGCGTGTGTGCTGGGGAGGGGGGGTTGATTCAACCTGGATTCGCTGCGAAATGGCTCGTCTTGCGAAATAAACAGGAGCAGGGAGGGATGGGAGTGGGATAAGCCTTTTGGGGGGGGGGATAAACCTTTTTTTCGGGGGAGAGGCTCGGTTGGTGCCGGGGTTTGGGGAGCGCGGCTGCCGCCCGCCCCGCTCCGCTGTCGCTGGGGCAGCTCGTTTCTAATCTTCGGAGGGAGCGAATATAAAAGAGGAATTTATTAGCTTTCAGGCCATCAGAGGAATAAACATTGATTTTATTGACCTAATTATGGGCCAAATGACTCCTTCCATCGATCACGTAAAATACTTCATTTGGAGAAAAACAGGCGCATGGGCGCCCGGAGGCGGGGAGGAGAGCGGGTGGATGTGCTGAAAAAAAAAAAAAAAAAAAAAAAGGGGGAAAGAAAAGCAAAAGCTAGAAAATGTATGGAAGGGTTTTAATGCAGTTAACGTGCCCGTCGCGCTGGAGCTCAAGCCCTGTCTCCCAGACGTTACAGTGCGGATGTTTTGCAAACTAAAGCTTTTATGTCGAATTCCAATCCGGCCAGTCAATTTGGCTAAAATAGCATTAAACAAATGGACAGCGGCTTATTTATATTCCCCTCCACATACACACACACACTGTATTTTATAGACAGAGAAGAATTACTTGAAATGTATTTTACAAGCACAAGACAACACGTCGTTTCAGCCCGAGAGCACCGATTTCTCGTAATTAGAGTAGGCTCGACACTAATAAAGAAGCAAACAGGCTTTTTTCTCTGCTTAAACCCAGCTACTGTCCCCAGCGCTTTGTTGGGATCGTCGTTTCATGGCGAGGAGGGGGCGAAGGGCGCACCTGAAGGCACCTGCCCCGGGGACGGGGGCAGAAGGGGGGCTCCGGCGCCTTTCCTGGTCTTGCCAGGATGAGCAGAGCTCATGAAACGCGATTTTTTTTTTACCCCCTTGCTGGCGGGTGACAGCGAGATCTTGGATTTATGTGCTTGAGATGTTTTTTTTGGGGGGTGGTCACAGTATTTCGGGGGAGGAGGCGGTGCGGGACGAGAGACGCTGTTGGCAGGGTGTTTGCTCCCTTCTTCTGTCACCTGAAATATTAGATCTCGTACACCTTCACCCAGCCTTAACTCTTAAGGGGGGGGGGGGGCGGTGGATATTTTTAGTCGAGCTGTTTTGCAAGGCTGGATCTTTCTCTTCCCGGTCCCTAAGCTCGGTTTAGCGCTTCCCTTGCCCCCGCCGCGTTATTCCTCGGGGGCTGCCAACTCTGACGGCCAAACTCTCACCGCCGGGATCTGAATTCCCCCGATCCCCTTCGCCCCCCCTTCACTCTCCTCCCCACCACCCACCCCCGGGACCGGTTATTCTTCGTGACCCGCGGTTCCCCGGCGGAGGCAGGGATGCTCTCCGCCGTGGCACGCATTGTCTCTCAGCCCATAAACGCCCGGCTGTCACTTCTAATAGCTCTTTTATTGCAATTCGTTAAGATGAGCGGTGCCACTGCTCCAGCCCCTACCCCACATCCGGCCTCCCAAGCCCACCCTCCCCACCCCGGGGGGCAGAGCCGGGGCTGGGGTCCCCCGGGGGTCGGGCCGAGGGAGCCGGGCCGCCCAGGTGAGCCCGGCTCCGGCAGGTGAGAGCGGGCGGCCCCGGCGCCATCCCGTGGCCGGAGCCCACGGAGCGCTCGGAGGGGCCAGCCCGACCGTCGGCAGGGCGAGTCCGGCCCTCGACGGGGCCAGCCCGGATCTCGGCGGGCCCCGGCGGGGACCCTCGAACCCTCTCCCCGCCCGCGGTGGGAGCGCGGAGCGCTCGGTTCAGCCGGCGTTCACTCTCTCCCTCCCTCCTTCCCTCTCTCTCTCTCATTAAGATAGGGCTTTATGCAGAACATCTGTAAGGGAAGGCAAAATAAATGACAACACTTTTACACCACTTCCTACTTAACTTTTCTTTTTATGTGGCTGCTCTGGATTTTCCGACGCTTTGTACTGCTCGAATCTTGTTTGGATGTTTGTACATGTAATACTCTGCCCACTTCAGCTCTTGGGACGGGCTTGTCTTGTGTTTTCTTTCTCTCTCTCTCTTTTTTTTTTTTCCCTCCTTTTTTTTCCCCCCTCTCTCCCACCCCCGTCCCAGCCTTGCAGACAGACTCTTTCACAATCTGCTCCTGTTCACTTTGCTGTCGGGGGGGGGGTGGAAGAGCAGCAGGATTTGTGCTGCCTCTTGTAGCCTGCGCCAGGGCAGGGGCAAACGGCTACACAAGTGGCGGGCATTAATCACGCCTTGTCTTTGCCGAAGGTGAGCTCCGTGCAACGGGGCACCCACTTATTCCCTCTTAAAATCCCCCCTTCTCCTTCTAGCCCGTCGCCTTCCTGTCTCCACTGAACAGCATTTTTCCCTGACCTGGGATCCGGACAATTGTCCTAATGGTATTTAAAGAAAACACGGATTAAACATTCATTAATGCTTTTCTCCCTTATTTAGACAGTAACCTCCGAAGCTGGGGTGCCCTGTGCGCGGAGCGTGTGTGAAGCCTCACTCCAACGAGGAAAAAACTATTTGGGGGGGTAGGGAGGTGGCTCCCACGGACCCCGAGGTGATTTTGATGTACTTTAAGAAGGTAGAATGTACTTTTAAAAGGGTAAAAATATCTTTTTGGGCGCCTGGATGCACTTGATGAACCGGGAACCACTTTCTCGGCTGAGTTGAAGCTCCCAAACCTCCTGAGAACTGGGACCAAAGTGGTGAAAAAGTGCCTGTGCTCTCCGGGAGCGCATCCCCCTTTTTACCCAGAGGATCAGAAGTGATGTCCTGGCTCCCGCCGTGTATTTTGTCTTCCCCCATCTTCCGTTTAACAGGAATAAATTCCCTCCGCCGCCACTTTTCCGAGACCGCCTTGTGAGCGTTTTAGCTTCCCTTTAAGTCCTTGCTATTAAAGAAGCGGCCGCAGCAACAGGTGAGCGGGGATTTTTCAGGGGTAGGAAGGTGGCGGCCGGTGGCCCCCGGGGGGGGGCTGCGGGCATCGAGCCGCCCAGGCGCGCATCGACCGCGGGGAAGGATGCTCCGGCGCCGGGGAAAGCGGCAGGGGCGAGCCCGGCGGTTTTCCAGCAAAACCCGCTGCTAGAAAATAAAACCCCCAGACCTCTCTAACCCCGGTTGTAGGCTAGGGAAGGATCCGTTTTGGGGAAGCGGAGCGAAAACTTGCGCAAATATTGTTTACACCTGCGACGCGAAGCTGGCTGTATTCTGCTGCGCTCGGCTTTAATTGGAAATCTTTTCCGTCTGCCCCAACTCCCGGATCATCTGGGTTTAATAAATTTTCACAACACCCCTGCTGCTCCAGAGAAACGCTGTGGCAGAAGTCGGCTCTGCCCGTGTTTCTGAATCCCAGCAGAAGAGTAATTACCGTAGGAGCAAGAGTGGCCTGGGACTTGTTTTAGGTCCAGGGGAAAGGGTTGGGGGGCCGGGGAGAGAGAAACCTGGCCATGAAGTGGGGGGCTGTAAAGCTTATGTACGTGTGTACACACACATACGTATATATAGAAAAGCAAGGAGCAAGTGCAAGATCGAAAGCAGAGCCTGTCTTTTCTGCAGCCACGTGTGCCATTAAAAGCAAATAATTCAAAGTAGTTTTAAACTATAAAAACATGGGATCTTTCCCCTTCTGTTAGTTTTGGGTTTGGGTTGTTTTTTTTTTTTTTGGGGGGGGGGAGGATACAGATCCCGTCTCCCCTTCTCAGATGACCTCGAAGGACCGGTTTTTTCACTTTCCCATGTGTGCGCGTTTGCGCTTTCCGGAAATCAATCTAAAGTTTGTCCAAAATACGAAACTAAAATAAAACAGCGCTGCAAAACCTCCCACGCCCTACAGTCAGAAAGGAGCCCCCATATTTTTTTTGCCTTTTTTTTTTAAATTATTATTATTTATTTCCATCTCATGCTCCCCACGGAAATGATCTCCGGAGGGTTTTTTTTTTTTTGGCTGGATCGTGCGTGGATGTGTGAGCTTGTAGAGAAAGGAGGTTTCTGGTGAAGCGCAGCGAGCTGCCGGTGCCCCGACGTGCCGGAGGGCCGGGGGCTGTCGGTGGGGCTGCCCCCGGGGACGGGGGTGAGGGTCTGGGCTGACGGTGTCGTGTGTCCCCCCACCCCACCCCGGCTCCACCACCGGCTGCCCCCGGCCGGCTCAGCCCCCGCGGGGAGTTTGTCCCCTGGCAGCAGGGAGAGTTGGAAGGCGGTGGGGAAGGAGGAGAGAACTTTTCCTCCCTCCCGGAGCGCCGCTCGGACGGAGCCCGCAGCCCCCTCCCCTGCACGTCGGGGGTCGGCTTTAGGCTGGCCGAAACGGCCAGGTTCTTCAGCGAAGCTTGCCGCTTACCCAAAAGTTTCCCAGGGCTGAGCCGGCAGGTTTCGGCTGCCTTTTTGCAGCCCCCGTACGAAGACAGGACGGGTGAAACCCTTCCCTCGCGGATGCCAGGGGTCAAACACACAGAGAGGAGCTGTAGGGGATGACAAAACCTCTTCCCAGCCGCCCCGAAACCTCCTAACTGGAGCACTGAAAAATATTAAAGCTCTTCCCTCCTCCCCAAGAAAATCGGTGGGGGTTTAAAAATGTCTTTCCCTGCGCTGGGGATGGTTTGGGCTCTGTTTCATGCGGGAGGGAAGGAGTGGAATGAAATTACTGGGGACACGGTCACGCCGTGGGTCCCCCCACCGCAGCCACCCCGGAACTCCTCCGCTGCCCAAATGCGTCGGGAATATCCACTTTTAACGGGTTTTTTTTTTGAGTCCTGCAGCCCACGGCGAGAGCTGCAGCCGGGGCGGGGGGGGGGCAGTGGACGGAGTGGTGGCGGTCGCGGGGTCCCGCTGCCGCCCCCCGGGGGACACGGCGCTGCCCGGCCCGGGGTCGGGGGGAATTCGCTTGAGCACGTCAAGGGCTCGGGGCTGGTGACAAACGTCGCGACCAGACAGGAGTTGTCCGCTGCCTCCTCTTCTCTTTCATGTATCTGCCGCCTTGGGGTGTGCGTGTGGGGGTTACAGCTCTTTTTAATTGAAACCTAGTAAGGAAAATAGTAATGGATACCAGGCTGCGATGGAGAATACGTGTCCGCGGCTACATGATGAGTGTTAGTTCAGCAGACTTAAGAAGCCGATTCTTCTTCTCTGTCATTTCGCTATTGACAGCAGCCCCTATTAGATTTACCATGTCCTTTTGCAACAGCTGGTCCTTCCCCCCCCCCCATCCCCTGCCCTCCCCTCCCCCGGGCCGAGGTATCAATCGATGGCCGGGTGACTTGGTGGCATCTTGAAGAAAAGGGGAGCAAAGTGCGTGTCAAGCGTCGGTGCCGGAGGCTCCCGGTTCCTCTCCTTGCTCTGATGCAACCCGGCGTCTGCCGTGTGCCCGCTGGGGGCTCAGCACCGCCCGGGCTCCAGCACCGCTCCGCAGCCCCCCGGGGGATGCTGCCCGCCCACCCCCGCGGGGAGGGGGGCGCGGAGGAGACCCCGGGGACGGCGGGGGGTGGTGGTGGGGGAATGGAGATGGGAAAAGCTTCGTCTCTGGGTTGTTAAAAGAACACGGCTGATGGTCAAAGTAGATAAAATCGGTTACTTTGCCGTGTGCTCTCGAGTGCCTTGTTCTACTGGGTCTGCAGGGAGGCGGGGGGGTGGGGGGGCGATGTCGCATCTGGAGAGCTGGAGGGCTGCTGCGGGAGGAACCGGCCCTCCTCGGTCCTGTTGTTGTGTTGTGTGTGTGTTTAAATAATTGAATAAACGTATCCACTCCTTCCCTCTTTCCCCCTCGCACGCAGGCACACACACACAAAGACAGCATTGAAAAGATAGATCTGTTTGGCTATAGGAAACGACAATTAGTGCTACTTCCTGAGCGGCAAAACTGTATGTATATGCCCGGCTATTTTAAGAAAAAAAAAAAAACCCTTATCCAAATAGTGAACTCTATTTCTGCTCGGCCAACGGTGGTGGAAGCAGAAGGATGGGTGTAGAGAGGGTGCGGGAGGGAGCGGGGCTTTCATTTCGCCTCTGCCAGCGACACACCGGTGAGAACAAGACCGGGGAGGGGGGTGTGGAAAGGGCCGTCGGGGCTGCGTGTGCAGCGGGTGATGCTTTGTGGCAAGGAGAAACCGAGTGGTACAAAAACAGCTCGAAAAGGGTAAAAGGGATGTGAGCTGGGGAGGGAAGAGGATCGGCCCCGAACCTTGCCGTGCCCCGAAATGCCCCGGTCGGTGAGGCCGGGCCCGGCCGGGAGGCGGAGGGGAGAGCTGCGGGAGGCGGCTCTGGGTGCTCCTTTATTTTCTTTTCCCGTGAGTGGCAAAGTGGAGGCGACTGGAGAGCGTCAGAGCCGGCTGGGGACGGGGACAAGGTGAACACATGTCTTGCTGTGGGGAGGGGAGGAACTGGGGCAGGAGCGGTGATCTGATCATGAACGATGATTTGTGAGGGGAGCAAAGAATCATAATCCTGGATGTTCGGGCTCCCACCAGAACCGGCACCCGGTAGGAGCCAGGAGCCAGGCCGGGGGGGAGCTCAGGAGGAGTGCAGAGCTGGGGGCTGTTTGCGGCAGAGGCAGGCAGGGAAGGACAGCTAACTGCCAGCGCTGCGGTGACCCCAGGCTGGGGGGACGCTGCTACCTGACCCTGCAGCGGCTCTGCCACGGTCAGTGCCACGCTGCTCCCACCGGGCTGGGATGAGCTGTGCCGGGGGTGTGGGCAGCCTTTCCCAGGGGGACACATCCCAGCAAGGGCTGGAGGGTGAGAAACCTCTCCAACTGCTGCTTTTCTCTGTTTTTTTTCCCCTGTGCTCCAACAAGGCATGTGTAACACTGTCTCCAGGCTCCCCCCAGCCCTTGCAAAGCCCTGAGCTCGGCTGTGCTGGGAAGGGGACCTGACCCCCCCTGCTCCCCCCCTCTACTTCTGTTGGGAGAGATGGGAACAGCCCCTTTGGTTGCGGTGGGACACGATGGGGCCCAGCCTCCTCAGAGAGAGACGTGTGTTTTTTTTCTTCCTTGCTATTTCTACTGCCTTGCCGTGCTTTTTTGGGCCTGAACAGATTATTTTGCAAAGTTTTCGGGCCAGGCGTTCCGTGAAATTCAACTGTCAATTGGAGGAAGGGCTCTGCTAAAGTGAAAGGTAAAGAGCTGCTGTAGTGACCCCCCCTCTCTCTGTAGCAGTTTATGTAGTCTGAGTATATAGACTCGCTCCCTAAGGGACCCGTTTCATTACATTTGTGGCCTGCAGTGCCACTCTGGGATGGAGCTGCGTCAACACGGCCCTCGTTTACTGACACCTTTTGCTGGGCCTGCACAAGGCGGGGAAGAGTTTCCCTCGGAAGAAGCGTGTAATCGCCGCTCACCAGACGCCCCCCGTGCTTCAGCCAGTATTTACTGCAAACCTGCCAAAGTAAACCAGCCCGCTGCGTTTTATTTCGGATAAACACAGCGCGGCCACGGTGGGGTGTTGCCTTCCGAAGGGCTGGAGACGGAGCGGAGGCTGCGGCGCCAGGGGAAAGGGAGGGAGGAGAGGGATGGATCCGGCAGGGTGCGGGGCGGCTGGCAGGCAGGATGGGCCCAGGCCCCTGGGGATGCTTAGGACCAGCAGCGTGATAAGGAAATGCATAGATAGGATGCAAAACCCCACTTAGGTTGCGCACGTTGGCCCTGCTCACCGGGCCTGTCCTCTCCTGCGGAGCACCCAGCACACGTAGGGGGTGCAAGGGACACCTCAGGTTTTGCCGTCGGAGCAGGGATTTGCGATGTACCCCAGGGCACAAATCCCTCCTGGTTGCACACACCCACGCAGCATCTCCACGTACGCACACACAGGCCCTGTAGCACACACACAGCCCCTCCACGCACGCACGCACGCCTCGGAGCTGCTCCCGCAGGCCTGGGAGAGGACGTGTGGGCCCGAAAGCTGCGCTGCCTTTATTTTTCTCTTGCCTCCTTCCTCCAGCTGGCTGTTCAGGCCACCGGGAGAGAGCCAGAGCCTCTCTCCTCCCACACCTCCAACACACATGCATGGGGCAGGCTCGCTGCACGCCCCGAGCTCTCGTGCAAACGCTAAAAGTTGCTTAGGAGGGTGAAATCTGAGCAAGCGGGGCTCTCCCAGCCGCTCAACCACCAAAGGCCCAGGGTCTGGCCAGCTCCGCTTTCCCCCCGGCCTGAATTGAACCAGGGCAAAACCAGCGAGGTGTCGGCAGTGGCGGCATCAGGGAGTGGAGGAGAAATGGGGAAGGAAGGTGGGAGCCGCTCCCCCCGCCCCGGCCTTTGGCTCTTGTGCTCTGAGATTAGAGAGCCCCGGCCTGGCCGCTCTCCGGGGAGACAGCGGAGACCTTTCATGCCTCTTTGAAGAGCCAAGATAGTGTCGGCCTTGGTGCAGCCCAGCCTGCAGACGGGCCGGGAGGCGCGGGTTCAGCCGGCTATCTCAGCGTGCTATCACCCTGCCTCCCCCCGCGACCAGCCCCATTCCCACCTCCACCCCGCTCCCGGCCCTTCGCCATCGGCCGCTCTGATCTCCTCTTCTTTTTTTCTTTTTTTTTTTTTTCTTCCCCCCCGGCCCCCCCGGTCTTCTTCCCCACTGCTTTGCCGTTCATTTCTGCCGGCCTCCTTATTTATTTATTTCTGCTCCTCGCTTATTTATTTATTTCTGACCAAGAGGCGGCTAACAAGTAGCTGGAAGCACTGGCCAATATTTAACTAAGATGGCTGGCCATCAGGTCCCTTTTGTTTGCTTGCAAATTAATCATCCAGCGCGCAGTCGGCGCCAGGGTAGATTTATCACACACAGAAGGGGGAATGAGGCGGCCGAAGGGAGACAAAGACTGTTCGCACCTTCCCGCTTTTGATCTTAGATTAGTGCAGCCTCCCTTCATAATACGAGTCTCCAGGGGGCTTCGTCGGGGAGGTCACTCGGAACTGGCGGAAGTTTGCACGCCATTAGCCAGACGCCGAAATTGGAAATCATAAGCGGCAAACATTTTATTTTCCTACGCGGGCCGCTGCGCGGGTGGGTGCCGAGCGCGGTGCAAGGTGCGGGGCAGGCGCGGAGGGCGACAGCGACTCCGGCCTCTGCCGCGGCGCCGACGGCGCGCACCGGCGGGGCGGGCGCGGGGGCCGGGGCGCGGCGGGGCTGGGAGCGGCTGCGCTTGTCCTGCGGGAGCCCGCGGGCACCTCCTGGTTCCCGGGAGAAAACGGCGGCCCGGTTGGGGCAAATTGCCGCAAACTTCTCGAAGCCGCCGGGCGTTTGTTGTGGGCTCTGTTTAAGGGGAAGGTATTAGGGTTTGGGGGTTCTCACCGCGGCGGCGGCTGGAGACAGGAGCCCGAGAACCGGTTCCGAGCAGAGGTTGCAGAAAAGACTCGCTCCCTCCGTTGATAACTAGCTGAACAGCCCAGCCGAAGCTCCTGGCTTCGTGAAACATATCAGACTTCCCCCCTCCCCGTCTTCCCCCCCCCCAATCTTCTTTGAACGCATTACTCCCGCTTCCTTTCCTCCCTCCTCCTCTTTTCTCCATCCCCCCCCCCCCGGCCCCCGCCCCTGACCAAAGGGGAGATATTTTGGTGAATGCAAAGCGATCCTAGACGCTGGTTACTACAGGGACTTCACCAAGCTGGCGCCAAGCGCTCTTAACCATGTGCGTCAAAAATGCAATGTTAGAAGAGCTAATCACTTTAGAGGTTCCGCTCCCATCTGCGCGCAGCCAGCGCCGAGCCCCCGCGCTCCGCTCCCGCAGGATTATCTTCCCCCTTTCAAACAGGATCGGGGGGTGTCGGGAGATCCCCCAGCCCCCCCCCCCCCGGGGGACTTAGAGGGGGTGATTCGGCACCTCCCAGCGCTGGGATATCCCGCCTGCCCGCCCCCCCCCCCCCCCGCCCCGTGCCCTGCATGCCCACGGCTCCCACGACACGCACAACCGCCAGCCCCCTCTTGCCGCCCGGCACTGTCACTCCCCCAGGAATATGTCTCCCCAAAAACTTCCCAACCGGATCCCACCCGCCTCTTCCCTCTCCGTGGGGCCGGCGCAGACCCACGCGTGATGCCTTCCCCGGGGGTGTGTGTGTGGTGGGGGTGGCTGGTTCCATGCGAGCCCGGGCAAGGGGGTAACCCGGGGATGGGCCCCCCCTCCCCGCCCCGGCGCTGCCCCGGCCCGGGCGCAGGGAAAGCCGCACTTCCCGTCTCCTCCCCGCGCACCTCATGGAAGAGGAGGGGTGTGGGAGCGTAACCCTCTCGGCGCCGGTGCCAGCCGAGTGGCCTTAATCCTCAGCGCCAAAGAACGGGAGAGAAGAAAAAAAAAATATATATATAAATAAATAAGTAATAAAAAAATTCCCATTTTCCAGCCGCCTCACACACCCCTATCCCTCGCCCGCCGCGATGAGCAGCCGCCGGCCCCGCGGCTGAGCCCGGCGGCCCCCGCTCGCCCCGCCGCAGCCTGCAGCCGCCCACGACAACAATAATAACGGCGGCCGCGGCCGCTGGGGCAGCCGGAGCCGAGCCCCGAGCCGGGGGGGAGACCCGCAAAGCCCCTTCTCGGGCCGGCTCCCACCCCCCCGGGGCTCGCCCCCAGATTTGCGGGTGGGGGGGGGGAAGGAGAGCTCCCGGCCCCCTGGCCTGGAGGTCCTGTCTCGTTTAAAGAAAGCAACTTTCCCGTGGAGGTGGCGGGGGGGCAGAGGAGAACCGGGTTGGGGGGTGGGTGTGTGTGTGTGTGGTGACACCAACCCCGGCGGCAGCCGCGACGCGGCGGGGATGGGCGTGCGGCGCGGCGGGCCCCCGAGGTGGGTCCGGAGCTCCGGCGGGGGGGGGGGGCGGCGCGGAAACGCAGCCGGGGTCGGCAAGCGGCTGCCGGGGCAGAGCTCGCAGTGCCCGGCCCGGGTGTGCGGCGTGGGGATGGAGGGGCACGCAGCTCCGGACCCCACCATCATGCGTGGAGACATCCCCCCCCCACCTCCCCAGCCCTCTCCCAGCGCCCCGGCCGCCTCTCCGGGGCTGCTTTGGAAGCTCCTACCGGGGAAGGCGGCCGGAGGAGAGCGCACTGGAAATGCCCAGGCTGCCATCTCGCCGGGGCCGGGGGGCGAGGCGGCCCCCAGCACCCCCCCCTAGAGGCGGGTGCTCCCGGCCGCCCTCCCCGGCGCTGCCTTGCTCCCTCCCCTCTGATCATGTTGACATATTCACACGGCCCGGAGTACTAGTGATGCTTTGCTGCAGCGTTACAGTTTCCGACACCTTCTTTTTATAACTCGGCTCTGTCCCCCTTCCACTCGACCTGTCAAAACCACGCCTATGGAGCCACACAATTGGTCCGAAAGCGTCAAAGAGCCAATCAAGGAGGCTCCAGCTCCCTTGTAACCCACAACACATCCATACAATCTGGTGCACGCAGAGCACAGACTCACAGGGAATTCTCAGAGCTGAGAGGCTCCTTCTCCCTCTCTCTTTCTCTTTTCCTCTCTTTCTCCCCCCCTCTCCCCTCCTTTTTTTTTCCCCTCTTCCTTTCTCTTTCCCTCTCTCTTTCTCCTTCTCTCCTTTGCTGGAGCGGAGACAAGAGTGTAATTCTCCCAGATTTTTTTTTTTTTTTTTTTTTAAGGCAGAGTGAAAGAGAAAGAGAGGGGGGAAAAAAATTAAAAGGAAAAGGAGGAGGGTGAAAGAAAGAAGAGATCCTGATGGAAATCAGGGCACCCTGACCAGCTCCTGCTTGGAGAGGGGGAAAGGCGAGGCGGAAACGAGATTTCCCTACAAGTTTTTGCTGCTGAAGGTTGCTCAGGAGCCTTCCTCGGTCGGCGAGGGGGGGTGGGTTTGTTTGCTTCTTTCTGCTTTCCCTCCCTTCCCAGCCTCTGCTCTGCAGCCTGACCGTACGGAGGAAAGGTGGAGGGGTGGGGGGGAGGGGGGGGGGAGAGCCAGCCACCCAAAAAGAAAACCCAGCTTCCAGCCGTCACCCTCCGCCGCGAAAGAAGAGAAGGGGGATCGAGACTAAGAGAAAAAAGAAGAAGAAGAAAAAAAAGGATCTCGGCTTGTCCAGCCCTTCTGCGGCAACAGGAACAGACAGCGAACCCGGTGGATTTTTTTTTTTTTCTCCCCTTCTTCGGCGTTTCTTTTCCAGCGCAAGGACTTCCACTCAGGAAAAAAAAAAACAAACCCACAAAACAAACCTGCAGAGACCGAACACACAAAAAAAGCAAGACTAATAATGAACAATCCTGTTAATCCGCTGTCCCGAGGGCTGGGGATGTGCCCCGGCTCGGGAAGTTGTAGGCTGTAGAAGTTCTGCCTCTCCCCCATGTACTGTGCTGTCTAGAGCTTGTTTCTCCCCACCCTATTTTTTTTTTTATTTTTGGTGCTTTATTGCTGTTATTGTTATTATCTTAATTTTTCTTCTTCATGATGTGCTGTTAGAAACCACTCCGGGACTACTCCAGCAGTAGGAAGACCGAGGAGTGGAGTGGATGAATATACCGATGAGAGATCCAGTAATCCCTGGGACAAGCATGGCTTATCATCCTTTTTTACCTCACCGGGCACCGGACTTTGCCATGAGCGCTGTGTTGGGACATCAGCCTCCCTTCTTCCCGGCTCTGGCTTTGCCTCCCAACGGGGCAGCCGCCCTCTCCCTTCCTGGGGCTCTGGCTAAACCCATCATGGATCAGTTAGTGGGGGCTGCAGAGACTGGTATCCCCTTTTCTTCCCTGGGTCACCAGGCGGCAGCCCATCTGAGGCCTTTAAAAACTCTGGAGCCAGAAGAAGAGGTGGAAGATGATCCGAAAGTGCATCTGGAAGCCAAAGAGCTTTGGGAACAATTCCATAAAAGAGGCACGGAGATGGTGATTACCAAATCGGGAAGGTAGGTCTGGGTCGGGGGTTTGTGCCTTTCCCCCCACACCCTGCTTCTCCCCCGCTCCTCGGTCTCTGCACCCCACCTGGCTGCTCCAGAGCAAGGCTCTTTCGCCGGCAAATTCCTCCTTTCACCTGGAATTATGGAAAGTTTTAGGCAGCTCAAGATCCGAGCCCGTCTCGGGCACCGCTGAACCGGCCCTGCTCAGCGTGTGTGGGGGGCGAGGGGGGTCCCTTCATGGTTCAGTAGCTTAATACTTTCTGGAGAGGACCGGGAGCAGAAAGAAAATAATTTGGGGTTGGAAAAGGAGCTGGCCTGGCTTCAGCCTTGCTACGGGTAGTTTTTCTTCTTTAAGAAAAAGAAGGGGGAATAAAGGAAAGGATTATTTGGAGCGGTGTGTCGCTGCTGGTGAGGCAGGAGCTGCAGATAGGCTCAGTTTATCAGTTGCTTCGCTTGTGCCTATCTCGCTGCTGGGATGCAGGCTTGCATTTGTGCTGACTAATTCTATCTGGAAACGCACAAAAAGCTGAAAAAAACCCCAAAACCAACAAACAAAAAACCCAGCCAGCGGTCCTGCAGCCGCTGCTGTAGTGGCAGGGAAGGTTTTGCAGCTCCGCGCTGCCTGTCCCTGTATTTGTGTAACCTTCACCTGGGAATGAATGAACGCAGACGGCGCGTCCACCCTCGGCGTCGCTGCTTTTTATGGGTTTGCCCATCCGAAATCCCCCTCCCTACGCGCTGCTCGCCCGTCTCCGTGCTCTTTTACAACTCTCCCTGTTGCCGTGATGACACGTAGGGAGAAACCCCCTTCGCAGCCGGGTGTTTTGTTGGTTTTTGTTGTTGTGTTTTTTTTTTTTTTCTCAGAGACTCTCTTAGAAACCTCCCAAACAATTCGCGTGTAATTTGCCAGGAGAATTACTCGAGGAAGCCACTCCTGAAAAGTCTTCTTAGATGGCCTTCAGCTGCCTTGCTGGAGCTTCACCTACTTGCAAAGCACTAGTTGCAGGCTCAGGGGGGGAAAAAACAACCCCAAACTTAAGTGCAGCAAGGAGTGTGTGTGGGGGGGAATAATAAATCCCCTCTCCCATTTTACTGCTCTCCCGAAGTTTTCCCTGTTAATTGTGGTCAAAAGTTTTTGCGCGTAAAGCCTCGGCGGGTATTAAGCGCTCTTCCATGTTGCAAAGTCATGTGTTTCCTTTTAAGTTGAGATTGCTGAATGCCAACCGCTCGATATAATAAACAGCAAATTTGTGGTATCCTGTTGCAGTTTGGAGCTGGACTCGGGAGCGGAGGGGAGCGGGCTTTGCAGGGAGCCCTCTGCACAAATGGGTTATCACCGGGAGGCTGGAGCCCTGGGAAAGCCACGGCGGCCACCCTGCCCTCACTCCAGGGTTGTTTTTGGGGTTTTTTTTTTCCCCCCTCTTCTGCAAAGTGAAAAACTCCCCTCGCCGCTCTTCAGGGGTGCAGTGGGTTAGAATAATGCGGGATATTTATTTTCTCGGGGTGCTGTCTCTTCCCGTGTCTTTGTTTAGCGGGGGGGAAAGGAAAGTAAGGAGAGAGCTGAGAGCCCTAAATGAGGCTTTGCTGTTTAGGAATGGCAGAGGGAAGGCGCCTGCTGATTTCTAGGGAACACGCACCTCTCCCATCCCAGGGACCATTTTCTCCTGAAACTTTTAAGCGTCTGAGAAACATTTTCGCTGAGGGTGGGGGGAAGCCTTTTTTGCTGGGCGGGGGACACACACATACACACACACACACGACTTTTCTGCTTCTGAGAGCTGAAGCTATTGCTTGGTGGACGCGCTGCCGAGATTCAGGAGCTTATTTAAACACTGTAATTAATTTTATTTTATTTTCGTCTTGTCTTTTCTTTACACATCCCCCCCCCCCTTTCTCTGCCCATAGGAGAATGTTTCCTCCATTTAAAGTGAGATGCACTGGACTGGATAAAAAGGCCAAGTACATTTTATTGATGGATATTGTGGCGGCTGATGATTGTAGGTACAAATTCCATAATTCCCGGTGGATGGTAGCCGGCAAAGCTGACCCTGAAATGCCAAAGAGAATGTACATCCACCCGGACAGCCCGGCCACCGGCGAACAATGGATGTCCAAAGTCGTCACCTTTCACAAGCTGAAGCTCACTAACAACATCTCTGACAAGCACGGATTTGTGAGTGCCTTTTACACCTTCCTTTGCCCCCCCCACCCCTAACCCCTTTTTCCCTGCTCGCTGCCCGGCCGGAGCGGTGGGTCCCGGCGGGGGGGATCCGCGGCTGCTCGGCCGGAGCCGTGTCCGCAGCCCCGGCCGTCAGCTCCCGCCGGTGGCCGAAGCGTGGGGAAAAATGGGGAATAAATGCCCCCCTCCACGCACAGGGGGATGTGCATGTGTCCGGTTTATAGTGTTCCTTGATTTATTTTTTTTTTTTCCTGTAGCTGAGGTCAGGAGTAAACACTCGAGTTTATTCTGTAAGCTCTCGGTGCTATTCAGCATTAACTTTAGAGATATATTTCCAGCGTTAGTGCAACTCGATATTTCTAGGAACTGTGGTGACTTTATATATCTATATGTATTTTTTTAATAAAGTCGATCACGCTTTTTAAGCGTAGGAAAATGATATGCATATGTGTATAAAGGGCTTAAAGGCCTAAGTACGCAAACATTTAAATATATATTAATCTGGATAATGTAAAGCAAACCGGAGTGAAAATAAACAGGGACCAAAATCAGAGGTCAAGTTGCCCATTCATGTCTATCCACTCCTTTACATTTACTGGGTGTGCAGAGATAAAAACTTACCCTAAGAGTGAAATCAAACAAACCCGCTGATAAGTGCTCTGACGATCCTTGTGCCATTTCTTTCTATTCCTGGGAAAGCCTCCGCCTCCGAGCCGGGGGTTGCTGGTGGTGGCCGCGGTCGGGGGATCTCTAATGTGCCGAAGATTGCATTTGCTGCCTGTGATTTGATTAGACGATACATTTTTGCCTTTCGCAGAAGGCCTTAAGTGGATTGGGGCAAGCAATTAGCTCTAGCCAAGGCTCTCGTGGTGGTGTTGCTATTGTAGCTGCTGCTGTTTGGGTTTTTTTTGTTTTTCGGTTTGGTGTTTTCTTTTTTTTTTTTTTTTTTTACTTGATTTTAATTTTTTTGAAATCAAAAAGACATCGCGGCCGGAGCCCAGGCAGCTTCTCCCCCTCTCCTAGGAGAGCTCTGCTGGGATTTTACACACACCCCACATCCCTCCCCCCCGGAAAGGTCCAGCGGAGAGCCTAACCCCGGCGAGCTGGAGCTGTCAGTGCTTTTTGTTGGATGCTGCAAGGCGTGTGCGTGTGTTTGGAGTGTGCTCGGCGGGGAGGAGGAGTGAGGGGAGGAAGGAGAGGGGAAGGCAAATTAGGAGGAGAAAGTGCCGATGGCTGGGGGAAGTGCGAGGCGGGGGGTGCTGCTCCAGCTGACCGTCTTCTTTCCCCCCCCACCCCCCTCCTTTGCCCTCTCTGCTGCCGGCCGCTGCCCCCCCACTCCCAGACCATTTTAAACTCCATGCACAAGTACCAGCCCCGGTTCCACATCGTCCGAGCCAACGATATTCTCAAGCTTCCCTATAGCACGTTCAGGACCTACGTTTTCCCGGAGACTGAATTCATCGCAGTGACCGCATACCAGAATGATAAGGTAAGGAGATTAAGAAAGGATTTGTTTTACGTGTTTTGGCTTTTAAGAGAGCTTTTACTCTGCATTGTTCCCTTAAAAAAAAAGTCACGAAGCCCATCCCGCTCCTCTCTCTCTCTCTCTCTCCCCCTCGTCTTTCCCCCCAAAACCTGCTCGATCCAACTTCGGGAAGGCGCCGGGGGAGGGGGTCGGGCACTCTCTTAATACCGACCTCAGGGAAGGCAATTAAAAGGGAGATCGGGGTGTGTGTGGGGGGCTGTTTAGGGTTTTTTTTCGCTCCCCGGTATGGAGAAGGGGGTAGGATGGGGTGGGGATCGCTGTTCTCAGTGTGGATTTAATCTAAGACGCATCAGAAACAAGAAAAAAAAAAAAAAAAAGAAAAAAAATCGGCTCCGTGTGTCGAAAGACAGAGGGGGGAGAGCAGTGGGGCTGGAGATTTTGTAATTCTTCCTGGCCTTTGTGCTGTTTTAGCTCCTTTAACAGCAATTGGCAATAAGGCTGGAGCGCACGTCTGGTTCCTATTATTATTATATTATGATTTTTTTTTTTTGCATCCTGCAGTGTTTTATTATTTTTTGTGGTGCAGAAATATGCTCTGATCAGAGAGGGGTATCTCACTTGAATTTAGCTGGAAGGTCTGAAAGAGCCAGTGTGAGAAAGTTTCGCAGCGCTGCAGACGCTGCCTTTCCATTTCTGCTGGTTTATTGTCGCTTGCGACGAAGGTGGTATATTTGGGAGAGTGGCAAATGGTGAATTTACGATAATTAAGTCAAGTGGAAGGAAGCGAAGGAGCCAGAAAAGGGGCTTTGATTTATTTTTTTTTTTTCTGTCTATAAATTATAACTTTGTGTGCGTTGAGCGCAGAGGGTCTGGATGTGCGGCGCCCGCTCGCTGCAGCTTCCCCGTGCCTCTCTCTGCCCCCTCACATCCTTCTCTGTTAAAAATTAAGGGATGAAGAGGAGGGGTTGGGGGGATCCTGCACCCTTCTGCCCTCGGTTTCCAAAAAGCCACTTCTCCCGCGGGGCTCGGGCTATTTTCCTCTCTTTCTGCGGCCGGGCGCTCGCAAGGAAACGGAAAGAAAAATGTGTGTACAGAGAGTAGACTTTGCTTTGGGACTTATCAGCAGGGCTGTTGGCTCCGGTCTATCAGCTGGGGCCGGCTTGGTTGAAGGACAGAATGGAGCATGTTTGTCTGATTGCCATGAAATCGGCTGGAAAGCGGCGTGCGGGAGCGGCGGGGAGCCCTCGGCTCCGGCGCTGCGGGAGCTGCCCTGCCGGCAGGTCAGAAGGCAGGGCCGGGATCACCTGGATTAAAAAAAAATCCTGCTGGTTTTTAGCAGTGGGTTTTCCTGCTCTTTCCTGATCCCGCGTGTGCGGCGGCGGAGGTTGGGGGGGGTGTGGAGGGTGTAACTCGGGAGCCGGGGCCGGTCCTGCCCCGCACTCAGGGTTTGCTTTTCGGGGTCTTGCTCTCCTCTCAAATCGGAGCGTTGTGGCGCTTCCAGCCCTATCCAGGACCGGGAGCTGGGGGGGGGGTGAGGCTGGCAAGCGGCATCCCCGTCCCCTCCGCCCGCATCCCCTTATAGCGAGGGGAGCCCCCGGCCGGGCTTTGAATCCGCCTCCGCGCATGGTACGCGCAGGTACGGGGACTTACAGGGCGCCCCGAACTCCCCCCCCCCTCCCCTCCCGATCCATCCAAACGCAGGAAGAAACAGCCATTCCCTGCGTTAACCCGAATCCCGAGGAAACCTCCAAGCGTTCACCAAAAAACTTACACCCCCGCACCCCCCAAAAAATGAAATGAACTGGCTCCTGGCACCCCCGGCGCCCCAATACACACGCACACGCGGAGCATAACGCCATTATATAAAGTATTTTATTATAGCAACGGGGTGGGCATGATTCCTTTGCGGTTTAATTATGGCATTTAAAGAGTTTTAAGCGCAGGCATAACTTGCATGGATTGCATTGCACGGCTAAATTAATTCCGATGCGGTGGCAGCGACACGGGGCTCTTTCATTGCCACCACAGCCCCGGTCACCGGTCGGCCCGGACGGGGCATTGGGGGCAACCTGCCTCCAAACAGTCGGGAAAACACAGAGATTCACCCCAAAATGAGGGACCTTTGCCCCCTGCCCTGTCCTGCTCATGCTGGGGTCCTGCCGGTGCTGGGGGAACTGGGGAGAGAGTTTTTTTTACTGTTGTTTTTTAACATTAAATCTCCTGATTTCTGCCCCAACACCCTGCCTATTTTTTTTTTTTCTCTCCATCCTCTAGATCACTCAATTAAAAATTGACAACAACCCCTTTGCCAAAGGTTTTCGGGACACCGGGAATGGAAGGAGGGAAAAAAGGTGAGTCTGGACAGATTATATATAGGCGCCTCGTTTGGTTTTTGTGTGTAAAGCTCTGAACGTGAGCAGAGGTCAAAAATCACCTCGCCTGGCCTCCAAAATTCGTAAGGATCTTGTCATTAATAACGCCAAACTGATTGCAGGGGAATTCTGTTCTGCTTGCCATGGTTATTTTTCACATCGGAGGGGACGGCTGGCCAAAGGGATGGTGGTACATTAAGCAATTATCACTAGAGAAAGAAGTTTCCTTCAAAATTTTGAGAGGAACATTACATTATAGTGCGTATCTGGGACTAAAGAGGGAGAAGTGAGGGCAGCGCTGATCGCTGGTTGAATCTCCTCTGGTGTTTTCCTGGGGACTGTATTGAAAAGACTAAAGTGTGGAGGAGAAACATATAAATAAACTGTTTTGACAGAGGTGTCTCGTGAATATGGAAGTAATTAATGATAGAAGATTCTTTATTTTTTCCAAAAACAGTAGGATACAGTTTGTACCCCAGGTAGACAGAGGGAGAGAACTCATTTTAATGCGACTCCCGCTTTTTATTTTTTAAGAATGGAGAAAATAGAGAAGGGATGATTATTATTTTTTTTTCTTTGATGGGGGATACGTCTTTGCTTTGTTTTGTTACAGGAGAGAGGATATTTTAGCTATTTGCGCTTGGGTTTGGCTAATGAATAAATCTGTTCCTGTCTTTTTTTTTTTTTTAACAACAAAAAAAATAGGGGGGGGGGAGAGAATGTAATGTAAAACAAGAGGCCTCTCTCCCTGCTCAGCACTGAGCCCAGCACACACACACACCCCCCAGCTCCTCTTGTCCGTCAGTGTGAAAATAAAGCCAACGCTGGAGCCACAGGACGGAAATGATTTCTAATTTCTCTCTAAATATAAATAGATTTTTTACTCCGGGTTAATTGTTGGTGAAAAGATTACATAAAGTGCCTAACAAAATAACCACTTCCTAGCAATCTTAGCAACCATTAAGATGGCTCATATCTCTGGAACATCCTCGGGTTTTAAAAGCTAATCTCCAGGGAATGCTTCCCTCTCCCCTCCGCCCCTTGTCTTTAATATCTGCCCTTGCTGAGGAGCTGCTCACGCTTCCAAGAAATCTCCTCTCATTAGCAGCCAAGTCCTGCCTGCGAGAAACGCCTTCCCCCCTCGAGAGGACCTTGGCCCTTAATTCCCTTGCCCCAGCCATCCCCAGACAGGGACTCAGGAAGGGATGGGGGGGTCTTGGGGGGGGTCCTGGGGGCTTGCTGGGGTCCGCTCGCCTAGCGGGTGCGTGTGCCCGCAGGAAGCAGCTGACCCTGCAGTCCATGCGGGTGTACGATGAGAGGCAGAAGAAGGAAAACCCCACCTCGGACGAGTCGTCCAACGAGCAGACGGCCTTCAAGTGCTTCGCCCAGTCCTCCTGCCCCGCCGTGCCCGCTGTCGGCACCTCCAGCCTCAAAGGTGAGACCTGTGGCCCCCAGACCCTGCTGCGTCCCCTCGGGGAGAGCCTGGGTGCCGGCTCTGTGAGAGGACGGATCCCGGCCTGCACCCCTGTCCACTGGCACCAGCGTTTCTTCCTTCCTTCCTTCTTTCCTTCATCTTTCCTTCTTTCCTCTGTTTTCTCTCTTTGCGCTCTCCTCTTGTTTCTTTCTCTTCTTTATCTCTGTTCTTTTCCCCTCCCTCTCCGGCCTTCTTTCCCTTCTTTCTTTCCCTTCTTTCTTTCCCTTCTTTCTTTCCCTTCTTTCTTTCCCTTCTTTCTTTCCCTTCTTTCTTTCCCTTCTTTCTTTCCCTTCTTTCTTTCCCTTCTTTCTTTCCCTTCTTTCTTTCCCTTCTTTCTTTCCCTTCTTTCTTTCCCTTCTTTCTTTCCCTTCTTTCTTTCCCTTCTTTCTTTCCCTTCTTTCTTTCCCTTCTTTCTTTCCCTTCTTTCTTTCCCTTCTTTCTTTCCCTTCTTTCTTTCCGTCTCCCCCTCTTTTTCTTTCCCTTCATCTTTCCGTCTCCCCCTCTTTTTCTCTCTCTCTGCCCTCCTCACTCTCTCCCTCTCCCCCCGGCCTCCCTCTCCTCCCGCCGCACGTTCATTCCTCCCCTCCTTGGTTCAGAAAGGAGCCAGCTCCGAGTCAAGGGAGCAAAGACAGACCACGGGGCAAAAGTTCAAAACTGGAGTCACTCCATTAATATTCCTCTCTGAATCTGTTATTAGAGGAAGGATCTTTCCCCTGGATACAGTCCCGAACTTTGTTATAGAAAAGTCACCCTCGATTTCTCTCCGTGCAGGGTTGGGAGCTGTCTGCAGTTCTCTCACATGTATTAATCCATCCAGAGGCGGGGGGGGGATGCAGGGGGGAGGAGGAAACAACCTCTTTTTTGTTGCTGCTTTACTCGTTTGTTTAAAGTCCTGCCGAGCTGAGGGGAGGGGAGCTGGGAGGGGACCCGAAAAGCAAACCAGAGCTTCGCACCTGGGGCGCTGAAATTAGGAGATGAAGTGCAGAGGAATCCAGCGCAGCCGTGCATGCGTTTGGGGAGGAGGAGGAGGAGGAAGGGGGGGGGGGGGGTCCAGGGGGTGATGGATGCGGGTGGTGGTGTGTGTGTGCTCAAAGTTTGCCCGTCGAAAGGGCTTGAAAAACTTTGGCAAAGTTCTTAGGAGAGACATCCCCAAGGCCTTCCAACCCCACCGGGAGGAGGCTGCTGTCCCTGCCGCGCCCGGGGAGGGGGGGTCCCGGGGGCTCCCCGGCGGAGCGGAGCCGCTGCCCCCGGGCCCGCCAGGCTGTGGGGGGTGTCGCTCCTCCGGCCTCCGCTCTCCTCCGCAGCCGGTTTTGCTGCGCTGTGTAAAACTCGAGTCGGTTTGGATGGGGCGGGCAGTGGGAGCCGGGGTTGCAATTATTTATATAATAATAATAAAAAAGGAAGTATTTACATTCAAATCCCTGGCCGGCCAGGAAGCTTCTCTGCCCCCTCTCCCAGCCCGACGGGGGTTTTAGGGACGTGCAGTGCCGGATCCCAGCCCGGGGCTCCCCTTTGTCTTGCAGATCTTTGCCCCAGCGAGGGTGACAGCGATGCGGACAGCAAAGACGATCCCTTGCTAGAAGCCACCGAGTCGGGCAAAATCAGCACGACCACCGCCACCACCACCCCAGCGCCCGCCAGCTCCGCCGCGGCGGCGGGAGACGACCCCCGGGAGAAGGGGGGCAGCCCCTCCAAAAGCCACTTCTTCCCCGGTGATTCGGCGGGGAGTCGGAGCCGAGAGAGGACGGAGAAAGCCCCTCCGGACTCCCGGCACAGCCCGGCTACTATCTCTTCCAGCACCCGGGGGGGAAGTTTGAGCGGCGAGGAACTGAAAAGCCCCCTCAGGGATGGGCCCAAAGTAGATGAGAACCGGCTGCTGGGTAAAGAGCCCTTCGCCCCCCTCACGGTGCAGACCGACAGCACGGCCCACCTGAGCCAGGGACACTTGCAGAACCTCGGCTTCCCCCCTGCCCTGGCCGGCCAGCAGTTCTTCAACCCGCTGGGGAACGGGCACCCGCTGCTGCTGCACCCCGGGCAGTTCGCCATGGGGGGGGCTTTCTCCGGCATGGCCGCGGGTATGGGGCCACTGCTCGCCACCGTCTCCGGGGCGTCCGCCGGTGTCTCGGGACTGGACAACACGGTGATGGCCACGGCGGCGGCCCAGGGACTCTCGGGAGCATCGGCGGCTGCTTTGCCTTTCCATCTGCAGCAGCACGTCCTGGCTTCTCAGGTACAGCATCCCCCCCGCCCCCGCTGCCGCTCCGGAGCAGGGAGGGGTCCGTCCCGGGAGAGGGGAGGGGGGGAGCAGCGGGGCACCCCCCCCTTTAGCCTCCCTGCTGTGGGTTCCCCCCCCGGCTCTCTCTGCAGGCGCCCATTTGGGGGGAAGGTCGGAGGTGGGAAAGCCCCGAAGTGCGTGTGTGTGTGGGCAGCTTGAACTCCCAGAGCCCTTCCACCCGCCCCCTGTCCTCTGCCTCCTGTGCTCCCGGGGACACTGTGCTGGGGCCAGGCCTCTGTGTCGTGCCCCCCCCCCCCCGCCCCCTCCGGGGGGGTCTTGGCGACTCCCCCGGGGCAGCCCCTGCCCGCAGCTCCGCGGTGCGGGACGCGTCCCAGCCTGTGGAGCGGAGCCGCCGGCCGGCGCGGGGGGGGATACCCAGGGCTGCCCTGCGCGGGGGTGGTGGTGGCTGTTCCTGCAGGGAGACGGAGTTTCCCCCAGCGAAAGAAAATCTCCCTGTGGAGGAGAGTAGGGGGAGAGACGCCACAGCCCTAATTTAATTTTGCCCCCGTTGGGCCACGACCCCCGCCCCCAGCGAGAGGGGGTCCGGCTGGATGGGGGCCGTGCAGGGCAGAAGCCTCAGCAGGGGCTGCCTTGGGGGCGGGGGGGTGGGTTGTGTGCTCCGTGTGGTTTTGACCTCGGCACCGGGAGGACGGGGGTTCACCCCCTCCTGTGGGCGGCTTTCGATGTGCGGGGTGGGGGGGGAGGGTGGGTGCCGTGGAGCATCCCCCGGTGTGTGGGGAGGGGGATGTGCAGGCCGGTAACCCTTTCTCTCTCCTTCCCTTCCCCCCCGCACCCCCCCCCGCAGGGCCTGGCCATGTCTCCCTTCGGCAGCCTCTTCCCCTACCCCTACACCTACATGGCGGCGGCGGCCGCCGCCTCCAGCGCCGCCTCCAGCTCGGTGCACCGGCACCCCTTCCTCAACGCCGTGCGGCCGCGGCTCCGCTACAGCCCCTACCCGCTGCCCGTCCCCCTCCCCGACGGCAGCAGCCTCCTCACCACCGCCTTGCCCGGCCTGGCCACCGGTTCCGGCGAGGGCAAAGCCGGGGGGTTGACCACCAGCCCCGGTTCCGTGCCCCTGGACTCCGCTTCGGACCTCACCAGCCGCTCGTCCACCCTCTCCTCCGGCTCCGTCTCCCTCTCCCCCAAACTGGGAGCAGACAAAGAGGCGGCCACCAGCGAACTGCAAAACATCCAGCGCCTGGTCAGTGGGCTCGACCCCAAGCAGGACAGATCCCGCAGCGGCTCCCCGTAACCCCCCCTTCTCCCCCCCGGCCTCCGGGAGCTCATTTCAAATCAGTCTCGCAGTGCACTTTGTTTGAAAGAAACCACATCCTTCACCCGCGAGTTGTTTTTTTTTTTTACCCCCTCTTTTATTTTATTTTTCTTTCCCCTTTCTCTTTTTTTTTTTTTTTTTTTTTAATATAAAGTCCCCCGGCGTTGTGTGCGCTCTTATCAGCAAAAAGGTATCTGGCGAAGCAGGGGCGGGCGGGAGGGGGGGGGGGGGGGAGGCGTGAGGGGAGGGAGGGGGTCGGGGATGGGGGAGCGGAGCCGAGGTGGGAGAGCTGGGTCGGAGCAGACTGGCCCGGCCGGGTCACCCGTGGGGCTGTGGCATCCTCCTTTCCTTTTTATTTTTATTTTTTAAACTGTGTAAAAACGAAACAAAACAAAACAAAAAAAAAACACAAAAAAAAAGGAAAAAAAAACCACCTTAAAAGCAAAAATAAAACAACGACAAAAAAATCAAACAAACGTATGAATAAAAATTCAGTAAGAGAAGTGACTTTTTTTTTTTTTTTCGTTCCGGAAGAAAAGTGTGTAAGTAACTCGCATATCGGTTCTTCAACAGTTGTTTCCTGGGTGGGTTGTTAACGACACCCCCCTTGGTCAATATTAAGGGAAGCTGTGTGTTTAAAATATTATTGTGATGTCTGAGAGCCAGTCCGTGGCTTTTTTTGCATGTTCCATAGTAGTCTGCTTTTTTTTTGGGGGGGGGGGTGGGGTAATTTTTTTATTTCGGTGGGGTTTTGTTGTTTATTTTTAATGCTCGTTTCAAATCCCAGGGAAAAAAAAATATTAATAATAAAAACAAAAATAAGACCCTCGTCCCTCTACCTTAAACATCCTTCCTGTAGCAACAACGGTAAGAAGTGTAGTTGGAAAGGAAAAAAAAGAAAAAAGTGAATTTATTTTATCTAAAAACGTCTGTAGCTTGACTGTAGGTTTATCACAGCTTTCCCTCTTTAATTGTATATGCAATAACAAGGTTTAAACATACTGAGAAGAAGAAAAGAGCGGACACTATTATTAAAACAAAGTATTTATGTAATTATTTGATAACTCTTGTAAATACGTGGAATATGAATACTCGAAATTAAACTTTAATTTATTGACATTGTACATATCTCTGTAAATACGACTGCAGCTGTCTTTTTTTTCCCCCCCTTCTGTTTTTATTTTTAGTCTTTTTCATTTCAAGTTCGTAATTCCTTTCAACATACACCCCGACCCAGAGGAGAAATACCCCCATTTCTGAGGGCTCGCTTTTAAAATCGGAGTTCACCCCAGAAAAACCTGCCCACCTCCTTTTGTAAAGGAGCCGAATGCAAAAGGCAAAGCAGAAACAACCAAAATTAATCAAGGACCTGTAAAAAAAAAATATAAAAGAGAGAAAAAGAAAAAGCAGTGTGCCATGGTAGCTTTTAATCCTCGATTTCTTCAGTGTTCCAAGTGCTACTTTCCGTATAAAATGTCAACAAAAAAAAAATTATATACGTTAATACACGACAACAGGCTTCTCCAGTGGCTTGAGAGAAAAGAAAAAAAAAAAGATGAAGATTCTAGGATTTTTCTTTACTTTGTATTATTTTTTCCCCCGTTTCCTTGGTGTGTCAAAAAAAAAAAACCAACCCCAGCCCCACGATGGAGTTTTACTACTGTGCTTATTGTTGTCTTTGTTTGAGTGAGTGCATATTTTCTTGGCTTGAAAGTCAGGTGCTCAGAGCTGGTTCAAAGGAAAAAAAAAAAATGAAGGTATATTTTGTGTTATATAAATGTTGAGAAGTTCTTGATTTTTTTTTTTCTGTAATTTTTTTTTTTCCCTTTTAAAAGTCACTGAAGTTTCAATAAATTTTTATTGAAATGTCTTGGGCGTCCTGTGAAATGCTTTCACCCCCAACCCTCCCGAAAGCGCCTGGGAGGATGGAGGGGTTGAAAGATATATATCCCTCCTCTGCCTTTCTCCTCCACCCCCCATCCCCTTCCCAATATTGAGATATTTCCCCTGGAAGGAGCCAGTACGAACCAGTCGGGATGGTGCCGTTTGCATTGTTGGTGGGGAAGTACGAGTTTTAAGCGAGCTGTTTAATGTACCTTCTCCCTCTTCATCCCTCTCGCTTTTAAAGTCGATCCAGAGGCTACTAAGTCACCTCTTTTAATGGAACAATATTAAGTGGCGTTTGAAAAGTTAATGAGAAAGGCTCAGCTATGCTTTTATCTGTCATAAATTAATAACGCAAAAGTGAAGAATTAGAGAATAGATGGGTTAAAGTTTAATGCGCAGCCCTCCTCCAAAGTTTCCAGGTAAAGTGCTCAGGAGTTGATGCTGTTGCTGGGATCGTTTTCCCTCCCGTCCGGGCAGAGGAATTGGCTTTTCCAGTTATCACCTGGAAATACATGGGCTTTGGGTTGGGTTTGGTTTTATTTTTTTTTTTTCCCCCCTTTTATCCCCCCCCTCCTCCCTTGGAATCGCCCCTTCTCGCCCTTGGGCAGATGATACGTTGAGATTAAGCTGGAAAATGGCTGAAACGGGGCCAGGCATCCAGGCTGCAAGGCTGGACCAGTGGCCCGAGAGGTCACCGAGAGGCGAGCTAAGGAGAGCTGGCAGCCCCTGCCTGTACCTTTGCCAGTCCATGAGCACATCCTTTAGCAGAACATATATATTTCTCCTTGTTAAAGAGATTTCCCCCCCCCCCACCGCTTCTCCCTTCAACAGCTAGTGGCCCGTATATTGGAAAGTGATTCATCCTCCGCCAGTAATAAATATTATAAGGATGTACTTCCAGCCTGTATCCTGTTTTATACTCTGCCTGCCCGCGGCCCCCGGCTCCTGTGCCGGCGAGATAAAGAGAGGTTTCAGCGGGTAAAAGTGGCGACGAAGCCTTTCCCCGCCCCCCCCCCCCCCCCATTTTTTAACAGGTTCCCCAGGGGGACACCCCCCCACACACACACTTCATGCGCATCAAACCCTGCTCAAGTCCCCTTCATAGCGGAGGGGACCCTTCCCATTTCAGCTCGGGCTCTGTGTGTGTTTGTATTTTAAATCCACGGCGTTTGCAGCGAGGGGAAGGTTTGGGCTGAGCGGGAATTTTTCTCTCCCTCTCCCCCACCCCCGCCTCGGATGGCCCAAGGTGATGGCTGCTGGAAATGTCACTTTAGCTGATGCTGGCCTGGGCGAGGTGGGGCTTTTAGGGACAGAGGTGGCGTCGGGGCTGGCAAAAAAAAAATATTTAAAATTAAAACCACCCCAAGAAACAGGCAGCGTCTGCAGCCGCCAGCCCCCGGGCTGCAGCCCCGCAAGCCCGTTCCCACCCGGATCCTCGGAGCTGGTGGGAGCTGGGGGTGCTCCGGGAGGGGGTCACCCGGCGCCAGAGGGGGTGACCCGGCTCCTGGGGGGTGGGTCAGAACGCTGCCAGCCCCTCCGGGCTGCGAAACCATCCTTCGCTCCGCCGTTCAACTTTCTCCCTTGCGCTGAGCTCCGGCCTTAGAGGCAGCGCAAAGGCACATTCCCGTGGGTTGCAGTCCCGTCCCCCCCCCCCCCGCCCAGCTCCAGCCCTTCGCTCTCGTTTGCTTGGCTTCAGGAATGATGGGGGAACCTCTGTTTCTCCCCCCCTCCCCAACTGCTGCTCCCCAAAAACTCTCTTACAGACGGAGTGCGGTTACAGTCTGTGCGGGGGGTGCGTGTGCGATTTTCGTAGTTGGCGAGAAAATTCGCTGCTGATGTTCAGTGGAAAGCAAACACCCCCCGACACCAACACCCCCCCCCACCCTCCCGCCTGCCTTTCCTGCCGGCCCAGCAGCCCGGTAGCCACTCCACAGGCCCAGCGGGCACCGACAGTCTCGGAGCGCCGCAAAACCGGAGCTCACGATTTATTTTCTTTTTTTTTTTTCTTTTTTTTTTAAGGCTGAGGGTGCAGCCTGATTGATTTAACCAACACCCCCCCCACCCCACCCAACACACACGGGCCTAATGCTGACCTCCCCCTCCCCATGCCCTTGCAAGAAATCCATGTACCGCAGGTGTAACTCTGACTTGCAAATGGCTTTATCTCTTGTGTATCTTATTTGTATATAGTAACGTTAATGAGTAACTCTTGTGGCGCTTGTGGATGGAGGTAAACAGCGAGCAATCTCTCTGGATTATCCTGTCTATTACTCACCTGGCGCCTGTCTTGATATCCTCAATGGTTTTATGGCTGATGCAGGCGACCCGGCGCTGGGTGTGTGTGCGTGTGGGGGGGGGGTGTCCGGCGACGGAGGCGGGGGGGGGGGGGTCCTGCGGGTCGCCGGCGCCACCTCCCGGGCAGCCCGAGCAGCGCGGAGCGGCCCCCGAGGGGACCCACGGGCCGTGGGAAGGGGGGGCACGATACCCACCGGGGATTTTGGGTGGTGGGAGTGTGTGTGGGGGCGGTGAGCCAGAATCCCCCCCCTCCCCCCCCCCCCCATATTCCCGACCCCCGGCTGGGAAGCGCGGCGGAGCTATCTGGGAGCAGAGCTGGGTTTTACCCACGGGTAAAAAACCCCGAGTCCAAAGTCTCTGGAAAAGCGGGGCAGGAGCGTGGGTCTGGCGTGGGGGGAGACCCGCAGCGGCCCGGGGGGGGGCACACCGACACCCGGGGAGGAGGGGAACACGGACACTGACACCCCGGCGGGGCGACCGTCCGCCGCCGCCCTCCTGCCGGCCCGCTCGGCCCACGCTCCGCTATTAGTTAATTATTGATTGATTACAAGTGAAAATTTATGACCCCCCCTTCCCCCCCCGCCGGCCCCCTCGCACGCACACACGCTCCTGCCCTCTGCAAACACTCCGAGGGAGGCGGGAGGCGTGGTGTTGTTTTTGGCCTTGGCAGCTTCCAGGAATATGAAATATTTAAGCCCTTCGGTCGATCTCCCGTACCCTGTCCGCCCTTCTATTTTATTTTATTTTATTCTATTTTATTTTATTTTAAAAATTTTTTTTCCTCCCTTCCCCTTTCGCGTCCCGAGAGTTTGTGTGTTTGGGGGCGGGGGGGAGGGTCCCGCGGCGGCCGGGCCCCCTCCCCGCACACAGCCGGCGTGCGGGCTCGGAGCACGCCAGGCCTCGCAGATCAAAGGGACCTCTCCGGCCTCCGCACAAGGGGAAAAAAGAGGAGAGGGAAAAAAAAAAAAAAAAAAAAAAAAAAAAGGTTAATTTCTTTAACGATTGTTCGTAAAAGTCTTGGAAGCAGGGACCATCCCGCCTCCTCTCTCGCCCCGGGCTGCAGGATTGCACCGGGAAACGATTTTTGGGAAGGCAGAGAAGGGGAAAAAAAAAAAAAAGAAGAAGAAAAAGAAGAAAAAAAAAAAGAAAGGAGTTGCTTGAAATTTAGCTGCCGTGTGTCTGCGGAGCTCACACAGCCGCGCCGAGTGGGAAGAGCGCGGAGCCGCGGAGTTTGCGCGTCCCGGGTGGGCAGCGGGGCCCGGGCCGCGCTCCGACGGGCGCCCCCCAAAATGCCCCCGGCAAGAGCGGGGCCGAGGAACACCCCGCCGCCTCGGTGTGCCCGTGGGTGTGCGGGGGTGGGGGGCAGGCAGAGAGCACCCCCAACCCCGGTTCTGCAGCTCCTGCTGCCGGGAAGCCCGGTCCGAGGGTCCGGTCACCGGAGCTCCGCGCACGGACGCGCATTGCTGGGAGCTGGACGGACGGACCGACGGGGTGTTTGTTGTCTCGGGAGGGGCAAGGGGCTGATGTGACTCTTGCCTTGAGGCGGTGGCGAGCAGCCGTGGCACCCTGCGGGCACCGCCCCGCTCCCTGTCCCTGTCACCCCGGCCCCCGGGGGGAGGGGGACAGCGGGGGCAGCCGGGCGGGCGGATCCGTGTTGGAGGCGCCGGGACGGCGGGGTTGGGGGTGAGTTTGAGAGGAGGGGGAAACGGAGAGGGGAAAAAAAAAAACCCACCACCCTTCCTCCTTCGGCACCTACAGCCGCCTTGCAAAGAAAAAAAACCTCATCCCCGGGGGCACGGTGGCACTCCCAAGCCCCCCCCCCCCCCCTTACACACTGTGCAGACACCTCCCCAGGGGAGCAAACAGCCCCTCACAGGGACATTCCAGCCCGCATGGCGTTATGGCCTTGACACCCCCCCCACCCCCGACCTCTCCCCGCAGCCAGCCCCTCCGCGCATCCCTCTCCCCAGCGCTGCGGGGGCGGCCCTTCACACCTGAACCCTCCGGACCGCGGGCGGAGAGAAAAACCCAGCGGCTCCCAGTGAGCCAGCTCCGGAGGATGATGCGTGGGGTTGGTTTGGTGGCTTGTGGGGTGTTTTTTTTGGTTATTTTTAGTTTTTTTAATTTTTTTTTTTTCCAGCCGGCCCCAAACTTCCCACGTGCTTCTCCCCAAACCCCACATTATTAGTGAACAATTAAGGCGTGTAAAAACACGGCGAGGCGAAGCCCTGAGCTTGAAGTGGCCGTTCAAGGCGCTAGCGTAGCTCCCGGCTCCGGCTCGGACGCGGAGGGCTGCGGGGGGTTCCCCCCGCCCGCTGCGGGCAGGGTGAGCCCCGAGGCCGGGTGAGGGGCTCTGCGGGGCTCGGGGGGCTGCGCCCTCCTCATCTGCCACCGCTCCTCCTTGGGAACTCAGCCCGCAAACACCACCTTTGGGTTTTTCACTTTTCTAATCCATCTCTTTTAAAAAAAAATTTTTTTTTTTTTAAATGATTTAATCATTCTGGAGAAAATACTTTATTTCTTTTTTTAAACTTTCTCAGCCGAAACGGAGTTCGACCTCTAGCGCAGGTAACTGCGGCCGTAATTCCAGCTGAATTTCACGTTGGGCTCACTAAACAGCTTCCCCTCATCCCACCAAAATAAAGCCTTTCTTAGACAAGGACGCTTTTCAACATGGCATTAGATAAAAAAAAAAAAAAAAACCAACCCAAAACACCCTGATGGCAAAGGGCTGGGCTGTGCCGAGCCCGACCCGACCCCACGGACACCCCGACCCCCTCCCCTCCCGGAGTAGCCCCCCCCCCGCCTCCGACTTCTCTCCTCTCCGAAATCCTTTCAAGCTTTATTTCCTTGCAAGCCGTCAAAGCGGCACTGACAAAATAAAGTTATCAAGGAAATTAGGTCGCCAGAAAAAGCCAGGGGTGCTTTATCCCCCCCGGATCTGCTCCTTCCAGTGAAGGTACGAGCGGAGCGGCTCCAGGGAAGGGGGGGGACCAGCCGGGGGGTGTGTGGGGGTCCGGGTTGGGGCATCCCACCGACTGCACTGAAGGCTCGGTGAAATAAGGAGCCTTTCTTGGGGCAGGAGGAGGCGGCTGGAAGGGTTTGCTCCAAGCTTTTGTGCAAAACGTGGAGTCCCTCGGCGGTGGGGTGGGGGGGTCCCGCCGCCGCAGCCCCCCCGCCATCGCGCTGCCCCATCGCGCTCCTTGGGAAATTTGTAACCGCGATATTCCGCCAGGATTATTTCCCTCCCGCCGTGGAACTTTTCCTAGGCGCTCTCCCATTTATTTTTCACAGGTTTCTTGAAAGTTATTGTTATTTAATTTTTTTTTTCCCGGCTCTCCCTTGCTGACCATTCGGGGCCTTCCCCGTGGATTTTTTGAGGGGCGCTTTTTAACTCCTCCGCTCTCCCGAGTCCTATTTCAGACGGTTTCCATTTCTCCCGACTCCGAGCTTAAAAAAACGAAGAGGAAAGAAAAAAAACCCAAACCTCTCAAACCTTAAATACAAATGTAAGACAGGTCAGGAGGCTCCTCCGCTCCTTTTGCTGGAGCGAGTGGGGGGTAGGGGCTACCCCTAGGAAAAGTGAAAAGCTTGTTTTAATGGGCGGTCATTGCTAAATCTCACCTTAGGGCCAAAACGACTCGCGACCCATTGCCCTCCTTACGATGTATTTATTTGTCTCAGTGGCACCAGCCGTCAGTCATTAGTGGGGGGGTTAACCCCAGAGCCGCACCACGGTGGTGGTGGTGGTCTTGCGGCTTTTTAGTTTGTTCTCAATATGATTTCTTAACAGGACCCCGTCCAGAAGCGGAGGAATAACCTGTCCCAGGAGGGTTGCCCGGTGAAACACGGAGAGGGGGAACACGCGTGGGAGCGCAGAGAGCGACGACTCCCCCCTCTCCCAGTCCCCGAAAAAAGCGGCTGATTTCTGTCCGAGAAAGCGGGGCTCTGGTTTGCACCCCGAAAGGTTTGCTCCCGGGAAAAGCGGCTCTCGGGCCAGCAGAGACTTCATTTAATGAACCTGCTTCTTTTTTTTAATTTAATGAACAATTTTCCCCCGCAATGTTCTTAACTATTACGGAGGGGGAAAAAAAAAAACCAACAACAAAACCCAAAAGAAGCCCAACAGCACCGGCAGCCGCCGGAGCCGGTGGGGAGCGGGACGAGCTGCCGCCGTCCCCGGCGGGGAGCGGAGGGTGCAGCCGGGCAGCGGCTCCCGACACCCGCATCCAGCGGCTCCGCTTTCACGCAGGCATTTCTGCCATTGCAGACATACCATGTGCATAGCTCCAGAGCCTCTCCGTAGCCGTCTATGACTTTATTTAGATACAGCTCTCTGCCTACATAATACGTCTAAAGCGCTAAGCAGCTTTATGTATTTCAAATATTTATGTAGTTCAAACACACGCGCATATATATATATGTCTCGTTACATAAAGACAGTGAGAAAAGATGAGGCTGTGGGCGCATTCCTTTCACTCCGCACAAGCCGTGTGCGGTGTGGGACACCGGGGACGGTGTGTCCCGGCCCCCGCAGCCCGCACACGAGTGTGTGTGTGTCCCCCCACCTTTCCCCGAGGCTTTCCCAGGCTCTGTCCCGCCCGGCCGAGCGCAGCGGTACTCCCGGGCTGGGGCCGGGCGGCTCTGACCGGTGTATTTGGTGCCTGTGCCTGGGTTAGTTTTGCATTATCTTCGCCGTGGCGTGTCCTGGCTACATCCAGCTCCGCAATCACCACCTCGCCGAGCAGCTCCGGGCTCTCTCGCCACCCCCAGGGCAGCTCTGCGGGATGCGGGGTGTCCCTGCCCGTCGCCCCTCCGGCAGCGGGGAGCATGCGGGAGTCACCCCGCTCGGCTGCCGGCCCGCAGCCCCGGTGCTTGTGTTCACATCCCTTTTTACAACCGGCTTTTTGGTTCGTTCCCTCTGCCAAATGTTGAACCGGGGGCGGGATGGGGAAAAGAGATAAAACATAAGTTTCATCCTCTTTTTTTTTTTTTTTTTTTTTCCCCATCCCAATCCGGCATCCCGCGGCTCCAAATTTCTGCTGTCTGGAGGATGGACGGGGGGGTGCGAAAGGGCTTCCCTTGACCCCGGTTTGTCCCCGGCTGGCTCCGGGCAGCGGGCAGAGCGGTGCGGGCAGGGAGCCCAAGCCTCGGCCCCCCCCCCCCCCCCGCCCCACGCCGTCCTGAACCCCCCAAATCGCCAAATAATGAAATGAAGGACTGATGAAATCACGGCAGCAGGCAGGACCTGGATGCCCCGCACCATCCGCCCGCATGTTTAGGAGGAGGCGAGGAGGGTGCCTTGCTGCGGGGGGGTGTCCCCCCCGGCCGGGCTCGCGGGAGCCAGGGCCGGTCCCTGGGCCGTGTCGCTCAGCCGCTCCTGGAGTGCCACCTGGTGGGGACAGCCCGGCAGCACGGGCAGGGCTCGGCTCTGGGGGTCCCCCGCAGCCGGCCGGACCCCTCCCGGGACGCATCTCCCTAAGGCTGGCAAGGGGGGGGGTGTATGGGACTCTGTGTGTACAGGGGATCCCCAACGGCCTGGGCGTGACAAGCGCTGGGGATGCCAGCAGCAGCACTAAAAAGGAAAAGATACGAATTGAAAGTGTTTCTTCTTCAGCGCCTGAGGAAGAAGAGCCTCTCCTGGAAATCCTACGCGCCCACCTTCCTTCTGTCGGCTTATAATCATGGCGGGGGCGGGGGGGGAGCTGAGAGCACGCATGCAAGAACGCCATCAACACCGACACGACGGCTCCTGGTCATTTGAGTGAACTCCGAATGAGAACCCCAGTGCTGGGCATCCATAGGGAAGCGGCATCAGGCCTGGCATTTTTTGTAGGAAACCTCCCAAAGTTTTACAGGGGTGTGTGGAGCTGCGCTCAGAGCAGGCGGGCTCTTCAAATGAACCCCCGCCCTCCCCCAGTTGCACCCATGGGGTGGGTTGCATGGCACAAGGCCTGTTTTTCTTTGTCCTGTTGTGTGTCTGTTGCCCCCCCCCCCGCCCCCTCTCACATCCACATGTACCGAGCTATTTTGCTGCCATGTTTTTGTCTTTTCTCATATGCTAGCCTCACCGCATGTTCATTCATGCGCATTTCCAAATGCGCACACAGGCACAAACCCAATCTTTTTACATTTTATTTCATAGTTATAGTCATGCTCTTCCTATTCGTCTTACACTTTTTGCTCTCTTACACACGCACAGAGCTATTCTTCATCGGCATTTTGCCTTATTATACCCTTACTTCTGTTTTCTGTCTCCTCCCTCATGAGAAAAGTATTTTGCACCAGAAACTGCCATTTTGCATGAAACCCTTCGCTCCGGGACAGAGATCAACTTGCTTTGGTGGAACTGGGACGGGGGTGGGGGGCACTAAAATGTGAGAACAAGGATGTAAAAGCAGGAAGACATGCGTCAAACTTCAGGGTAAACAATGGGAATGATATTGATTGCCTTTTAATGTGCAGTGGTCACACAACGGGGACGAAAGCCTTCCCAGGGACAAAATAAATAAATAAATAAATAAAAAATAGACACTTGCCCCCCCTTAAGAAACTGGTAGCAGACACATATGTTTCTGTGAAACTTCTGGACCAGAGCAAAGAGGACCTTATCCCGGGGCTCCTGGAGGGAAGTGGCTTTCCAGGTCCAGCCGAGCTTCCAAATAAAGTGCTGTCCTACTTTCCGACTGTCTCTGACGAGTGATGAGAAATGCCTATTGTCCCTGCCCAGGCTGGGGCGCGCTCTCATTAAGGCCCCTGAATTGTGTGTGTGCACGGCGGCGGCAGAGCTGTTTGGCAGGGAGGGAACGGGCAGGGTTGCCGCCGAAGGTAATTCCCGGCTTCCAGCCGCCTGAAAGGTTTTTGAAAGAGTTAAACCCTCGGAGTCTCAGTGATTCCAGGAGCGACGGGTAGGGGAGACAAGGATGATGGTGGTGCAGCCGCACGGCAAATGTTTCGTGAGGCTGTGTGAGTGGGGCTCGGGGGGAATTCACAATTGCCAGGGCAGAAGTTTCGCTGGGAGCAGAAGGATTAATTTGAGATGCATCGAAGTAACCCCACTTCGCTCCGTGTGTGCCGGGTTGCGATCTGCATTGACAGGGGCTAGGTAACCTGGAAAACAGCCTTCCCTGCCTTTCCTTAATGAGTTATCTCAAGTCCAAATCACTTCGTTTTCAGCGAGGATGGTGTAAAGCACAAGAAAAAGTGTCAGGGAACATGAAGGCACAGCTGCTCCTTCCACTTGGGTAGCTGCGAGCGGTTCGGATAATGCATATTCTGTTCAGCTCCTTGGAGGGGGACTTTGTGAGTCCAGCTCCTTGCTCAGAGGAGACATGCTGATTTATCATTTATTTATTGGATTATAGCCCTGTTTTAAGGGTAATCAATTGCTGCTTTTTCGGCTTCCTCTTAAATCACATCACCCCGGTGCAGTCAGGGGGTGAGACCACTCCGAGTGCACAAAGGTTTCCCTTCGAAAACTGTTTCCGTCAGAGTTGTAGGTGTTAATGTGAGCAGTTGATGGAAGAAATGACAGCCAGGCTCCGATTTGGCCGTGTATTCTGGGCTTGGGTGAGCACCTTCGTGTCCCCCGCCCTGAGGACGCAGGGACGGAGGGTGATGTTTTCCAACCTGCTCTCACGGCTTGGGGACCTGGGTGCTTCCCCCAGCTCTCCCCCGAGCACCGCGCGCATCGGGGCTCACCCCACTCTCCTGCGTTGAAACGAGCTGGGACAGAAATGACACCCATTCTGGGGCTAAACGCTCTTTCTCACGGAAAAATAGTGGGGGGACACGACGCTCTGTGGGCTCAGACAGCCAGGGCTTTGAAGGCCGCCCTTTATTCCTAGAGTATCGCTTGAACTTCCCCCCCAAAATGCTTCCCCAGCTGTGAGTGGGACCTGACAAGTCTCCGGCCGTGGGCCCACACAAAGCTTCGTCTCGGGGCCCCCCTGCTGCATCGCTGGCATCCCTGCGAGGCCCCCCTTGGTACGGTGTCACCCCTCGTGCTGCAGACCTCGGGCTTTGCACCAGTACGAGCCATTACTCAGCAGGAGCAACGGGGACCAGCTGCGACTGATAAAGTGCAAATTAAGGTGTGACCTTGCTGCAAGGTGGAAGAGGGACCCGGAGTCTTTATAAACTTGGCCAGGGATGAGAAAAGGTCTTTTCCAGAAGGCTGTGGTGCTGGAGGAGCTGTGAGGTGGGAGAGGCTGGTGAGAAGACCTGCGACGGGGAACTCTGGATCTGCTCTGGAGGTAGGAGGCCGCGTGGGAAGCAATGGGGGTTTGGAAATGGCTGCTGTGTGGTTTCTTTGCTGTTCTGGAGAGCTGGGAGGTGGGTCTTCTGCTGGAGGAAGAACTGCTGGGTTGGATGTGCCTTCCCTGGGGCTCAGAGGGCTCCAGGGACTTGGCGCTTCTGGTTTCTGCTTCCGTGAGGACTGAGCATTGACACAAGCAACGTGATTTACGTGGAACTGACGCTGCTCTGTGCAAATCTTCAGTCTGTGTGTATGATATCCTGAGGGGGTGGGTGTGGGGGGGGGCTGGCAGAGGCTCCCTCTGGTGCTACTGGATTGCTGGGTCCTTCAGCTGATACTGGGTCTGCTGGCCTTCACCTCGTGGCTGTGAGTGCCAGTTGGGCAACGTGTCAAAGAATAGCAGGGGGTCCAGGTTTTTCCATGGTGCCTGAGCAGATATCTAGCTAGTGTTCCTCCCTGCTGGGGCTCTTCCAGACTTACCTTTGCTTGTCTGTGGGACTCAAGCTAAGGCTAAGCAAGCCCAACCTGGTTTTTGGTCCCCAGGTGCCAATGTGTCCTCGCAGAGGGATTGTAGCCAATCTCTTCTGCACCTGAAAGTGGATGTGAAAGGATTTGAGTTATACATGGGGTCCTGTAGAATCAGTCTCTTGTGCTCTTTGATTTTTGGAGTTCCTTGGCTAGACAACAAAGGAGGCGGCCTGGATTTGGGGAGGATGTTGAAACTCAGGGATGAGTGTGGCAAAGATTCCGCTCCAGAGTCAGGAGCGTAGCTGGAAGGGAGGGAACTCGATAAACGAGTGACACATTGCCTCTAGCTGGCCTGGCAGCCTTTTATCATCCTGCATGTATCTGCCAGCCTGGCTGGTCCGTTCAACACCTGCTTTCTTATGTGAGAAGTCCCCAAACTACCTACGGTGTTTCTTATTTTTAAGGACCTCAGTCAGGTAAAGCATCAATGTGTAATTTTCCATCCTTGGTGAGGCACACCCCGGTAAATCTGGGGCAGTCAGCTGCTGATAACGATTGCCACTTGGGGCTGTGGGTGCTCTGGGGCAAGTGCTGTCAGTAACCAGCACCCGGGAACATGGCAGTAGCTGTGACAGGAGCTTCTGGGTCTTACTCAACACTGTGGTCTTGTGTGGTCTGGAATGGAGTAGAAATAAAGATTGTTTTTTAGAAAAATTTTAAGAATGATTCCCAGGGAACTCTGATCTTTTGACTTAAAAGCAACATGTTGCTCCGTGGAGATTTAATGTAACAAAATGAAGAAAAAAAAAAGCTTGGAAGGATGTGGAAGGCAAGACTGGATGAAGCCATCTTATTTTTCTGGTGTCTGTTTTTGTTACTCCCAACTATTCTCTTATTATAACATGCATCTTTGGCTGAATATCCCGATGTGCTGCTCTCCCTGTGCCCAGCTTGGAAGCTACACTTTCTGTGATGGGAAGTTTAACTGCAAAATGGGTTGGGAACTAGGTCAGTGACTTGTGCAGTGCCTGAGTAGAGACTTGAATCAAGGTCACCAAAGCTGGGCTGTTCAGTTTGGGTTCTCACTCTGCTGGTTGTTGATGTGTCTGACGGCCTCAGTTTTCCCCCCTTCTCATCGTGGTGTGCTCAATGGTCTGCAAAACTGAGCTGGGCAGCCCAACTCCATGTCCTGGCTCTGAAGAACATGGGGAAATAATCATGAGGTCTCCTGCTAGAGTTATTAAATGAGGCTCTTGCATGAGTAAGACCTGTTTCTGTTGGCTTTACTGAAAATAAGCCTTATTCCTGCAATATTTTTGAAATCTACTTTTTCCTGAAGATACTAAGCTTGGATTTGGGTTTAGCTGTGGATTCTGGTTAAAAACCTGTTTGCTTGGTGACTTGTGCTGTGGTGGAGGGAGATGCCCTCCTGAGGGAGGGTTCAAAGTGTCCGTGATCCATACTCACTGACCACAGAGGCTCTTGGGGCAGTGGGGCTCCTTGGCTGTAGATACAACTGTGAGTGATCTGAAGCTTGTGGGGGGGATCTGAACATGTAGTAAGACTTTGGGAAGGGCTTTCCTCTCCCAGCACTGCAGAGAACCGGTGGTGTGGGCATGAAAAATGCCAGTATCTTGGATCAAATGATTAGGCAGCTTAAAAGCATGAGAGTGTGTGCTAAAGGATGGATTCCATAACTTTGGCTAAGATTTTTTTTTGCTCAGATCCCTTAATAGCAAAGCTTCCTGGGGGTGGGCACTTCTCCCACCAGCTAAGTCTGGTGTTGCACCAGCTGTTGGTTGTGTTAGGAGCCCTGGACTTGGAAAAATCTCCTGTGGGCAGCATGGCTGCATCTGACTCTTACAGCTTGTGCACAGACGTGAGCCTTGAACTGCAGATAGAGGGGCAGAGGCTTTATCTGGGGGCTTCCCTGCAGGTCTTGAGGGTGATCAGCCTTTAACGGGTCCAAGAGGAACAGAAATGTTGTGTATGTTGGATGTGCTGTGTCCCCTTGGCTGTCTGTGTCCAACAGAGCCCCAAGACAGGGCATGTCTGGTTGTTTAGATTCTCTGTTGTACAGGCTGCCCCTCTCTTTGGTGCGGAGAAGGTGAGGGAGGTAGCACTCCCTCAAGAATGTGAAGCTTATTTTGGCTGGATGACTTGGTTCAGGCAGGCCAGTCCACATTTCTGCCATTTGGGATTAGCAGAAGGTCTGCCCAAACTCAGGGAGACCTGATCTTGAACCTGAACTTAGCTCCATCAATTAACCTGTTGCCTGGTGCTGGAAAAGGGATGGGTAAAATCAATGTGACCTAGAGTAGGGAACCTTCAAGGGTTGGGAGTATGAGACTGGTGGGTAGCTCCCTGGGTGATGCTTGCTCTAGCTCGTTGTGACTCACATTAGTTACTCAGATGCAAGATGGGAAAAGCTGGGCTTCAATAGCCTTGGTGTTATTCCTGGAATTGTCTCAAACTTAAGACCTGCATTATATCCCATTGGGAAGGCATTGCCAAGAAATGCTTTTCACTTCTAATCTTGCTCAGGAGCAGCCCTCTGATGGGAGCCCTGCTGCTGGTGTACCCGCCTGTGTCAGGAGAGGAGGTAGCAGTCCTGGAAGAGTAGATCCCAGCCCGTCTACTAGCAGGAAAACGGCCAGGCTGCCGGAGCATCCTGAGCACCAACCTCACTTCACAAGTCCTGGTCCTTGCTCCTCTCCCCGTGCAGTGAGGGAACGTAACTGACAGGATCATTTGATCCCTTCTGGCTTTGTTCTAGCCTGACCTTCTGTGTTATGGGTTGTTCAGCTTCATTCCGCTGCTCCTGTTTAAGCCTGATCAAGATCTTCCGGAGGGCCATCCTGACTTGATATTAAGACTGTAGGAGATACCCTCACTTATCTGTTCTGGTAGTTAATAATCCCTCTGAAGGGTCTCATTTGCCACTGCAATCTTCAAAGCTGTAGATACTGCTGCTTGTTTTGCCTTTTGTCACTGGGCTGCAGAATGTGCTTATCCTTGCCACAAGGCAGTACCAGATACCTGATCACTGGAGGAAATAAATATGTATTATTTTTTTCCCCAGGAAATATAATGTACTGGATTCATTCTTCATTTGCTAGAAAGATGAGAAGTTGTACGTAGGAGCAAACAACACAACTTTCTAGGCTGTGTTATGTTCCCAACAGTCTCTGCCTACATAAATGGTGGTGAAGACTAGAAGTGTAATAATATCTTCTGTCTTTATGTTAGGGCATGAGGCAGGAACAACACACCTGCCCCCAGTCCATTGTATAAATGCTGGCCTCCTGATGGCTTACTGATGACCTATCAGTCCCAGATGGAGAGGGGGGGAGTTCATTATGGACATGTCTTACAGCTGAGGGCTGAAGAGCCATTTACTGGGTTTACAAAGGGTATATAGTCTCAAGACCCCTGCCTTGGCATTGAGGGAGCAGAGCAATGGGAGGGGGTGAAGGTCACAGCTCTGGCTATTCTTGGGCTCAGAAATCAATCTCCTCTGCTCTCTGAGAGGTTGTGCCCAGAGAAATGGTGTTGCTTCCCCTGGTAAGCCAGCAGTGCTCTGCAACTAACTCTTTTCCAGTGTCTGCTGACATCTCTTCCTGCATATAAAGGGGACAACTGGCCCGAGTCCCTTGTTACACAGCTGTGACCTGTGTGCAGGAGTAGGGCTGCCCTTGTCCTCCTGGTTCATGCCATGTCAGTGACTCAGATCTGTTGGGGCCGGCTTCTTTTGGGGCCGGGGTTTGCAGTCATCAGTACTTTGCTCAACTGCTGTGTGTGGGGGAAAACCATTAGCATTTAGAATCATAGAATTGCTGAGGCTGGAAGGGACCTTTAAGATCATCGAGTCCAACCTTTAAACCTACCCTGACAAAAGCCACTTCTAAGCCATGTCCCTAAGTGCCCCATCTACCCTTTTTTTTAAACACCTCCAGGGATGGTGAATCCACCACCTCCCTGGGCAGCCTATTCCAATGTTTAATAACCCTTTCAGTGAAAAAATGTTTCCTAATATCCAATCTAAACCTCCCCTGATGTAACTTGAACCCGGTTCCTCTTGTCCTATCACTTGTCACCAGGGAGAAGAGGTCAGAGGTCATTTCACTGATCTGATACTGGTGTAGCCTCATCTAGATTTAGGAATGCTTTTTCTAGTCTTGGATGGGATGTGTAGGAATCTTTTATTCTGTTTAAATCGCTTTAAGTGGAAGGAGGTTATTTTTGATGCGGGGTTTAGCGCGCAGAAATGGCTATATACGCATTATGTGAAGTGTAATTTGGAGAATGTCTGCTTTAACAAAAGAATGGATGTAGAGGCGTAGGTGTTGAAGTCTTTAACTTTGAAGGAGAAAAAACTCTTGGAGTTAGTAGTCCTGATCCTTCTGACCTGGCTGCGAGGTGCCAGGCTGGGTGACATGGATGGCTTTCTCACAATTAATCAGCCTGCTGCCTTGGTGAAAGCATCTTTTTGGATTAAGAGACCTTATATGCTCTGTACATAAGGATACTAAATAGAGGAGGAAAGGGAGCATATGCTGCTCCTGGTTTGTCAGAGGAAGGGCTTGGTGCTGGCAGGCAGCTGGGGAGCCAGTGCTGGAGGTGGTGGCTGTGCTAGAGATCCCGGTTTGTGCTCAGATGCAGAAGGACACACATCAAACTCTCATCGAGCCCATGTTTGCATAAACCCCAGGTGAACGTGCTTATGTTTTAAGGAACTATATTAAAATATGCCACTAGATGGCCCCAGGAAGAAGCCGGTTGAGGCTGTGGGGCCCGAGGGAGCGAGGGGAGGGCAGCCTCCAGCAGGCACCTGGCCGGCCATCGCGCTGCTCCGGGGAAGGGTTGGGGTTGGCAGGGGCCAACTGCTGGAACACCCTTGCTGGGAAAGAACAAGGGGAGCACCCAGGGCTCCCACGCGGACTCATCTTTCACAGCACCTTCTGTTGGGTCTTGTGCCATGGGGGCGTGCTCCGGGGCGCAGGCAGGTGCGGTGCCTCCTCGGAGGAATGGCGTGAGTTGCCCTCTTCTAGTGCCATGCCCTATAGGAGTGGCGTGAGCTGCCCTCTTCTAGTGTCATGTCCTATCTCAGCACCTATTGCTGAAACGGGTGGCAGCCTAGCAAACCTGGCACATGCAGGTGGCTCTGTATCCTGGATGGAGGTCATGTTATCTGAGTGCTGCAGTCCTAATCAGGTTGGAGAACTGGACAGATTTCTTGTAGTGCTGGATAACCCACAAACAGCACCTTCCATCTAAAACCAAATTAGCAATTACACCTGAAGTCAATGTTAGGGTCAATGACACATGTGGCCCTGTGATGAGTAGACTCCTGGTGTCTGCTGGCCTGAATGGTGGGACTTGGCTTCAGGGCTGCTCTTCAAGGGACTGTCTTCTAGCTGAGATGCTGAAGCAAGGTGCCCTTCCTTTCTACCACCACTTGCTTTGTAAGGGGACTTTAAAGGCTGACTTTGCAAGGGGACAACAAATATCTTGTGTCCTGGTTGCAGTTATGGTTGCTATTTCAATTAGAAGTAGGATCCCAGTCAGATATAGAGGTCCCAGTATAACTAACTCCATGTTATCTGGAGGGAAAAGTGGTAGCTGTGCTTGTTTCTCAGGGTGCAAATGGGTCTTATCCCAAGGTTCTGAGGGGACTGTAGAGCCCACAATGTGCTGATGGCCCATACTTCCTGGCCCTCAGTCTCTGGGAAAACAGGAGGGATGGGAAGCTGTGGATGATTACAGCTGAGCAGTGCTTCTCTGGGGTGCTGCTGAGCTCCTGTGGAGGCTTTAATGAATGGAGCTTCACTGATGGATGAGATAGGAAAAATCACTAACCTGCGGAAGTGTAAAACAGTGACTGGGCCGTGCCGTGGCATGAGCCTGGCCTGGTGGTCCTTCCGCAGGAGCTGGCTGCCGCTGAAGCCAGTTAGGAGGGGAATGGCGGGCAGGGAAGGAGCTGTCTGGAGCCGCCACAAATTCAGCTTTCTGGGATATGCTGGCACAAAAGTCTGCACTGCAATGAGATCTCGGAGGCTTTGCAGTGCCGCGGGCTGGGTGAGTGCTGCCAGGGAGGGCTGCGGGGCAGGGTCCCCCAGGGGCTGCCGAGGCTGCTTCCCTGCCTCGCACCTTGCCGCCGGCCGGGGAAGTACCTGCTCTCCTGCAGACAGGGAAGCTGCATCCCTCTTCCCTCTGATATGGACTGCATGTGCAGCCCGAGGCGAGCGGCGCTTGCTCTTCCAAGCCAAGCTTCGCTCCCCAGGCAAACTGGAATGGGTCCAAGGGTTTGTCTGGTTTCCTTTCTAGGTTTCCTCCCCTGTTTAGTGGGATTAATAACACCTAAGGGTGTCAGAGTTAATTACTCATCAGGTTTCAAGTGCTCTGAAAAAAACCCTTGTGCAACCTATTGTTTGAATCTACGAGACGCTGCTGCCTCCTGCCTCCCAGAGCGGTGGCTGCTGTCGAAGGACTGAGGTCCCTTGAATGACTCTGCTTTTTGAAGGACACAAGCTGGGGCCCTCAAAAGAGCCTAAGAGCTGGCTGCTGTGCCTGCTGGTGGCAGCAGCAATGGGTGGTGCACAGGAGGGAATCCCCATGATCTTAGGAGTTGGTCAAAGAGAAAGGATGAAGGCTCCTCCACAAGACCCCTTGCTCAGAAGAGCAACGTTCAACCTTCCAACCTTTAGATGGAAACCTCAGGACAAGCTGCAGTTTTGTATGTGGCCATCAGTGGTAACACCCCAGGACAGGGCTCAGGTCTTTCAGGTGAGAAATGCAGCTTCCATCCCATGAAATTCATCCCCGTGCTTGAACTGGAATAACTGAACTTAGTGTTTTATCCAGATTTTTAGCCACAGGAGAAATATTCCTTTTTTGGTCTTGATGCAACCAGCATGAGCTGAAATAACAACTGCTGGGAAAAGAGGCCCTGGGTAGCCACAGATGCATCCAGTTGTGCATGGCTTGGAAAGGGATCGACAAGCCTGAGACACCTGACCTCTGAAAAGCTTCATCTTGCCCCTGCCCATCCCCAAATGACAATTCAGAGCCTTTATTTGCCGCCCCCAGTACCGTTTCTAGAGAGCATCCTGAAAATTGCTGCCCACTGGATAAATTTCCTCTGTGACAAACTGAAACCTGCTAGGGAGCCCTTCTGGTCTGGGGATTCAGCAAAGCTGTAACGCTTTGGATTTTGCTGCTTTTCTGTCGGGGAGGTTTAGTTCCAGCTGAACCATAGCAAGTACCTGCTGAGTCAATCTGTCTCACTGCTGCTGTCTTTGATGGGAAGTGCAATGCGCTGCCTGACACCTGCCGAAGATCTCAGCCAGGATTTTTCTACCTGTGGGAGGAGGAATTTCTGGGAGGCGAAAATGCAGAAGAGAAGCAGAAAGGATTTCCCGAGCGTTTGGAGTCGAGCTGAACCTGTTCTGTGGGGTGCAGGTCCTCGCTGCAGCACTCGAACGTTTGCTCACATCACTAGTTTTGTGGGATTAGGCAAGTGAACCTACCAACACATCGCTGGGAGGATTTTACTCCCAGACTTCGTTAGTCTGGTTGCTGCGGAGTTTATTAGGTGGCAGCGGTGGTAGGTTTGGATCCCTTGTGATCTAGGCGCTGGGCGAGATGTGTGCCATGAATTCACCCAGCTAATTGCACGTTGCATCTTGAGGCTTTTGGTCTCTTGAATTTCAGGCCTTTTAGCAATGTGGGGAATCGAGGAGTGTTTTGTGGTGTGCATGATGGATGCAGGAGGGGGAAGCTGGGTATTCAGTGGGCCCTTTGGCATGGAGAATAGAGTGGATGGCTGTGCCTGGAGGAAACTGGGGTGGTGTTGCCTCAAATGGCTCCTTTTGGCCTTATATTCTGTGTCATTCGCAGAATCATAGAATGGTTTGGGTTGGAAGGGACCTTAAAGATCACCTAGTTCCAAACCCTGCCCTGGGCAGGGACACCTCCCACCAGCCCAGGTTGCTCCAAGCCCCGGCCAACCTGGCCTTGAACCCCTCCAGGGATGGAGCAGCCACAGCTTCTCTGGGCAACCTGGACCAGGGGCTCACCACCCCCACAGTCAAGAATGTCTTCCTAATATCTAACCTCAATCTCCCCTCTTCCAGTTTAAAACTGTTCCCCCTCATCCCATGGCTCCCCTCCCTGATCCAGAGTCCCTCCCCAGCTTTCCTGGAGCCCCTTTAGGGACTGGAAGGGGCTCTAAGCTCTCCCCGGAGCCTTCTCTTCTCCAGGCATTCCCACCCTATAGTACCAGCATGATGACAACTGTGTCTGGTGTCCACATTTTCACTGCCAGGTTCATGGGAGCTCATGGAAATATCACTGCAAAGTGAAGAAGAAACTCTTGGGAGGACAGAAAAAAAAAAAGACAAGATGTGTAAATACTGACAGGGCTGCACGAAAAGGACCCTATTGCAAGGCTGTTTGGGCGTGGTGCTGGGGTTTCTGGTTGGGCTCACTGGGGTGGGGAGGTGTGGGGCGGGAGAGGAACGGGCTGTGCTGGGCCGCGCGGCTGTGCCGTGCCTGGGCTGGAAGAAGGAATGCCAATCTCTGCCAACAGCGCTGCCGGTGCTGCCGTTTCCTAAGCAGAGCTGTTCCCAGGGCAGGGGTAGCATCGGCTCTGGTGCTTCTGGAGAAGCTTTGGAAGAAAGCTGGTCTTCTCCCATCCCCTACTTGACTGGGGGTAGTTTCGACCGGGGGGGGATCCCAACTGGTGGGTCCCATCCATCTCTCTGCAGATTGCTCGGGGTGGGATGCAACCTCCTTGTAATGCCACGCATCCCCGTGCTTCCAAACTGCAGCCTGGGGTCTGGGTTGGGGAGGAGTGGGTCTCGCTTGCCCCTTCGCTCCTGAAATGGGTGTAGAAGGCTGGTCCACGAGCTGGTTGTAAATCAGTATGCATGAGGAAGGCAATTTTCTGCAAGTGAAACCTGCCCTAACCCGGCCCTGGGGGAGGGAGGAGAACTGCAAGTGTCAAGGTGAGACGGAAGAGCAACAGAACGAGATTTAATTTCCTTCCCAATAATTTTCTCAAGCTGTATAAACTTTCCTTATTTAAAATAAATACTCCCTGAAAACACATTCTGTGTCAGTGGCCCTGTGAAAACACCCCCAGTCACAACCTGTGCCTGTCCTTTGCTTGCAGCCTCAGCCAAAAGCCAGCAGTTTTACATTTTGCTCTATTAACTTGAGCTGTAAATTTCCTTGTGCAAAGTCTCCCAGGCTGTGGAATGAATTTAAGTAAACAGGGCGTACAATAATAGACTTGTGTTAGGGCAGGTTTTTCAAGTGGCCTGTAACTTTTAGAGTAAGTTCTTCTAAATCTCTCCCTGTTACGGTGGAGAGTGTGGGAGCCTGTCCAGAAGGTGGAGGAAGTCATAGGAAAGATCTGGCTGGTAACCATCTCTGGGATCCTATCTATGGTCCAGAGAAGAGCATCCAGTGTTTGATAAGCAAAGAATTCCGGTGAGAAAATCTCTTGCCTGGCATTCCATTATGTTTTTTGGTCCAAGGCCTCCATAGTTAGTTTTTTTTCTCAGCGACAGCATCTGTGTGAGATGCCTATAAGGACTCTGAGGGTTGTTTTTTTTTTTTTCCCCTCTTGTTTTACAACATGCTGAATGCAGACTCCAAAATCAGTTTTCAGAAGGGCTTTCAGGCTTAATCCCCAAATAAGGCACCCAAGATTGATTGCTTGCTTTGGAGGCTATAGGATTAGTTCCTTCTCAGAGTTACTTTCTGGGGGGGGAAAAAGACAGGAGGAGTTTCTCCTCTAAGTGTGATGGAAACCAAGATTCTTTTTCAGGTTTGGGCACCATTGCTCTGACACTCCTGAAATTCTGCCTGCTTGGTGTATGGAGATGCTGGATGTGTTTCTGCCTCACGTTGCCAAGGAATCTGAAGGGTTTCTGGGGATGTTATGAGGTGTTCACGTTGCCTGCTGGGCTGGGAAAGCATCTCCACTGCGAATGCAACCTACTTATCTCAGATCATTGTCCAATCTTCAGCTAAAAACAGGCTCAAGATGAACACGATCTAGAAGGTTGCGAGTGAAGAAAGACTGATCCCACTTTGCAAGCTAGGCAACTTTCCTACCTGATGCTTCTGCAGTTGATTATTGCTATTTTCCCCATGAACTTGCAGTTAAAATGCACATCTGGTCGGTGTCTTTGAGTTGTCTTGTAAAGGGTACTCCATCATTAGATAAAGAGGAAAGGAACTTCTGGCTTATAGACAGCCCTTTCCTGAAAAAAAGACGGTTGTAAGCAATAACTTGGCATAAAAGCCCACAAATAGGGGTTTCTTTAGACTCCCCTGGGTTTGGCGGTGTTGTCTGGTTATCTAACCTTTCACCAGCTGCCTCTTGTAAAACTGCAGGCAAAGTGGTTCTGACTTCTGCTAAGCTGTGGGGTGGGGAAAAAAAGGCAAGAAAACATCTTTAAGGCCCTTATCCAGAACACAGTAAAACCAATGGAAAACCTCTGTGAGTCCGGGGGATACTGGATCACTTCCAAAGCGTGGAGAGCACTGGAGAAAGGTTGAGCCCAGCTTGTGTTAGATCTAGAAGCTAAGGGAAATTCTCTACTCCTGGGAGCAGGGGGGAAAAAAAGTCTTGGCGAAGTCCATGTCTTAGTGCTGGAGCAAGTGATTGACCGAAAATGGTAAAAGTTGGGATTTAGGGGGCAGAAGGAGGATAAAACCTTGTGTACGTGGAGGTACTTGAGCAGCTCATGAACTGGATGTTTTTGCTTGGTCTTTTGATACATCCTTTATTAGATAAAGGGGGAGTGACAGATGCTTCATGACCCCTGCTGCTGGCTTGACCTCTGCTACAATCTACCTATTGCTTCTGTTTGAAAAAAGCCTTTGGACCCAAAACTCCCACTTTCCTTCCAGTAGGAGAAGTGATGCTGCAACAAGGCTTAACTCAGGTGTTTTTGTAGCAGATAGCCCCGAAAGATGGTTATCTGCCATGATGTTGAGGGAGGTTCTTGTGGGACTGAGTGGTCCTGGACCTGCAGTGTAGCCGGCAGCATAAGAATAAAGCTGCCCAGCTGAATTGCAAAGTCTTTTAGATAGAACAAAGTGCTTGCTTTGGCATTCAGAAGCACGGAGATGCCACAGATGGAGAATTGCCAGTTGGCTGATCACCAGCCACTGATTCATAATGTAAAAGTGTAGCGTGAGCCCCTGGTTTTTTTTTTTTCCCCTTCTTGACAAACTTTACAACTGGCTGCTTTTTTTTTTTTTGAGAGGAGGAGGGAATTCTCATGGTTTTAAGCAAATCAGAACTGACTCAGCCTAAGCCCAAGGGTAGAATGGCGAAGGCTCCATGGATTAAGTGTCCTGGAACAACTGGCTACACAGCTCTTTCTTGTTTTCTGGCTGTGAGGATCGTCCTTTTGATCAGATTCTTTTCCCTACTGCTTTCCGGGTCGTAAATCCAGATTAATCATGGCAGGGTGGCAAACAATTAATGGAGTAGGAGGTTAAGCCCTGGGAGTGTGAGTGGTGGCCCCTGGGGAGTGAATACACCCTGGTGGCCAGGTGGAGAAGTGAGGGCATCTTACTTGAGGCCACCTGCCTATTAATTTGGTGTTTGGAAGTGTTGAGAGCCTGAGACTCCTACAACAATCCGTATTTCTCTAGTCTGCTCAGAGCTGTGTCTCTAGCTGTCCCTATTAGTTATGACTGGCTTGACTATGTCTAAATTCCAAGGTCCTGAGTCTTGCTGTAAGACTCAGACTTCCGTCCTGCAGCCGGGGGAGGCAGCTGTGGTTTGGCCATTTACAATCTCTCTTGTATATTTGATCTTCATTGCTTCCTAACTGCACTGCCTAGGTCATCATTACCCTCAGGGTCCACCAGATAACTGGTCTTTGAAAGCATTAGTCAACTGCTGCTCAACTCCTCTTTGGTACTGATGTTCCCTACCGTAAGCTGACTTTTCTTGCTTCTCTGGTCATACGAAGGTCCAGGAAACTGGGGTGTGTTTATAGGCCTCTGTGAAACTGAAAGAAAACACTGAGTGGCTTGTCAGGTCTTCAAAGACCACAAGGAAGTGGGTTGCCGACCCCAACATAAGAAGGCAAAGCCTTAAAATGCAAGGGACAAAGTATCCTGGTTCCCAGTTGGCTGTGGTGAGCACTGGAACGCCACAACTCTTTGTTTGTCTTTAGTTGAAAACCCTTACCGGCTGCTGTACTTGCACGTTAGCATTGACAGGCTTGTTTTGAAGGTCTGTTAGGGGTACTTGTCCCACCAGCTTCTCCTGTGGCTTCAAATGCAACTGCTACTACAAAATGATCCATGTCCAAAAGTGATGCCTTTGCGAAGGAGGAGGTGACCATGCACCGATGTTGGTCGCCTGTTGCGTGTCCAAGTCTGCTGAAAATGTTGTTTTAAAGCAGTAAAGTTGCAACATAAGCTGTTTGGGTGGGGTCCTGAGCCTGTGTAGCTCCCTGCTGGAGCTAGCAAGTGATGCAGTGTGAATTTGCAGGTTTATTTGCAACGGACTGATTTGCCTGATTAAGGTGGGTTATGAACGCAGCTGCCGCTTGGTGCATGGCTATTGACATCAGCAGTGTTGTACCAGGGGTGAAATTGGCCTTCCCTATATTGTTGCCAGTCGCAAGAATTTATCATCCACCTGTGCTCTGATTTACGTGTGTGTAAATCCCAAGTAACTCCATTAACATCAATAAAGCTGCTTGAATAGATCTCTATCTGAATTACGTGCTGAAGACTTCTCATGTTGCTGCTAGCTATGCAGGTGCAGGGATGTGGTTGGGTTCAGCTGGGAAACATGATGCCATCCAAGTGTGTGTCTAGCATGCAAACAAGAAGAAAATGCTGAGCCGAAACCACAATGCTCATTTAAAGGGATGCCATCAAGCTTTCAAGAGAAGATTTCTCTCTGCCATCTTAAAATATTGGAACAGGCAGGAATTTCTGAAGAATGTTTCCCTGGTCACTTGGAGGAGAAGGAAATGTCCTGCTCCTTTGTGGTGGAAGAGATAGAGGACAGAGGAAGATGGGTTGCTCCCAGATCAGTTTTGAGGAATGCTAAAGTTGGGGAGAAAAAGGAGATGGGTTTCTATTCCTCATTTACCACCTTCACTGTACTGATATCTCAAACTAACGTATGCAAGGACAAAGAACAATAGTTTGCTTTTTAGCCTTTATTTTGTGGATTATTATTTTTTTTTTTGCTTGATAGAAACTGTGGAAACTAGAAACACAGGGAGCAAAGTTAAGGACATGGGGTGGAGCAGTGCCACCTTGGCCTGTTGTTACGTCCTGTTCCAACAGAAATGAAAAGTCACCTGGAAAAAAAAACTCACAGGGAGATGGAGATAGCTTAGCCCTTGGATAAGCTCTCCTCTGAGCTGGTGGCTGATATCTGGGGCTGATAGCTCTGCTGAACCACTTGTGATGCCACTAGAGACTCTAGTAGATAAGTTATCCATACAAATTCTGAACCCCACTAACCTCTTTGTGGCAGCTGTTGGAAGGAAGATTTGGGGATTTTGGGGATCTCTTGGCAATTCCGCAGATTTAAGGTGCAAAACAGTATTGACTGGGAGGGTGGAATGCACTTTTATTTGCTCTGTTGGAATTTCTCCTGATATTAGCTGAAACAGAAGGGCTGGAAATGTAGCATTCAAGGTCGTAGTGTGCCCTGATTCATTTTTTGGAAGCAGTTGTTCAGGTTCTGGGGACTCCATCACTTAGCTAACATTTGATACGTGCAGGGGAAAAGGAAAGAGGATTGTTAGCAACTTCCTTATGGATTGCTTTTTTCAGGAGATTAAGATAGTTGGCTCCTTGGAGTGCAAGCTGGCATCTCATTTAAGGAGAAGATTTGTAGCATTCCACTGCTTTGCATTGCTGGCCAGGCGGAGGGGTGTTTGCTCCATGCTCTCAGGTGGTGACACTCTGGGGATGAGGGGATGCCAGGCTCAGGGGAGACTGGCTGTGGAGTGTTGCTGTGAGGCTGTAGGTACTCAAGATCGCCTTTGCTGTGTCCTACAGGTCTCCTCTTTGGCCAACTTCTCATTGCAATCAGGGACCTCTTCTTATCCAGCAGCTATGACAGAGTTAATCTGTGCTGGGGTGCCTGGTGCTCAGTGGAGAAGCAGCCCATCATCCACATGACCTGTTCAGCAAAACTTGCTTCAGAAGGCAGCGAAGCCATGATGGTGCTGCCCACCTGGGGTGCTTTTCTTTGTCTGCTTGTCACACAAGTGAGAATGGACTCAGAGCTGTTGACCAAGACCTTGGGCACCAGCTGGTGGATCAGCAGTAGGGAGAGCATAACCTTATTCAACAGATCATTCCAGCGGTGGTCAGTCCACATGTCTCAGCTTCTGCACACAAATTCCACCCATGGAGCCACACACAGCACCAGCTGGGAGGCTGTACCCCTCTTCAGGCTTCCAATATAATCTACTTGGAAGCACACACCTGTGCAGAAACCAGTGCCCTCAACTCCTTGAAATATAGCTTATCAAGTAGCCCCCCCTGACCCAGCTGTATCAGTCAGACCTGAGGTCAGAAAAGCATCTTGGCTCTGGATAGGACCATAGCTCACACCTGGGGGCTTATAATGGGGCCCACACACCTTTCCCACTGCATTTTCCCAGCCTCCAGCTGCCTGTAGTCAGAGTCTTTCAGAGCTCCCATGCACATCCAACCCAGACATTTAATCTGTTGAAGTCACCCAGTTCCTCTGTCTACATTTCCTTGGTGGCAACACCAGCTGGATCACTGCCCACCTCAGTGTCTTGCCGCTTCTGCGCCAGCTCTCGCAGGACCATGCAGTGGACCAAATCTCACTTTCTGAATGTCCTTTCCTCCTGCCAGGTTATTCCCCAGCCATGTCTGTCCCCTGCTGTGCCCCCCAGACAGCAAGGTCAGTAAGGGACACCTTCAGCTGCTGTTACTACTTGATGGTGCAACAACTCCTTAAGTCTCAGCAGGTATCAACAGCAAGTTTTCTTCTCCATGTGATCTCTGGGAGAGAAACACTTAAAACAGAAGGAGTCCTAGAATCATTGTCCTCTTCACAAGCCGATCCAATGCCTTAGGACAAGCTTAAGGGCTCAGCGGAGAGACCAAAGGCCACAAGAACTAGTCTGTCACAGGGAAGGAGCTGCTGAGATCAAGGGCACAGTCAGTGTCTGAGGAGGTCCTTAAGAAGGTGGGAAAATTCCTCAGTGGAATAAATGCTAAGCATGATCTTTAAGGCATGGACAATTGACAGGCTTCTTTTTAAGGCAGGCAGAGGACTTCACGTGATCTTTTCCTGAGCGGTACACGCATGGGTGGAGGCTGAGAAAGAAAACCCTCAACCCTGGAACGGTGGAGTACTGCCAGTTGTGATGGGTTTACGATAAGCTAAAAAACATCCATAAGCATTCAACTTCAAAAGCCGGGAAAGAAGGAGGGGAGCTCTGCACAGAGTCAAACGCCTGGGGCATCCCATTTTCAGTCAGCGCAAGGAGGCTATTTTTAGAAAGCCTGCGTACACCTACAGGAGTACTGAGGCTGGAAAGGAATTCTTGGGTTTAATGGTCCCCCTTCTTCACACCACCTTACAGGTGGCATTCCTACAAAAGCCCCCCCCCACTCTCTCCCCAAGGAAAGCTGTCTGCAAGACATTCTCCCCAAATTAAAAAAAAAAAATATATAATGACAAATGGTGTTATTACCAAAATGCCATTCCAAATGCAGATGCAGACAAGCTTTTAGTCAGGCCTCCATTTTCCCCTCTGTGCAACAGATTCCTGCCCACTTCCCATCTCCTGCGGTGGTTTGCATTCGCCTGTGGGAAAAACAGCCAGAATACCCAATGGAGACCTACAGCTATGGTCTGCCATGGGAGACGCAGACCAGGTGGGAAACCTGTTCATGAAAAATAGGCACATGAGACACCTGAACTGCAACTACTGCACTAGTTGCTTCAGGGGCCCTGGAAAGCAGATGAGTATCAGATCCAAGCTGACATTTTCCAACCCTTCTTCATGTTAAAGGACCATCGACTCTGAACATTACAGCCTAAAAGCACGCACTTTGCTCATGCCAAAGACACTATTACAGTTTTCTGTAGGCTGAAGGGCATGGATTGATTTTTGGGGGTTGAGGTGCTGGGCTTTATCTTTTGCCTTGTTTTGTTCCAGCTCAGAGGGACGTGTTAATATCAGGACAAAAAGGTGGTAGAAACTGGAGCCAGGTTATCCACCCCGCTACTGGCCACTTCCCCATAAGTGACTCCCCGATCCCAGTGTGCAGGCTTGAGGCCGCCAGTCTCTGCACAAAAGGCATACAAGGGATCTCCTATGAATCCCCTTCGCACTTCCTAGCATGTTTCTATCATGGGAGCCTTTGAGGAGGAGGAAGAGAGACGGGCAAGAGAGGAGTGGAGATGTCTGCAAGGTGGTTTGCGTGCTGGCTTATTGGCGAATGGTGCTTTGCCTCCTCCCAGAATCCAGTTGAACGTTCTTGGATTTGAGCTGGGCTAATTCAAGTGGTGTTTGGCTTCGATTTCCACTTGGTGAGAAAGGAAAGGCAGTGGAGCAAGAAAGCTATTCATTTTAGGAAGGAATCTGTAAGGTTTCTTCAAAAGTCTTCCAGAGAAAGGAATGGAGTAGAACATGTAGGGAAAGAGTTAAGGTAAAGCCAGTGTGCAGGGTATGACTTTTTTGGAGGGGACAGTGTTTCGTTCAGGTATCACACAGGGAAAGGGACACCCCTGCAGTGTCACAACACAGCAGGCCTGCCCCATCCTACAGATACACATGAGAAAAGCTCAGCAAGAGGGTATGTGCAGGGGGAGACGGACCCAAATCTAGCTGAATTTCAATGCTTTGTGACTGTCCGTGTTGCTTCAGTTGTGTCTGTGGATTGCAACTGGCTTGGATAGACGTGCCAGACCCCGTTACCATGTCTGTGTGCCCCGTGTAGCTGTAGAGGTAGGTGATGTCCATGGTCTGAGACTCCTTTACTGTTCAGGAGAGCGGTGGTGACTGTTTTTTCCAGGGGTGTCATCGCCGTTAGCTCTTAACGAGACAGCATAATTCACAAATCTGCTTTGAAACAGTTTGTCTTTCTAAGAGCATTGCTCCCTAGGTCAGGCTCACAGATAACATCAGTGTCTACAGTTAAGGGAAGAATGTATTTGGTGGATGGTGCGTGGCAAACAAGACAGATAAATAATAGCAATCCGTGTAGACAGAGGTAATTAGGGTGACAGCCACACTGACAAATAGCTAAGTAAATAGATGGGGCGATTTGCTAATGAAATGGGTATAAACGGATATATGGACAGGCAAGATGGGGAAAATGACAGAAATATGAATTTGGCATATTCCCAAAAGGCGCTCTCAGGGCTGCCGTGCAAGGGTTGTTAGTCAAACAAGACTTCATGTCCTAAATCATGAGGCTGTTACAGATTGCAAAGACTGTTTTTTTTTTTTTTCCTGTGGCTAGATGCAGGATTGATCCACGATTGGGGTAAGAGTGCAAACTCCTGCCTCTCCAAGCAGAAAGAGGCAGAACCGGCCAGCTAATCCCAGTACTGTGCCAGTGACTATGGGCCAAAGAGCAAAGTACTTCCAAGGCAAGCGGATAGGCAAGTAATCTGAGGAAAAGTTTAGGAAATGCATCTCCTGTGCTTTAGTTGTGTACTTAGTCATGGTGCAAGGTGCGGGGGGAGTTTGGGAGTGCTAGATGTGGGCTGAAGTCAAAGTGGGAGGAGACAGGGCTAGAATGTCCTAGTTGTGGCTAGGATGTCCTCATGGCCAAGTTGTTATGCTCCCTGCAAGTCCCCAAATGATGTTGAAGTGGAAGGATGGTGGTGTAACCATCTATTTAAGGCTGAGAATCTGATATGTATGAGCTTCTCTGGTCCCTGAGTAAGGGAAGCTTGAGATGCTTTTCTTTTCGGACCAATACAAGAGTGGTTTAAGCTCCCTCTTAGACAAATACGAGAGTTTCAGATCCTTGGTTATACACAGTTTGGCTGATAATTCGCTTGCTTATCCTGTTTTTTTTCCTCCCCTGCTCTATATGATGAGAAATACCTGAAGCTTTTGGCAATATTGATCACCTTGAATCTGAATGCCCAGCTCATGATCCTGCTAGTCACCAACAAAATGCTTGTCAAAGATAGATGTCAATCTTTTAGTTGCTGTATGCTTATCTTGTTCAAGCCATCTGATGCTATACGAGAAGTTACCCCTACCTTTGCCGCCTCTTAATGCCCTGCATATGTGTCCAGCTGACAGTACCCGGAGCAGTCTCGCACATGCAGCTGTTTTGGGTAAAAAAACAGGGTAAAACAATCAGAGTTGTGCTACTTTAAATAGAGCTTGAGACTAGTTCTAAGACTAAACGGAACAGGCACACGGTGCTGTCTGCTAAACAGCACTTAAACTTCACGTGCTCAGGGTGGGGAAAAATGATCCTTTAATATTAAAATTGGGTGACGCTTCTTTTCCAGAAATAGCGTTTGGTGCATGTTTGGAGGGTACGCATTAGTCTTCATTAAATTGGTGTCCTGGAAATTGGGGTGAACAGAGGTGCGGAGGGGAGGTACTGGGAGGAGATGGGGCAGCGTGTAACTCCGGCTCGGTAGCACGTGTACCCCGCTCCTTTGTGCAGCTCAGAGAACATTAAAAGTGGTACCTGTTGGGACTTGAACTTGAGTTTTATGATGGGGTAAGATGGAAGAGGCAGGAGAAGTAGGCAAGGTAACTTCCCCGCAGGCAGCATTTCTGCTTAGAGGCCTCTTTGTTTTGGTGTGCTCTTCCCTCCTCGAGGTTAACTTGCAATGGTGGGGAAGCTTTTGAAGGCTGCATAACGCCACAAGCCACATGTCACTTTGTGTCCTGCAGGAAAGGCAGATAAAACAAATAGCCTGTCAAATTGCTCTGAAGACGGAGACCTGCCTCCCAGCCTGTGTGACCATTTGCATTTCCAGTGAGGTGTAAAACGCCTTCCCCTCGACGCAGAGCTTGATACAAACAACTGCTGCTCCTCTGGGGAGCTGGGCTGTGTTTGTGCACTGTTAACAACCTTGTTCTGGGTCTGTAGTGCTGGGTTTCCCTTCCCGTCTGAGTCGAGCCCCGGTGATGATGATGTCTCAGCTACCCCATGCTCTTCTTGCCTGGCATGTGGGCAGTCAATACTAAATGCTACCGCTTGGCAAAGAGTGAAGAATGAAGCAAGCAAGCGTCTTGCACCATCCTCTGAGGAGTTTGTGATGGCTTTGATTACATGCTGCTTGCACTGAGAAGAAATTGAGCATGTGGTGATTTCCCCAGGTCAGGAGCTCCTCTGGCTTCCACTCAGCCACTGCTCTGCGGGGTACAGTCACAGAATCACAGGGGTTGGAAGGGACCTCTGGAGATCATCTAGTCCAACCCCCTGCCAAAGCAGGTTCACCCAGAGCAGGTTGCACAGGAATGCGGTCCCTCCTCTTGGGGTGTCTCTGCCTAGATCGCATCCCTCATCTAAGCTTTGTACAAAGTGACAAAAGCTTAGAAACATCTGTCTTCACCAATTTCAACTCCCTCTCCATCCCTCTTGCTCTATCGGTTCCCATCTGGACCAAGATCTAGGTGTCCAATGTGCCAGAGAGGCTCGACTCGAGGGACAACATAAGGTCATGGTTCATGATTTCTTAAGGATTTTCCAACATAGCTTTCAGACTGAAAAGTTGACAAAGCCCAGTTCTGGATGCCTTAAAAACATGCCTCTCACCTACTGTGTGTTTATTGTGATATTTCTTAAGGTAGAATAAAGCTTTGCCTGCTTCATGGTGCAAACATAGAAACGAGTGGATGCTACTGCTTGTTAATCTCTCGAACGTGTGACATTATTTATCTTGAAGGGGCAGGTAGAAACTAAAGCTGCAATAGGATTTTTCAGCTCACAGCTTTTATCACCAACACTGAAAGATTAGACGTTTGTGGTTAGAGCAGCCAAACCTCACTTTTTTTTTACAGTAGCTGGATACCTCCTCTTACACTGCGTTATTGTATAATAACGTAATAGGGTTTGCTTCCTTCCTCTTGGTTCCCTTTCCAAATTCCTATTCGCGCTGAAGCGCGGAGTAGAGTACATGATTGGAGGTGTACATGTGTGCCACAAGCAATGTGAGGCTTGCTAACTGTCTAAGCATGGAATTTAGGAGTCTGATCCTTATGTAAGGTGCAATGCAATAAACCACCCCAATTACAAAACAGAGTGGCGTGCACACGCTGCTTTCTGAACCCGGCTGAAGTCCGCCGCCTGGGTTGGCCACGGGCTGCTTTGTTCCGCAGCAGTGGCGGTAGCAGCAGCCAACCCGTGCTTCTCATCCAAAGTGACCAGAAAGTGTTAAGAAAACCAGGATACAAATTTTATCTTTGGCTCGTTGTGCCCCTGAGGTGGATCTGATGCAAACAGCCTGCAAACAGCCCTCGTGGTCTTGTTATATCTTTCTGGTGCTGTTGACGAGTGGAGGGTTTGTTTTTTTTTGTGTGTGTGCCAGGCATAGTAAAAGCATGACCTATGCCCCAAATCCTGATGCTTTCATGTCAGAGCATAGTAAATGTTTGCAGAGTTTCGATGCCCAAATAAATTAATGCTGGGTATTAAACTCCTGTCAGCTGTGCTTTGCAGCGAGAATGAAGTTGCTTATCCTTCTTTCCTCTCGCACAAGCTTATTTAGGAGTGACATCTTCCTGTAAAGAGAAGGAATTTCTCCCAGTATAAGACCCCTCTGTAGAGATCAAATTATGAGGTGTGTAGCATTTCATCTCTATTACATATCTAATACCCTGATGATTTAGAATATCTTAAGAAGTCACTCTGAATTGAACTAGGTGTCACGGCAGCATGTTTTACCGCTATATTTTGGGGCGAGTTCCTCTCTCTGGAGAGCTCATGACTCCAGTTCATGGTGCAGAAGTTGCCTGTTGTGGCAGACTCTTGTCCCTAAGAGGCATTGCAGGGCCATAAATGATGATCCTTCCTCTCCTCGTGGGTTTTTCCACGGGGAAAAAGAGGGAGGGGAAGGGCTGACGTGCAGAGCTGGTGGGAAAAGTGGCTGGGGACGGTGTAGAAGTTGAGCTGCTTGTGCGATGGGCAACTGGTAACTGTAGGGGGGGAAAATGGGTTTCCATGAGGATTCCTGCAAAAAAAAAATAGCCTTGACGTGTCCTGAGCGCTGCTGACAGGTTGCTGGCTTTGTGGCGTGGGCTTGTTTTGCGTTCGCGGTGGCAGAGGCACATCAGCCCGTTGGCTGCAGGTCCTGGGAGGTTCAACACTTCTACTGTAACACCGAGATCAGAGGAGGAAAGGGATCAGGATCGCAAATGACTGAGCAAGTCAGCAGCAAATTCAGTATCTTGTTGCGTTTTCCTGAGAGCTAAAGCAATTAGCTCAGATGGTGGAGCCTTTTATGAGGTTAAACTCTCTTTAGGGCTGTTATATTGAAGGTTTTTTGTAAAAACCAGGGCTCGGGTCACATCCCAGCCTTTCTCCAGGCTGGTATAAAACCTGCCATGCCTGGACTGTGTTTCAGCTTGAAGAGAGCACCTTCTCAGAGTGCTGGGTTAAAATATCACTGTGGTGCTGGCACCGGAGCTCACCTGTGAGGTGTGGGTGTGTTCCCCATCAGTGACAGCTTGATACTGTTTTATTGTCTGAAACAGGGATGGGTAACTCCTGCGGAATTGGCAAGGCTTAGCAAAAATCAATAGTTATATTTTTTCTTTTAGCAGAACCACCTAAGGACCTCTCTTTAGGGCTGGTTTCATATCAAAATGCAGAAAACACAACGCTACTTGGCGTGCTCCGTTGGCCTTTGAAATGCCTTCTCGTTGGGCAGGGTGCTATGATGCGAGACCAAGTGGCTTCGCAGTGCTCCCTGCTGCTTCTGTGCTCCAGGGGAAGGGAAGGAGCTCAGCTGGTCATGTTCCACTTGTCTCCAGCTGTTGAAATGGCCCCTTCTAGGTGATGAGGAAACATACTGTTTAAGACATGAGGCCTCACTCTTTGCCAGGTGTATCGTGTCCATTTATCTTCCACAAAATGCTTCTGAGTTTAATCTCTCAGTTCATCTTCACTCCCTGCAAAACAGCATGTGGTTATAGGTTCGGTAGGAGACGATGGAAAAGAGGAGTGCTTTGCACCTAAGTGACTTCTAGATGCTTGTACCTTTAGTGCTGGGACTTATTGCTTCTATTTTGCAAATAAGCCAGTAATGATAAAATTAAAACTTTGCACATAGGTAGCGCTCACCTGGAAACTCTTCTGGACTGCAACCTCATTTATGTGGTGCTTTTGGTTCTTTTGATATTTGCTGGCACTAACATCTGCCTGGCAAGTGCACAAGAATTGACAGAACTGTCTTTAAGAAAATATGGACCCAGGTGATAGCTTCAGCCTGTTTAGTTATGTTCTGGGGCAAAATGCAAAGGAGAAATATCTGTGCCATGACAGAACTGGTTGTGCTGTTTATTGCTTTGAAGATATCTGCAAGATCTAGCTAGGGAGTTGGGATAGGATCCATTGTCTAGGAACCCAATTGGAAGAGTTCAGCAGATGGTAGAGCTTATGACAAGGTGCTGAACGTGAGGATCCCTACAGTGTTAGGGGGTGCTTAAGCTTTGAACCGCGTGGCCACGGGGAAGTTCATAATGTTGAACTTCTACCCTGCTCTTCTAGAAACCCTCAAATCACACTTCAGGTGGCAACAGTGCTAACTCTCAATGAATGTGCCATCTTATGTGGCCTCATTCATGGGAGCAGGTGAAGCTCCTTCAGCCTGCTCACCTCTGCCAATGAAATGGTGGGAAGCAGGGATCCTCATTTTGCCTTAGTTTCCTCATATGTGGAGCGCTTGCAGCTCCTTTAGAGGAATCAGGAGATATAATTAGTGTTTATGAAACATTTGGTGATTGTGTAAAACAAATCATAAAAAAAAAGGAGCTGTGCCAGAGCGCTGACAATATTTACACAACATCTGAAGGCTGCCTGTGTTGGACTTTATCATAAGGAAATATGTGTGGGTGCCAGAACTTAAGCAACTGCTAAACGCATCCTTCTGGCTCAGCAGTGCCATCCATGAATCCTGTGGGAACGCTCAGTCCTCGAAGCTTAAACATAATGTTCTTGCTGGTTACCATCCAAAGCTGTCTGAAGGGGGAGACCACCTCACTGCTGCTCGTCCGGAAGAGGGATGATGGATCCTCGGGGAAGCGAAAATATTTGAGGATTGCAAAAGTGGTTTAAATTCACAGGCCATTTTTTCACCTTCTTTTCTGCTTTCTGCTCTCGGTTTGCCTCCTCTTCTGCACTGTGGTGTGTTGAGGTGGTGGGGGTTTAAGCCTTTGGCTGAAACAAATTGGAGTAGCTTGCTTTTCAGTGTGGAGACAGTATCGTTCTCCTTTTAGATGGCATCTCCTGCCACCTAGGAGCCAATATCTTCCTCCAAAGTGTTTAAAGTCTAAACAGCAAAGTCTATTACCACCCTCATTTAAAAGCTGAGGTTGAAAGACCACTCAGGGATGCCAACAAAATAGCAGAGCTAATTCCTGCCCATTAAGATGAGACCTTGGGATCAGAGTCCTTGTGGTACAATGGGGTGCCTGATGCTCCACTTTGGGGTAGTGCCCAGTGCACCCAGTGTGGAACGAGGTGCAGCCCAGGCTCTTTGCAGGAGGATGCTTTTAGCTTCATAACTGAGCCCCCGTGGTTTTCCACGTTGACTTTCCAACCAAACTGTGCCTTTTCCAGCTGATAGGCTTGATCTTTATGGAGCCCTTTCCCCCCGGAGATGGGGGCCTGTATTGCAGGACCACCTTTGGCATTGCGAATGGGCTTCTCCAGGAAGAGTGGATGATGGTGTGTTAGGATCCTCGGGGGAAATACAGCCGGGAGGGATATGTGCTGCTGGTTTCTTGTGCTTGAACTGCCCAGAATTTCATCCTTTTTTCTCTATTCTTGTGCTCAGTACTTCTTGCCATGATCTGATACTCAGTTGTCTCCTTGTTGCTTATTACTGACTTCTTTCCTCCACCCAACTGTGTATTCAGGGTGACTTTCAAGTGTATATTGGCTATTGTCCAGGTAAGCGTGGCATATCCCTGACTTTTAAGAGCATTTATGGGATCAAGAAGTATCCTTTTCAGCGCTAGCATGCTCTTGTGCAAATGCCGGCAGGTCAGCAGCAGAGTGTCTTTCAAAAAAAAAAAAAACCCAAATTTTCCAAATGAAAAACGAGAGATCTCTTCTCCCGAAAGCTGGATTTCTAGAGACTTGTCAAAGGCCATGGGGTATGTTGGAAAGGAAGAAAAGGACTGGCGCTTGCAAATTCCTCTGGTCTTTGAGCTCATTCATGTGATTTAAAAGTAAGAATATGGTTTGGTTTAGCTAGAAGAGGGAGATTTATGGCTTTTGTAGGAGATAGGCTAAGCAGACAGATCTGAAAACCCTTTTGAATTTCAAACAAACAAATGCCGAACATAGCATGTTTTATTATCTTTTAATTGAATGGTGTCCTGTGTCTCCCATAGACTGCAGGTGGATGCTTGGAATACTCAGTCTGTTTCAAAGCTTTTGGGTTATATTGATCATGGGGGTAAATCACGAGGGACTTGCAATGAAACAAATTCATTCCTTCTGTACGTTTTGTTATATTCCTTAAGAATGAGGAAGCTCTCCCTTCCTGGAATTTCAAATGCCTTTAGATGTTTGATCAGATCCCATGCGAGACCAAGTGGTATGTTTTGGCTCCGCATTAGATTTTTTTTTTGCTTTTCTTGAAGTTATTAGAGAAGCACGAAGCCCTGCCCAGAAGTAGATTTCTTTACGTACTGCCTATTGCTGAAACTCACGTCTGGGCTTCCACTTTTAGTGGAAAGAAAACTCATGTCTGTTTTCAACAAAAATAGAAATTGCACTAAGGCGGCTTTTCCTGCTCTTCTGTACGTGGGAGGGAAGGAAGGGAATTGAGAGGGAAAGCGGTGCTTGAGAGCATTTCTAATCAAATCCATGGTCTGATGATTTTCTTAATCTACATTAGTGAAGGCATCCTCAAAGGCCAGATGTGGATGCTCCAGGGACTTCAAAGCCCTCTTCTTTCTGGAAGCTGGAACTTCCGTAAGCACGAATCGGACGAACTGGGCTGGGCATGTAATGGCAACGCAGGTTGGCGGCAGGAACCGTTGGTAGACGGGGCTTAAATGGACTTGAGCAATCTTTCACCTCTAGCTGGATGATGGTGTTAAAAATATCGGAGCCTTGAGTGACAGCCGACGTCTATTTTTGATATTGCACGGGGAAAGAAGCGAGGTTTAAACAGGGTAGACTGAGGAATGCGTATTATTTTATAAGATGGGATTTGCTGTTAAAGGGGTGTTGGCTTAGCATTTCTTGCCTTTTCCTTCTCCGGAAGCTCGTTGACTTGAGTGGGAATGAAGGACAGAGCAACCTCCCTGCCAAACCCTGTAAAGCTCAGTGTGGCTGCAGCACCGCGCTGGCAGGTAGGTATTTCTCTCAGAAGAGAATTAGATTTGGGTCTCCCATGCACTGGCCGAATGTTTTAACCGCTCGCTGTAATAGAAGACCAGTTCCAGTAGCTGCAGTGTGTGGAAAGACTAGCTCACCGGTATCTGCTGGGATTTCAGGCCAGGTCCTCTGCGGCGCATTTGTGTTTCTCTCTGTAATAGCTGGCCCTTGTGTGGGTCTCAGCTGCCTGTACAGAAGCTTTTCTGCTTCTGAAAACACTCCTGGAAATAGTTCCAGCTGCATCAAGGGGCACATCATGAGCTCATGCGGCAGCTGAGCAGAAGTTCTCTCAGGTCACAGCTCTAGGTTTGACGGTCCAGGTTTTACCCCAGATCTCTTCCCCCAGAACATTGGGACAGCACGTCTTGGCTTGGTTTAAAAAAAAAAAAAGTGAAAATTTTGATTGTGTGCTCTTGGACTCTGGCTTAGTCTCCTTAACCAGACTCCCATGCCTCCCTGTCAGGAGCTGCTTCAGGGGCTCGTACTGAGTAGAGTTTGTGTCAGTTTAGTGATTCCTGTATTGCCGATTTGGCAGACAGCATGTTTTTCTCCATTTCTAGCCGTCTTCTCCTTTTCCCATGTCTCCTCAACTTGGAGGGCTGAAAAAACATCCCAAACCGAAGAAACATAATCGCGCGGCTTTACAGCAGAAAACACACCCGGGGCACCCAATGCAACTTGGTGGTGTCCCTCGGACTGTGGGTGTCAACACATGTGTTGCAACACGTTTGCAACGTGCTAAATCCGGCGGTGTTTCTTAACAAGGACTGGGATATAAAACGGCGTGAATGATCGCACAGCAGTTGTGTTAGCTTAGAAATGGATTTAAATCTGTTTGAAGTCCTCCGAAATACTTAGACAGGGTTTCGGAGCTGGTGCTTCTTGGAGAAGGGAAAGGTGAGCCTGGGCTTCACACTTCTGTCAGAATTGATGTCTCGGTTTCTTGACTCCAGAATATACCTTATGTTTAGACGTTCACTGACCCTCTGAAGAGGCTGTAGCAGTTCTCACACTTCAGGCTGCAAATCTGCTCTTGGCTTATTGAACACCCTCTTGGCTTCAATTGGGTGAAGTCTTCGTTTTCTGTCTTAAAATGCTGGCACCTACAACTGCTCCCACGCAAGTGCTGTTTTCTGCTCCGCCTGGATAATTGCCTTTCAGACAGACCTTTAAATCCCTTAATATATACTTCACAGGTTTGCTGTACTTAACACACCTGTAGTTAAGTCTCTGTCTGTAATGATCTGCTTACCTATACTGTGTTCGTTGTTATTTATTAGGGTCATGTCAGGAGTGTATTGGTATTGTCTAGGTGTTACCCAAGCTCTCAGCCCTTCAGGCCACCTTCTGATCTCCTGACTTAGAGCAGGGAGGCTTTGTCCCACAGAAGTAAAAAGGCTTAGTTGTGAAATAAGCTCTGCTTAGTGAGATTAGTGATTTAGTGTTCTGTTTGGAAATCACCTGGGCTGAAAACTTTTTAAAACCAAAGATCACTTCAGGAGCTGGGCTACATGGAACAAGAATTTGATAATATGAGCTAATCACTGCTTAATTTCCAGATATGTGGCCAGACTGCCGGTTACTGTAGGTGGAGCTGAGGTAGTAATGCTACTGGTACTATAAGGACTCGTTGCTATAGCTTTGTGACAGGGTTAACTAGGCACTATATGAATTGGTAGGTGGTTTTGAGGCAAGTCAGAGCTAGTTATTTTTAGAGATGTTTCCAAACTGCCCCTCCAGAGATGAAAGAGTTGGGTTGCAGTTCAGCTTTTGCCTCTGAGCAAGTTCACAGGGGCAGAGGCATCTCTTCACTGCTTTATAGTAGCTGAGCTGTGAAAATGGGAACTGTGGGGGAGTGAGCCGGAGAAAAGAAGCTCTGAAGCTTCTGTGATGTCAGTATTTAAAAAAAACCCCAACTGTTCAGCCACGATATGACAGTGGGGGAGAACATCTCTGCCCAGAGAGGAGAAAATTATCACTTGTGGATATGCTCTTGTTGCTCGTCCTTGTTGAGTAGGTGCAGTCTTGTTAACATGTGGTGTTTTTTTGTCACTGTTGGTGGCTTTATCTTTTCCTGCTGGCTTTAGCAAATGCTTCTGTGAGACTACGGTTCCACCCTGAGGCTTTCTGGTACCTCCAGGGTTGAAGCCAGGGGTTGCAGCGATGCTGTTGCAGGCAATGGAGTGGAGTTCGGGCCCGGGTACACTAAAAGCTGGGCTCTCTGAGCAAGTGCGGGGCATGATCTCCGAGAGGTATATGACTGCTCACTAGGAGACTTCCCTGCTCAGAGGCTGTTAATTGAGTCTCTCTTCCTTTCTGAAATGAAGGCGGCTACATTAAGAAAGGAGTTGGCTCTGCCACTTGACCCAGACGAACGCTGCCATTAAGTTGCAGTATCTGGCTGCGTATCGGTATCCCTGGAGAAGCAGATGATTGCCTTCCTCCTCGGAGCACATCGTCTGGAGAACAAAGAGCTGCTTTCCTGAAACAAATGCAACTAGCTGGCCCAGGTGTGTATGGCTCTGCACAGGGCTTTGCCTCTGGATAAGAAGCAGGTTAACACTTGGTGGGCTCTAAGGAAGTGCTGTGCCTGCACTGAGACATCCTTTTGGCCGCCTGACTTTATTGGTAACTTCTTTTCTTGTGTCTGTTGAGGCTCCGTGCTGCCAGGGAAAAGACCAGATGCTCCCTGTTTGTACATGCTTTACTGAAGCGTTCCCTTTTGTTTGGAGTATCCGCTTTGAAGCCTGAAATGAAAATAGCTTGGATTTCTGCCTCTTAGCTTATTTTGAAGCCGTGTGGCTGGGGAAGATGTCCAAGGTCCTAATTAATGGGTCAGGCATCTCTATCTGGGAAGCTGCAGGACATGGGAATGTGCCACAAGAGCAGCGCAACTGTGGGCGAGAGGGTGGGTGGATGCGTTTATTGGGTATCCTCTGGAAAAGCATCATGTCGTTGGGGACGTATGGCCAATGTGGAGCGTTCAACCAGCTCGGAGGCTGAACGAGAAACTCTTCTGACCCTTGATAGTTGAATTTGCTCATGTGACTTGAGTCACCACTAGAGTCCCGAGGTGAATGGTAATACCGGTTGTACCTGAGCCACCCCTTTAAAGGAAACATCTCCCTGTGTTTGTATCTTTGCCATGCAGCCAGGTGGTCTGTCCTTCCAGTGTGGTGTACACCTGGAGGTCTGTGATACCGGGGGTGTTCCCTCCAGCTATTATCGGAATCCCTGGCCTGCTTGGTAATCCATGCCATGAGTCACAGCATGGTGTGGGGAGAACAGAGGAGTATAGAAAAACTTGTAATTAAAAGCAGGGATGTTCAAAGAAGCCTCAAAGAGCTGGGTATACCAGCCCAATGCAGCGTCTTGGTATTTGAACTCCTTGTTTTATACCCATGACCACTCTGATTTCCTCTTCCATGGGTGCAACTGGGAGTGTCCTGGTGTCACCATGGTGTATTCAGCCTGCAGGGAGCGCAATAGCCATGGCAGCAAATTGCCTCTGCCAGAATGCGACCGTTGTTCGTGGCGTAGATTGCAATCAGGACAGTTGTGTTGGAGAGAAGCCACTTGGGCGGTGGTGTCCTGGAGGCAAGGTCTGAGGAGAGCCTGGGAGCACGTCTGGTCTCAGGGCTCTTGCTAAGGCCCCCCCCGCCCCGTCTTTCAATACAAAGTCCTCTTTGGGAGCTCTGGTTTCACAGGACTTGAATTCCGAGCTGGTTTATGGCATTTGCTTTTCATCTCTCACCTGGGAAGTCTCCGCTGGCAGAGTAGATGGAAGGGTTGTGGGTGAGCTCGGCATGCCTGCCCGGGGCCCTGCGCTGCCTGCGAGGAAGCGTCTGGTCTCTTCCAGCTTTGGGTGGAGTGAGAGGGAACGAAAGGAAGACACCTTGGTCTACTTGTGCCAGCAGCGAGCCTGGCGAGCTGCCACCAGCCATCGGAGCTGTGCTCTGTGTGCAGCGCCCAGGGAGCATCCGCGGTGCCACCGAGCTCCTCTGTCCCCAACACACTTGGCTCTGGGCTCACCAGGCCCCCAAATCCTACCTCTCCTCCTGCTCCCCATGCTCTTTACCCAGCTGGTCTGCAGCGGGGCTTTGCCAACAGTGTGGTTATACCTGAAAAGTGGTCCCAAATTGGCTGGGCTGGGCACTGGCATGTTTAAAATCTGGATGAAACCCAGTGCAAGAAGGTCCCTGTCCTGAAGGGTTTGGTCTGTTTTCAGCCTCCGCCTCTTCTGTGCTTGGGGACACAGCGGGGAGTTGTCTGAGGTCACGTAGCTGTGGCAGAGGAGGGCGAACTTGCGTGGAGGGCCGGGACTCCTGCGGGGAGACGGAGCTGCAAATAAAGCATCTTATTCCTCCTGCCCCCAGCGTTGCACTGGCAGGGGAATGGCTTAAAGCAGTGCCTGGGAGCACCTTGTCTCCTCCCGATTTGTTTTGCATGGCTGGAAAAGGCCCAGCGAACGTGGCAGTTTGGTGACAAGCAGGGCTGTTTGCATGAAGCCGGGTTTCCCTGGGCACGTCCTCCTATTCCACCTCCAGCCTTTGCTGAGGCAGAACTTGGGAACAAAGCACATTTTCTGACATTTCCAGGGCTCTGCCTTGCACAAGAACAAGCTTGCAGAAACCCATGTTCCTGGCAAGGGCTGAGAAGTGGGTGGGACAGAGCAAACAGGCTGGAGACAGTGAAATCCAGTCTCAGAAAGAAACTTTCACTCCATCCTGCGATGCCTCGGGCAGGGATTTGGATCTGAGGGGTAGATCCTTCATCAAAGTTTGGAAGAAATGCATAAAACTGGGAAATTTGAAGAGCAGTGAGAGTGTAGCCTTAGGCTCAGCCATGTGCATAGGTGCTGTATAACTGGCATTACGGGTCTGCCTCTGCAAAGCGCTTGCTCCCGCTCCTCCCCGGGTGGATTTAGTGCTGGCTGCCAACAGGCTCGTGTCAGGGAGAGTGTTTTCCTCCCACCCGTGTCACTCACAAGCAAACCTGGACTTGGGTCTCGGGATCGCACTGAACTCCAGACCTGGCTGAGGGGTGGTGAGCCTGGATTTTCCCCACACCTTGGCCCCGAGTCCTGCCCTGCCGTCTTGGGTCAGATGGAACAAGGTCATCGTCCAACGCTGACTGCTGGCAATAGCCCAGTTCAGGCTAAATGTGGAGGATTTTGGGGTACCAAGGTGTTGGCAGGTGAAGAAGAAAGACAAAGTTGTGATGATCCTTTCCCTCTTTCTTGGTTTGAGACAGGGGCAAAGGAGAGGGAGTGTAACTTTGTCCTGCCCTTAAAATAGTCACATCCCAGAGATTTACTCCTTCCTCCAGCCTTGCTGGATCAGAGCATGGGATGACAGTCGCAGATCCAGTCCTTTGTCCCTGCTTTCCCTCCTGCAGAAGTAGTCCTTCCCATTCAGTGAAGTTGACCTCTCCTCTGCCACCAAATAATTGCCTCTGCAGGGAAAGATGGGAGGAAGGTGCTACTGCACCAGAACCAAATTCGCCCTGACCCTTATTAGAGGAGCCAAGAGCCAGGGCAACCAAAAGGAACTGGAGGTTTTTGCACCTGGGTGTCCTTAGGGGCTTTGGACAGCTGTAGAGCAAAGCAGCTTTGCTTGGGGTGACTCCCCCTCTCTTCCCCCCATTCCTGGTCCTTTGGCATGAATGTGGAAGGTAGAGAGGGGGGAAAAACCCACTTTTTTTTCTCTTGTCCTCGTAAGTCACCTGTCCAGAGGCAACACGAACTCTATGGCTATAGCGCATTATGGAAATCTTCTTTCCCCTACCCCTGGCAAGTGAAAAATTATTTTAAATAAAAAATGTTTCCTCCTTAAAGTGTGTGTGGCAGGGACAGGTGAAAGGGGCTGGGGGGGTCGTAGAAAATACTGCTCTTTAAAACCAGAAAGCAGTCCAAGCTGAAAGCACTTATGACAGAGTCCTGTTCCCACGTAGAAATCCCAAGATAATCCATAGTTTGGTCTTATCCTCTAAACAGAGGACGTTGTAAGACTTTTTTGCATGTCTGTTTGTTCTATGCTTTTCATGGGAAACTTAATGGAGGAGTGATTGACACTTTAACAGTGTTGGGAGGGGAATGTAAACGTTAATGTGCTGGTTAAGATGAAAATGCCTTGGTTGTACAGATGGACAACTGAACTTGTAACAGAGCCTCTGTCTCTAGCCCTTGTGCAAGTTCCTGTAGTATTTTTAAACTTAGTGGATTAGAGCTGCTTTTGAAGAGTGATTTGCAGTTGTCACAAATGAAAAGGATATCTAGGAATACAACGCTTGAGCGGTAGAGAGAAATTTTGATTTGTATACACATGCAAAAGCCATGTCCAGGAGAGATTGTACGGGACGGATTTTCAGCATGTTAACTCCCGCTAGGTTAGGGCACGGGTCTGTTCTTCCTGGGGGTAAATCTCAAGTCATGGATTGCCAACAGAATGGGATTAGTTTGGATTTAATCTGCTCTCTTGACACTTAGTCTGCAGTTACTCTGCCATGAATCTGGAGGAACAAAGCTCTTTGGACAAAAGGGAATATTTGGAGTTCACTGGGGACCACGTAATGCTGATGCCATTAGAATTAGATAGGAACTGAAAGGGCGGGTATCTTCTCAGGCCTGTCTGCGGTGGAAAATAGAGAAAGTTGTTAAAATAGGCTGGAAGAACAGGCAAGATCATGCACAGTGTAAGAGAGGCTTTGAATGCTGCTGCTACCCCTTGGAAAAGGGCTGGGCCATACCAGTAGGTCAGCGCTCAAGGTGTTTAAAAGGTAGCAACCCGTACCTAGGTCACTGCTTGAACATCGTAGAATGGTGAAGGGGTCTTGAGGTCCTGGGAAAAGGTCCTGCTGTAGAAGCAGCGGGTCCTCAAGGTCCTTCCTATTGATTCTGTTCCTCTAGTCCTTCCTGTGATTTTATTCCTGCCATCTTTCTGCCCAGGGCAAACATCTTTCTAACTGCCTATTATTTCATGGCGTTGCATGTACAAGCTGTGCTTTTTTGACCAAGCTATCAGATCTGGCAGATCTGCCAGGAGACTTTCACCACTGGCTGCCATCCCAAGCCTCTCCCTTCAGCCAAGGCAACACCTGGGGTGTGGTTGCAGCACCTCTCTTGTGGTCCTCATCCACTGACCTCCCTGAAGAGGCCACAACATGCTGAGGCCAGAAGGAAGAGGGATGATTCCTTGCTCTTCTCTCTGCATGTGAAGGCACGTTCCCAACCTGCAGCATCACTCCAGCTCCCCTCTCTGATGGAGACCTGAAGCTCCTCCAGACGTGGTCCCTGTCGTGGCACTATTTGACAAGGGTGAAAGGACACACCCTGGGGTGGTGTCCTTGAAGAGGGTGGCTTGTTTAGCCTGTAGTGGCTGGGTGACAGTCCTGTTATGTGTCTGGTGTTGTGCAGGGCAAGATGGAAGTACTGCTCTTCAGGAAGGGATTAATGCTAAGAGGTTTGTCTCATTGGTGGCTCTGTCAGAAAGCAGGTGGAAAAGAGACTTTTTAATGTGAGATTTAATGAGGTGGTGAAAGTCACTGTGACGGGAGGTGAAGACCCATGCTATTCTTGAAAAGAGATTATACCTGCCTAGGGAGGAGAAATTGTGTGAATAAACACGATGACCTGGATGCAGCCCCATACCTTGCTGTCCCTAAGCAGCAGGTGGGTCCTGGCGACATCCCTGGGAAAATCATAGAATCATAGAATGGTTCAGGTTGGAAGGGACCTTAAAAATCCTCTCGTTGCAACCCCCCTGCCATGGGCAGGGACACCTCCCACTAGACCAGGCTACTCAAAGCCTCATCCAGCCTGGCCTTGAACACCTCCAGGGATGGGGCATTGACAGCTTCCCCGGGAAACCTGTTCCAGTGTCTCACCACCCTCACAACAAAGAATTTCTTCCTGATATCCAACCTAAATCTACCCTCCTTCAGTTTGAAACCGTTACCCCGTGTCCTATCATCGCACTCCCTGATAAAGAGTCCCTCCCCATCCTTCCTGTAGGCCCCCTTTAGGGACTGGAAGGAGTTCTAAGGTCTCCCCGGAGCCTTTTCTTCTCCAGGCTGAACCCCCCCAGCTCTCCAGCCTGTCCTCGCAACAGAGGGTCTCCAGCCCTCTGATCATCTTCATGGCCCTCCGCTGGACCCGTTCCAACAGCTCCACATCCTTCTTGTGCTGAGGACCCCGGAGCTGGACGCAATGCTCCAGGTGGGGTCTCCCCAGAGCAGAGCAGAGGGGCAGAACCCCCTCCCTCGCCCTGCTGGCCACGCTTCTCTTGATGTAGCCCAGGATGCCGTTGGCTTTCTGGCCTGCCGGCACGCATTGCCGGCTCGTGTCGAGCTTCTCATCCACCCACACCCCCAAGTCCTTCTCCTCGGGGCTGCTCTCAAGCCATTCTCTGCCCAAGCTGGATTTGTGCCTGGGCTTGCCCTGACCCCGTATCCGCCCCCCTCCGCGTTTTCCCCGGGGACCCGATCCCCGCGGGCCGGGTGCGGTGATGCTGCAGCGGGGAGCGGCGGCCACGAGAGGGCACTGAAAGGATGCGGATTTCGGGGCGATGCTGCGCCCGTCCCCGACCATCCCACCGCCGGATTCACCGGGAAAAATATTCCCCTTCTTTCCCACCCCATCTTAATCAGAAATCAACACACTGGAGCGTGAAACAGGGTCGGAATAGCAAACCCCGCAATGTCACTGCCTATTTATTTCCTTTTGTACGGGGATATTTTTCTTCCGAGGCTAAATTTGGCAGCTTTCGTAGCCCTTCTGCGTGTTGCTCATCTTCCTTCAGTGCATCAGGGAGTTCTGTGAAGCTGCAGCAGCACAAGTTTTTTATCAAGGGAGCGTCCTGGTTTCTGCATCCTGAATGCTGGAGATGGGACCCTTAACAGAGACAAAAGGCATACACAGAGGAGACAAATTTGAAAGAATCGTTTTATCCTCTACAGCTGCAGGATTTAGGTGTATTTTGCCCTGCTTCTGAGGCTGCAACTTCCCCCTGGTTTCTCTGAATTTATTTCAAGCAGGGGATACTTGGTTTCTTGGTCGAAAATGGTGTATGAGAGAGGTTTCCCTAAGAAGTATTGTCTTGCCTGGAGAGAAAGGTGCTGTGGGAACACGTCCTACTTCAAATGAGCTTCAGAGAGAACTCAGAAACAGTTTGAAATTGAAATGTTTATTTTTCCCTTTCACTTTGACCTTGTTTTTGTTCTGACTCAATTTTGTTCCGATTTTTGGACCATGCATTAAAGAAAAAAAAATCCACCTTGGAATATTTCAAAATTTCCATTCTGGAAAATATTTCAAGATCTTGCCTTTTATTTTTCCTTTCAACCTGCAATCAGGAGGAAATGAAATCAACACCCTGGCATCTCTTTTGGAGAGACAGTCCTGTTTTCTGATCTCTTCCTGACACTGGCTTTCTGATTTTGCTGGTGCGTTGAACTGGGATGATGGCTTTGCTGTGCTGGAACTCACTCCCGAGTAGTCTCTCACTTCATCCTCTGCTTGACACTTAGGACTAAGGCCAAGGCAAACCAAGATGCAGGCTTGAGTCTCCATTGAACATTGTTCCACGCTCTGAGTTCTGCGGATGGGAAGCCTCTCAGGACACAGTGTTTTATCTGGTATCACTTATTTTTGTTACAAAAAGAGCCCATGACCTGGGGATGGAGCAGGGATGTTGCCTACAATTTGCAAGTAGAGAGAGGCAGTATTTTTGATCTCTGTAGGTACGAAGCTGCACCAAAGTGGGGAGTCCTCCAAGCAAAATAGCAGCTTAGATATTGCCAAAGAGCAAAAGCCGGAATCGTGGTGTACAGATCCTAAATCCCTGCCCGGTCCCTAGCAGTTCTTCTCCTTCCCCTGCTGATGGCAGTGCTCTGACTCCTAACCCCGCTGCAGCCCAGCAGAGTGACCTGAACACACTTGGGGATTCAGATGTGGCCCAGGAGAAACCTTTATGGGGGTGAAATGACTTGTACGATTATTTTAAAAATAATGGTTTTCCATAAGAGCTCGAGACTAAGAGGTATGTCGGCAGACCGAGCTTTTGGAGGGGCCAGAATTGCTGTGGGTAGCCCTGTGCTCACAAACTCTTCACTTCTCCGCTTCTCCCCCCAAAACTGTGAGGGCTTCACCACTGGAAGCAGCCTGGCATGGCTCAGCTGGCTGGCACAAGTTGGCATCTGTCCCAGAGGTTTACCTTAGTGATGAGCTTGATCCTCAGATCTTCCAGATCCAAGCTCCCTGAGGTCAGGAAACCCCAGGAGAGCACTTAGTCCTCCAGGGAAGGACCCGGAAGGGAGTCCCCACAGTGTGCGCGCACTTCTTGCTAAGGGGGCCTGGGGAGGGAGGGTGCCACAGGAGAGAAACGGCTTGACTTTGTCCATTATCCCAACTCTTCACCTTTAAATGAAACAAGTTTAGTCCAATAAAAAAGTGACACATTCAGGTTAGAGAGTAGTCTCTTCAAGCTCTTCAGTTTAAGTAAAACACAAAGGACAGGTATGCTCTGAAAAGGTTTGGGGTTTTTTTTTTTTTTCCAAAGTATGACTTTTCAGTTCCCGGTTTGCAATTTCTTTCTCTTTGATATTGTCCTTTATCAAATAGTATGCCATTAAAGCAAACCCCCTCTCAACTAATAAACCGAGAGATGGGAATCTCACTTGGAAAATGGTGAAGCTTTGATAATTTAATACTAAAAAAGGATTATTTTTTTTTTAACCAGTTGGCAAACCCCAAAGCTTTCTGCGAGGTGGCAAACAAGCAGTTGAAGAAAAAGCAGAGTCAACTCTGAGCTATGAGGTTTAAATCAAAACATGTACCCTTAAAAATATCTCAGGGGCTTTAGAGGCCCCAAGAAGGAGGAAGGGCAATTCATCTGCCTTGGGTTTAAGCTGGTGGCTTGGGTTGTTCAAAGAGATAGCATGTGTGTGGGAATACTTCCCCTGGTAAATGAAGATATTCACTCATCAAAGCGGGAACCTGCCAAACGTGTGTTGCATAAAGGGGGAAATTCCAGGCATTCTTGGGGAAATTGCAACTTTGAGACTGCAGAATCGAGCCCGTACCGGGTGAAAAGCTTGTAGACCATCATGGGAATCTGTGTCCGGCCCATGAAAGCAGGCTTGAACGAGCAACAAGAGCGCGATAGTGGGTCGTAATGTTCCTGCGCGAGGAGGGAAGGAGGCATTTTCTACTCCTTATGGACTGGAAATTTCTTCCCAGCACAGTATCGCAGTCATACTGATAACCACAGCTCCGTCTGGCCATCAATTATTCATATAGACCCCAACACCGCTGGGAGCCTACGCATATAAGAAGCAGCAGTGTTTTAGCTGTTAATTGGATGGGTAAGTTCCCCTCTCCTGAGGGCCAAGGTGAACTTCCCATTGACCCCAAAACTTGGTTTCTGGAGGCTGGAACGGAGCCCAGGGTGCTCAGGGCAGGTGGCTTTGACCAGGGTTTGCCGCACTTGCTGTGCGGAGCTGGTGGGCTGTGGTTGCTTCCAGGCTTTTCGGAGCAATCTGGTGAGAGGAGGGAAGGACAGATCCCAGCCTTGCTGAAATTAGTGGCATCCTGGCTCCCATGGGATCGCCCAGCCTAGTGCTTTGGTGTAGTAATGAGTTTCTCCTTCCCGTAGCTCCTTTGATCTCCGCTCTGTGGGAAAGCTTTCTGTAAAAGGGCAGTATTGGGCAGCTCTTGGCTTCTGCGTGCTCTGCTTCAGGCCATTGCTGACTCTTTGACTTGATCCCACAGCCACCTGCATCATCCTCACCCTCAGCTGTCAGAGATACATGGAACTTAAAATGGTCTCTTATTTAGCACTGAAACCACCTAAAAAAAAAAAAAAAATCCCAACCTGACATACGGAGATGCAACTGGACCAGCAGCCCCTGAAGGAAGGGAGCCATGAGTGTTTCATCGTGCTGTGAGAATGGTTAGAAAAAGGGACAATTAGGCTGACACGTCGTGAGCAGATGCCTGGTGATGCTGGAGGTGGGCTGGTAGGCTTGGGGAGCAGGTCAGGGCTGCACCCTGTTGTGGTGCCATATGGTTGTCATCTAAATCCCCATAGCTATTTTGTCAGTCTTCCTCTAGAAACCAAGAAGGGAAATGTTCCCGGTGCATTTCCCTTGTCTTTTGACACTGTTGGTCAAGTGTATGTGGCGGTACCCAAAGTGGTTGTTCCTCTGCGTGGCACCACGCTAAGGCAGCTGTATGCCCACTTGTGTCGAATATTCTTCCCCTGATTTGGCAAACTACTGGAACTAAACCAGGGAGAGCTGTCAGGCAAGTCTTAACACAGATCCTGATCCACGTCCTCCACCTCCCCTGTGGCCTCCCCGCTCTTACAGACCTCCTTTTTTTTTCCCCCCAAAGTCTTACGTGCTTGAGGATCCCCTGGCCAGCCAAAACTCCAAGTGTCTAGAACCTAGAGAGCAGCTCACTAACGTGTTTCCCAAGAGATGAACAGTGTCCCTCTTTGCCTGTTCATCGCAAAAATATTCCCCTGCCTTCCTCGCCTTCATCTATCCAGTAGCCCTAAGTGGCTTTCCAAATGCGTTTATCTGAAATTCTTTACATTTTTTACCCCACGTCCCGTTCATGGGAAGCGGCTGGGCTCTCGGATGCACCGCGGCTGAAATCAGCGCTTAACGTACATCTGGTCGCTGGCCTGGTGCGGAGTTATCTAGAGGAGACGATCCTGTTGAAGGAAGAAGAGTACGGAAATCAGGCCGGTGCCCTCAGTGAAAAGGCAGGTGATAAATGCGCTCCCGTGATTACATTCCTCTTCTCGGCATCGCGAACTAAAAGGAAGAAGGCGAAGGAAGGAGGAGGGAGCTGTAAATTACAGCTCGGCTTAATTGGCTGACGCGAGTTTGCCGTGAGGCCAGGCTGGGAATACACAAAATATCTTTATGTAACAAGAAGTGGTTATTAGCAGGAGATGCAATGAAACGGGGGTTTCAACCGGTTGGTGTCTTGTGGTTGGATCCTCTAGTGTCTAAGAAGGTGCAAACTCCAACTGAAGCTTTTCCTGCCGTTGGGGCTTTCTTAATATTTCTCTCTCCCCTGTGGATTCTCCAGTGTCTAATAATATTACTAATAAGCTGCAACGTGAGCTCAACAATTTCTTTCAGTGTGGGCATTAATAGGTCTCAGGATACAGGAGAGGGCCCTATTTTCATAAAAGTTATAGGAACTGTAAGACCTCTGCCCCCTCCACCAAGCTGGGTTGGAACTGGCCAACAAATTTGAAAGTTATTGGAGACGGGGGAGATAAGTATGTTTATTTTATTTATATTTAATATATGTATCCCACGTGCAGACTGACTGCACAAACCTCATTTCTTAAGAGACCAAGCTGAAACCTTATGTTTGCCTCTCTATTGTAATAAACTTTGTCTCCTTTTATTTACCCACCTGTAGGATTTGATGATTTCCCCTTTTCCCCACTCCTCAATTTCCCCATATCCTGTTCCCGAAAGGGCTGGGGCCCTTCCCAAGGGATCATTTCATGCTGTTTCCCAGGAGGTCTGCCATGAAGGATGCTGATATGTAGGTGCACATATGTTATGCTTGTATTATTTGCTCAGCGGCGAGAGAGGGGAAAAGTATATACAGAGAGAGTCTGGTCTTTCCCAAAGGCAGTTTAGATTTGTGTGGTTTCTTCTGAGTCTGTCAAAGGCACCTATATCCCCACAGGGGGGAAAAAAATAATACCGAAACAATGGAAAATAGGAGCGACAGGAGAATTTTAAATCTATTTAGTCCAGGAGGCTGCTTTTATTGACTTGGAAAGGATCTTTCTTTTGGGGACTGATGGTTTTTGGTGACACCTGAAAACCCAGCAACGCTATTTCAGAATTTGAATCCACGAGTCAATATGCTTTTAATGCTCCTTCAGTACGTGTGTGCACACAAATTATCCCCTCGCACACGCACCGTTATGTACATGTTTTCCTCTCCCAGCATTCCAGCCTGCTTGGGTTGACCTTGTCTCTCTCAGTGATTTAGGTTTTAGAGAAGGAATGGGTAAGGATTTGCTTTGACATTTAAAGGCAATCCAGGTAATTGATAGCACTGGCAGCGTCCATCTCTCCCTCCATATATCTGCACAACAGTATCTATTTTTGACGTAGCTGACACGCCATTTCCTTTGGCAGCCCAAGGGCGGCTCATCTTTAAATTAAACTCGTCTCCGACCCTTCCAATCTGCGAGCTGTACAGAGGCAGACACTGGTGGGGTATATCATCTGGAGACTGTGCAGGCATATTTGAGCAGGGTGATGTATTATCAAAAGGGCTCTGCATTACTGCTAGCTGGAACCAAAACAAGCTCTAAAGTATTAACTAATGACATGGGAAGTCCCTTAGGTATCTAATCACCTTTAATGTTCAGATTTAGAAGACAACTTTAAAGGAAGAAAAAGAGATTAGCGGGTCAGGTCAGAGCACCCCTTCCCCCTCCCTCCGCCCCCAAAATACAATTGGCTTTTTAAAGTCAAAACCAGATTCATATTTCACCTCATCAGTAAATACACCATTAAAACCCAAGCCCTTAGAGCTTGGATCTTGGAGCAAAGCTTTGCCGAAGTTTGGAGGGGTTTGAACCTTTGGCTTGTATCAGAAGCGACGGTGGGTTTTGGGGTCTGGAAAAAGCCCCTTTGCGAGGGATCGAGCTGAAGCTTGTCGCTGTCTGGCTGTAGGAACAGGAACCCCCTGCGAAATTTCAGCTGCAGATCTCTAGGTTTTCATGCCCGTAGACCGCTTGATCTCAAAACTGTGTTGTGTTAATCTCCGCAGTATGTTTACCTTGTGCCACAGCTCCCTACCTGGACGGAGGTGCTAAAGGACGTGCCCGTCTCAGATAGGAAGTCTGTGTGGGGGGAAGGAAATGCTGATTTGGCCTCCCAAGACTCAGGCCAGCATGTGGCTTGCAGAACTGGCTCTGCGGACTGAAAAAGAAAAAAACCAAAACCCTTAAGAAAAGCAAAGCTGTTGTCAGTAAATTCACTTTCCTGCATTGATGTGTGGACCCAGCTGTATTCTTTTGACTTTGAGCCCTACGAAGCCTTGGGGCAAAGGCTTCCAACCCTACACTTTACCCTGTGGGGCCAATTCCTGCCTCCTGCGCCAGCCTCTCCCCAGCTTTGAAGGGGAGAGGGATTAGATTTCAGTTTCTACTTGGGGATGTTGCTGCTGACTGGGGCAGGAGAAGGTCTGCATGGAGGGGGGGAAAAAAGCCCCAGAGCTGGTATGCCAACATGGAGAAATACCAACTGAGAGTCAAGCAAGAGGAAAGTCCTCGTAGGTTTGGCACCGATTTTCCTTGGGGCAATTATGCAGACTGTTGCTCAAGAATTGCCCCACTTGGCCCCAGCTGAAGGGCGCTTTTGCCCCCCTTGCACTTTAGCTGTGGGTGGAAGCTGCTAGCAACAGGGCTGGGGGTGACCTTGGGAGGCCGTTTAGTCCACCCTTGGGCCACCAGCAGCACACTCGGCTCACGCGGTGCTAAAATACTGACATGAAACACCTTGCCACGTTGATTTTATAGAATCGTAACCTCTGTCCTCACTGGAGTGGGGTCACTTCCAGTGTTGATTCCAGTTTGGTTACCCAACTTAGATTGGGATTTCCAAGGAAGCTGCATGAGTTTTGGCATCCCAAGTCCTGCTGGACTTCGCTGCACTGTGGACGTTTGTTGTGCTGTTCTGAGACCTTCTGATGGCAGCCCATGAGACCTTAGCGTTAGCCACATACTCAGCAAGTTTGGATGTAAATGTAAGATTTGCAGGAATTAAAGTGGTACCCTTAAAATTTTTTAAGGGTAACCTGCAATCCTGAACTCTAGTGTTTCCAGAAAAGCGATGAAACCTGGAGATGCTCAGCATCCCTTGAAGTCAGGTTCAAAATAAAATACTGGGTTAACACAAAATCTGATTTCTTTCTCTTCTCCCCACTCTCAGCTGTCTTCAAAAACTGCTTCGGAACAAACTCAATAATTTTGTCATGTCCTCATATCCTTTTCTGGTTTTCAGCCAACCTTTACTTACCTAGCTTAAATTACTACTCCTTTCTTTGGAGAGTATAGTCTCCATTAAGGTAAGACTTGATACCCCTGAAACATAGAGGGGAGAGTAAATATGAGAGCTGGCCTCAGGCAGGAGGACAAGCATGATGGAGAGGAAGACCGAAGTCTTTTAGTCTCTATTTAAAATGAAAAAGCCACACAATGACACACACCCACCCACCCAAAATAAAGCTGTGGAATTGTATCCAAGGGTATGCGTAGATCCAGGGGTTGTGATGACATCGTAAGTCACTGGAGCTGTGTTCTCATCTTGTTTGTTATGTCACCTCTCCGGACCTATTTATTTATAACTTGGCAATTTGTGGTTCCCAATCATTTATTCTTGTTAAATAAACATGCGAATTTTTGGTGACATCGAGGCGAACCATGGGAGCGAAGCCTGAGAACTTTCCCGATGATGTTGCTGGCAGCTTTCCTCACGCTCCTGTGGTTGCCCACGTGGAGTGATGCTGGTGGGAGGTTGCCCTGGCACAAGGAATGGGAAGTGCTTGTGTTTTCCTCTCCCTCTTTTCTATTAGCACCCGTAGGCTGGCATTAGTGTTATGGTAGCAGCTGGTGGTTGGTTCACCTGAAGGATCTCTCTGTAAGAAGCCGGAGATGTTTCCTGGAATAGGAATTGAGGGTTATGGCAGTCAGCACACCATACCAACCTGCTCGGAACACTATGTACCCTGGCTCGGAAGAGGCATCTCGGCCATTATGCTGTTTCAAGGCTTTTTTAGTGCTTTGTGCCCGGGCATGGAGATAGAAAGGACGCTTTATCTGCTTGATTTGTAAAATGAGCAACTTAAGTGGATAAGAATTGATGAGAACCTCTTTATAGACATGGGTCAAATTATGATCGCTTCAGCAAGATGCTGGGGGGGATTATATGGGAGATATGAGCACCGCAAGCGCAGGTGTCTGTGTTGGGTCGCTGACGCTGAGCCGATCCATCGCCGAATTGTGCTCCCTGTCCCTCCCTTGAGAGGAGGAGATGAAATGAGCCACTGAAAGCTAGTTGGCACGGCTGCTGCCTTCACGCTCTGCTGGAGCTCAGCCTACTTTCATGCTTCACTTTTGATTATTGAAGTCCAAATTGTAACGGGAGATGATTAGAGTGGTGGAGAGCTGATGGTGCCCACCTACGTGAAAGGCAGCGTAGGGCTCCACCAGGAAAAGCTGGGTGGGCAGTGGATCTGACCCGCTGCCAAAGTGGTAGGTAGGTAGTGAGCTCCTATGGAGAGAGGAGGAACGGGCAGATGCCAAGTCATAGAGGCTCTGAGGAAGGACTTTAGCTGGCAGCTTCCCAGCTATGTTTGCCAGTGACCCACCAGTTGTTGCTTTTCTTTGAGCATGATGCCGTTTGGAGGCCTTGGAGCATGACCCAGGAGGCAGTACGGTCCTAGCTCTGCCCTTGCTAAATGGACCCTAGAGAATATGGGCCACTCTTGTGTGGAGGCATCAAGCTTCTTTGGGGTCTTCTGTTATCCTGGATGTGCCTAGGAAGGACTTGTTTCCTCACGGAGAAGTCAGTGGCATGGGAAAAAACTGGCTGCTCCATCATCTAGTGCTCCGAATGACGCTGCGTTAGCAATCACTCCTTGAGCCCTTGGAGGACTAATGCTGGTGTATCCCATGGCAGTGGCTCAGCCCCAGGGATGTCGGCGTTCGTCTCTGCGCATTTCCTGAGAGCGCTGTGAAAGCCGCGCTGGTCATGGTACAAATATTCTTAGTATTCGAAGAAGCAGAAGTATTTTCTGCCTCTTTAGGCCAAAAACAACAAGGGTGGTTGAGGGCTATTTTCTACTGCCACCTCCTTGCTCTAGCGTGAGGCTGTGGCTCCTAAATAGGACCTTACTGTATGGTCCGTATCACTTGCCTTTCTCTCTTTTCTATCTGCCAGCAAGCAAGATTCAACCACAGCAGTGATTTGGGGGAAAACCAATGCGTTTGTCCAGCTGGCAAGTGTCAGCGCTCGTACGCTCTGCTGAGCAAAGCTGATGAAGGTGGGGATGACAAGGAGACACTTGTTCTGCCTTGGTGGATCTGCCTAGGTGCTTTAGATGCTGACTGGAGGCAGGGAAATCTCTTGGGTTCCCCGTGCAGAAGATTGCACTGGTTGTACAATCAGTACAACTCCTTTTTTGTTGTTTTTTTTCCCCCATCTCTTCCCCAAAAGAGAGGCCCAGCTCCCAGTTTGGCTGTCACCAGTTGGGTTCGATGGTTCCTGGACAGGTTGCGTCTGGGTCTAGAGGGACTGGTACAAATTTTCTGGTCCCCAGGCAGCGCGCGCGTAATGCAGAGCTCTCGACAAACTCAGCGCCAGGCAATAGCGGAGATGGATGAGACTCTGTGAGAATGTTGTAAGGTTCAGATAAAATCTGCCGTTCTCAGGGCAGGGTCTCTCTGCGGTGGTGTCGAGGGTAAATGGAGTTTACCCACTTGGAACGTGAGTGACGCGCTGTTTATCCATTTCTCATCTACACCAGGCGATGGAAATAATTTCTTTGAATATCCCATCTTGACGTCGGGAGGGAGGGGGGGGAGTCACCCCACCGCGGGCTCAGGAGCAGGTGCATGGGGGTCACAGGAACGCTACCATTCCCATGGCATCGGAGGGGGCTCTGGGCTCACGGGGAAGACTGGGGAGGGGCAGCTTTTCACCCAAAATGTATAGAAGGGTGTACAGCTGAGGAAAGGTCTGAAACCCCCCGAGTTACGTTGTGCACTGTGCACAGAGCACCCTCACTTGTGTCCTCTCTCTGCTGGCATCTTCTCTCATAATCATTCATCCTCTCTATAAACAGATTTCCCAGTAATGGTTTTCATTTTCTTTGAAGTGTCCCATTCATTCTGCTGCTCTGCCCATTCATGTGCTCGGGGTTCCTTGAAAGGAAGACAGACACAAACATCCAAAGTGCTTGAAATATGCTCGCAGGGGGAGGGGGTGGGCAGAGGCAGTTCGTTTAAAATATATCTATTTGAGGAGACTTTCATCCTTTCTACTTTTTCATCCTTTTTACTTTTTTCCCCCGCTTAAAACTATTCTTTTTTGATTTTTTTGCGTTGGGTTTTTTTTTTTTTCTCCCCGTAGGGATCCCAACGCACCTTGGTTTTTAAATTCCACCCCCCGCAATCTGTTCCTGCTGCTTTAAACTATTAATAAATTGAAAGCACGTTCTGGAGGCCGATTTAATCCAGCCCCAAAGTTAAGCAGGTGCTGAAGTGGTTTGCTGATGGGGTACATTTCTGAATTGGGGCCTTCCAGGCTAAGACACGACTGTCATCAGGGCTCGGTGGCTGGGCTTGTGCAAATAGAATGGAATATTTAGCCCTGAAAAATCAAGAGTTGTAACTATTCCCTGCGAGGGCAGGGAATTATAAGGAAGAGGTGCTTTTCTTTTTTAGGGCAGGCATAAAGCCGAAATGAGGGTTGGTCACGGCACGCCCTGTAACGTTTCACCTGCATCGGGATCCCTTTCCACAGCAGTACTAGCCCAGATTTAAGGTTGAACGAGTGCAAATGCTGCTTCATTTTGTCCTGATGTCCTTTATCATACCTCTGTGGTGTCTGAACCTCCCGGTGCTTCCTCACGGGACTGATCTTCAGCAGTCCTCCTCTTGTGGAAGAGGGACCTTGCTCTAACCACGGAGAATGGCGTCAGGCAAACCTATCGAATTTCAGTGATGGTTTAGCAATTGGCTCTAATTACATCCTTATAGATTTATCCCAGCGTAAGAGGAGACCTTGCGGTCCTGATTAAAATTAGAAGCGTGCGGACTTTCCAAGGGAGACCGAGTTGAGGTTTAGAGCAGCGATGAGCCCCCAGCCTGGGCGAAACGGCTGCTCCTGCTCTCGGGGAACAGCCCTGTGTGCGTTCGCAGAAGCGAGTGCCCCGAGCGAGTTCTCAACTGCGCTTTTTCTCTTGGCGCTTGGAATTTCTGCCCACACATTCAAGGACTGCGCGTGGCATTTGGGACCATATTTGTGGCCAGCTTGAGGGCTTGGGGTTCTTTTTAATTATCATTATGTAGTTATGGACTGGGGGCTTGGGCTATGGGAGCGAGAATGGGTTTGCTCTTTCTCCACCAGAGTTTTGCATCGGGTTGGTTTTTATTAGGACATGTTTGGCTTTGATTTCAGATTTATATGTTGTTCTGTTCTATCAGGCTCCAATAGGCTTTTTTGAATCCAGGCCCCCATATAAATGGAGAATTATGATTCCAACATTATGCCTAGTAGCAATAATAATAAAGAACTGGAGGTTCATATTCGTGTGAGCTGCGAGCCCAAATTCTCTTTCAAGGGACCGAAGCTCTGCGTGGCTGCAGACCAGGGAGGACGCTCCGTCGCAGGGGGTGGAAGGTCTGTGCCCGCTCCAGTAAGAGGGGTGGGGTCTGGACCAGATTTGGGTGAGGAACAGAACTGAGGGAAGGAGGGAGGAACAAGCCAGCCCCTAGCATACCACAAATGTGTTTTATATTGTAATATCAAACATTGGCTTATTCTGTGTTTTCTGTTAAAACAAGTCATAAAAGAACTACTTAAAGGGGACTCCATTCCTATATTTTATATATACCCACAGAGAACATGTGGAGCGCAGATAATGCTGACCAACCTTCCCCCACCGCTTCGCTCCTTCTCCCCCCACCGCCCCATTCATCTCCGCCATCTAATAAGAAAAAGAACAGAGCTGGTGTTAACACAGGAGGGGTTGTTAATCTATTCGGAAACGGATTTTCGGGTCCAGGCATGCTATTTTTTTTTTAATTATTATTTTATTTTATTATTTCTTTTTGGCTGCGAGGGGAAAGGAAGGGATGTTCATCTCCCTCCTCGGAGCCGGAGGCTGGGGCAAGGCGCAGCGGCCGGGGAGGAGGCGACCCTGCGGGGCAGCCGGGGCTCGGTCCCCTCGGTGGTGGGAGCCGGTGGAGGTGCTCGGAGGAGGGCGGGGAAGGGATGTTTAAGCTTGGGGTGGGATGTAATTGATAGCAGGGAAGAGCTGTCACAATAGCAGGATAGGAAACCGGCTATCCGGGACAGAGCCAGCTTTTAAAAGCCCCCTAATCTGCCAGTCTATGTATTAAAGGGCTGATTTGAGGGGAGGACACGGGGGGAGGGGGTTAAAGAGGAGGCCTGACTCCTGTTAGCTCCTTCTAATGAGGCAGTTGAATAGCATTTAAAAGGGCTCCTGGCCTGGCATGAAATCTCACAAAGGAACCTCCTTATTTTAATGCACGCAACTGACTTTGCTTTACAAACGCTTTTATAGTGTCCAGACACTTACAAATCGACCTTCAGTGATTCTGGAGTTAATACGAAGTCTTGGGAAACATTAATGCGCTATTTAAAAAAAAAAAGAAAAAAAAAAAGAAAAAAAAGAAGTCTCTCAATAGATCTTTCTAGTCTTACAAACACGCTCAGAGTTCTTGAGTACTCGACTCCGGGTATAAAAATGTAAAGTCGTTTAAGGCTATTAATGGGGGTGGGGTGGGGGGGAGCCGATCCTGCATTCCTTGCCCGAGTCTCTTATTTAAGCTATTAACCTCCCCCTTGCAGCTTATTTTTTTTTTTTTCCCCGAGTAAAGAGCAACGGATTTTGGCTTCGAGCAAACATACTTAAGCCTCGGAGAAGGGCTTGTGTGTCGGCAAGTTTATATCCCGCCCCCCCCCCCGACCGATATATGTCAGTTGTTTTAATAAAAAAACCCAAACAAAACAACCCACCCTACTACCTTTCCCCGCAGACTTCGGCTCTCTAATTACCGAACAATGCGGGGAAAAGAATTTTTAGGGGTCCCATCCCGCCGAAAGGAAAACGGGAGGGGATGGGAGCGGTGAGCTCGGCAAGCGGCTTGGAAAATGCCCCTTTTCCTGAAAAAAAAAATAAAAAAATAACTCCGTGCGGCAGAAGGGAAACGGTTTAAATTGGCAAGCGAGATTAATGAGGGAGGTAGAAAGAGCGAAGTAAATCGTAGCGGAATAGCTGAACGCGGCAGGAAGCGTGTGTGTGTGTATAGGGTGTGTATACGTGTAGCGTGGGGATGTATAGAATCCGCGTGCGTGCGGATCTGGTGCGAGAGATGCTGGAGTCTGGGTTTGGGAGCCGGGGGTCCCGGGGGGTTTGTCCCACAGCCACGGGAAAAGCCGGGAAAAGAGGAAAAAGACTGAGAAAAGACTGTAGGGCTGAGGATGGGGCCGAGGTCGGGGGGGGGGGGAGGTATCCCTTTGGGATGGGTTTTAGTTGAGGGGGGGGAGTCGCTCTCCTCGAGCCCTGCCTGCCGCCGTTCCCCGGCGTTTCTAACGATGAAAACTCGTTTCTGATAAATTAGTTTTTCGGGGGTTTTTTCCCCTTTGGCGGCGGCTCCTCTACCGGACTAACCGGGGGGAACGGCTGCAGGAGCCCGGCTGTGGGGCCGCGGCGGGGGGGGGGGGTTCCCGCAGCTCCCCCCCCCCCCCCGCCCGGCGGGGGGGAACTCCAGCGCTTGGTGGGGGGAAAAAAACCCAAACCCCACAACAACAAAAACCACCCCAAACACCCCACTCTCACGGTCCAAATTATCTTCTCAGCGCTGGGCTCCGATAAGGCTGGAGGCTGCCGGGTCCGGGGGGGGGGCGCGGACCCCCGCGCTCCTCTTTTGTCTCCTTCCCCCCCTCACCCCCCATTTTCCGGCTGGTTTTTCTTTTTCTTTTTTTTCTCAGGGAACAAAGAAACAATTTAAACCCGGCTCCGTAGGGAAAGCAGCGATCCCCTCCTTAATGACCGGGCGTTGTTTGTGCAGGGCCGGCCGCGCCGCTCCGCGCAGTGCTGGAGCGCGGAGGCTCCGCTCCAGCGCACCGCGGAGTTGCGGGGGGGGAGCCGAGAGGAGCCGGGAAAATAAACAATGCTCTGTTTTATCTCTTTGCTTCCCTCTCTTCAGTAAAATTCGCGGGAGGGGTGGGTGGGTGTGTGGATTTGAGCATACGAACAGCTGCTTAAAATCTAATATAGACAAATGGACATCTTGTATAACATTAAGTTTTAGTAGGCAACTCATTTATTTTGAATTGCTCTCGCGAATAGTTTGGCAAAGAGCTTTTTTTTTTTTTTTTTTTTTTTTTTCCCCCCGTTCTTGTCTCCCTCCTGTTCCTGGAAAGTAGCTTTGGAGAGTTTGCTGGGCAGAACTGGGGTCGGGTGTTTGGGAAGGAAAAGGGCGTTTTGTCCATGAAACCCTCGAGTCGCCCACCCCAGAGCTTCGGGCTGGGGACTGTTTCCCCTTCACCCAGTTGAAAGACAAATAGGAACAACTCCCGAATAAAATTAAACGTAGAGGAAGAGCGTGAGGATAAAATATGTGTTTATTATTCGGGCAATTTAGGGCTTCTGTAAACAGCTTTAGAGAATCTAACACTTGCGGCGGCTGGGGCATCCCCCTCTTTAGGCTTGTGCGATATTAAACCAAAAAAAAAAAAAAGCGTGGCACCAGGGATATTTTTAGTTTGGAAATCGCTCAGTAAAAGCGGATTCCTCCGTGGGAAGCTGCCGGTGGTGGAGCAAGGGTGCTCCTGCCTCGGCGGCTGCCCGGGACGGACAACACGGACCGTTCCGTGCCTTTCTCAGAGGACGGAGAATAATAAATTCGGCTCCGTATTTTAATAAGAACGGCGGAGCCAAGAGCACACAGGCTGAAAGCGAACCTGTGTCCAGCGCACCGTGGGGAGAGCGGCTCCAAACGAGAGGGTTAGAGTTCAGGGAAAAGGAAAAAAAAAAAAGAAAAGGAAAAAAAAAAGGACCCTAAATTAACTAGAAAATAAAGATTATATTCGTGGAGGTGTGCGCCTGGGTGCTGGGCACCCATCGAAGGTGCCACTGTCTCCCCTCTCCGGGAGAAGGAGCTTGTTCTGCCTTTCCCGAGCGGGCAGAGCCGCCGTCCTCCGCCAAAATCCCTCCCCAGCCTCCAGGGCTGGATACGGGGGGGGAAAAAAGGGAAAAATTACCATTGTTAGAGAGCTTGTTAGGGGTGCCAGGTCCCTCTGCTTGAGCTGTTACCTTCTCCTGCCTTCTACGTTTGTGTGTAGGGACAAAAATCCCATGGTTTGCCTTAAATTTTTGTTTAATTCGTTATGTATATATATTATTTTTTCTGCTTTGTACGGAGACAATCTGGTGAATTACTAGATGGGAAACAGCCCAGGCCCCTGGCTGAAGTTTTCTGCCCTCTCAGGGGTTTGTTTATCGTTTTTCTTCCCGCAGAAACCACTTTCTTGAGCTCCCGGTGCGGCGGCAGCGAGCGAAGCCCCATCTACTCTTTACCGCTCGGGGAAAGATGTGGGTTAAAATACGGGTGTTTTCAGGATGGGATCCTTCGGGTATTTTTTTTTTTTTCACCTCCTGGTAATTTTTAAAAAAAAACAGATTTGCCCCATTTAGGAGAAAAAAAAAAAGTAGAAATGTGCAGTGTGATTAGAAAACGCGGTTTTGGAGAAATAAGCGGAAAAGAGAGCGGCGAAAGCTTTGGGGAAAGTATTAGATCCCCGTTCTCTGTAACTGCACGGGGCTGTAAAAATCTCCTTTATAGTGAGATGAGAATGGAAGCCAAGCGGAGCTCCGGGCGCGGAAGATCCGCGCTGCCCGGGCCAGGCGGAGCAGCCGGGCCGGGGGCTGGAGGTGATTTATCGTCTGTTTGTTTGAAATCGTTCCCCCCAACAAAGAAAAAAAAAACAAAAACAAACCCAAAACCCGAAACAAACCACGCATCTCTCTGAAAGGCGAAAACCCCCCGCTCTGCTGAGAGGGTTTGCAGGCAGAGAGGAGCGGATACTGTGCGCGGGGAGCTCCGCACCCGCGCAGCCGGGGTGCAGGGCATGGGATGGGTGTTTTCTTAGGGAATATAAATTTTTACGCCCCAAACTTTGGCTCGGCGGGGGAGGAACCCGCTCGCTGCTCTCGCTTTAGGTCCCGACTTAATGAAACTTTACCGCTTAAGGAAGCGCTCAAGCCTGCCCGAGCACCAAAGGTGGCTGGACGTGTCTGTTAGCCCTCAATTAAAACTCCATTAATATCCGTATGCTCACGGTCAGGAGCGCGTCCGCGGAGCGGGAGATCGCCCTGCCTGCGCGCCGGGCAGCGGAGGCAAAAGCGCGCAGCTATTGCCAGGTATTCTCGTTATTCTTCTTATTTATTCTAACTCGCTCCTCTCCGCGCATCCCGGCGCTGGGAACCGCGCCGGCCCCGAGGTGTTAACGAGGGGGACTAAAGGCCGAGGCGCGGAGCGGGCGCGGAGCCCCGCGGAGGGGCGCGGAGCGGGGCGGCCGGGCCCGCAGCGCCGGTAGTGCTGGAGGAAACGCCTTGGGTTTCTTTACGGGCTCATTTTCTCAGAGGAGGATTTTACTGCATGCGTAAAGAATTTTGAAAAGCGGTGGTAAATATTTTCTCTTCTGGCAAGTTATTTATTGGCATGAAGAGAGGATTTTTTTTATTATTTAATTTTTTTTTTTTTCTTCCCCCCCTCTTTATAAAGCTACATGTGGTGACCATATAGGAGCAGAAATAATGTGGCCCTTTCTGGTTTTGAAGAACTGCTAATGTCATTAAAGGTCTTCCTAACACGCCAGCTAGGAGTTCAAAAAGCCTCGCCTTTTATCCTGGGCATATATTTGGTTGTTTATAAAGTGCAGACTTCCTTATGCTTCAAGTGCATCAGGAGGATTTCTTAACTCTGTGGAAGGATCTGTTTTCAACTATATTCTTCTTTGGAAATTGGACTGTTTAACTAGTGTCTTTCACACTTCTTTTCTGGCTGCTATTTTTATACATTCAACCACAGAAGAGGTTCCCGCACACAGAAGCAAACAAAGAATTTTATTTTATTTTATTTTATTTTTTTCTCTCTGCTTCGTGTTACAGAAAATATCTGCGCCGGCCACTAATTGTCCATTAGTGCTAATAAGTGGCTAAAACAATATTAGAAGATAACCCGAGCAACCTGTCTTCTTTATTTTAATTTGACTTACTGAAGTCGGGAAGGTTTTGATGAAGACCCGACTAGACGTGTCCAGGGAATCTGTGTACTAAACTTTTGGACTGTTGATTTTGAGGGTCACTTATCTAAGCTAAGTTCAAAGTGTCACCTGCTTTAATCCTTTTTCTGTCATGCTCGGAGAGACTCCACACAGCACACAGTCCGCTTCTCAGAGCGCCTGGAAAAAAAAAATAACCACCCCTCTGTCTCCATCTCTCCCCCCCCCCGCCCCCCATTTTCCCTCGCAAATACATTAGGAATTTCGCCCCTCAATTCTAGCGACTCGTAGGAAAAACTCATTTGAATTCAATTATTAATATTTTCCGGGCATGCTCTTTTAGTGTGCCATTTGTAATATGTTAGGATGAATTATATGTGTTTTTTTAAAATAAAAAAAAAAGAAAGAAAGAAAAAAAAAAGGGGGGGGGGTAATCCAGAGAAAGAAGGCCTTTTCTATTAAATAGAAACAAGATGTTCAAATATAGAATGTATGAATTTGAAATCTGGTGTTTTCCACTCTTGGATGCTGATGGCGTTAAAAAAATCCACTTTGCTGCTTCTGCAATTTAAATCCTTACATAGAAACATAAATTACCCACCGGGATATTATTTTTAATTAAAATTCTCTTTCCTGGAGGAGTTGTTTTTAACTTCTCTTCGGTTTTCCTGAAGATTTTTCTTTTGCCTCCGACGTTAGAACATTTTTCATTAATTGGGGGATTCTTAAGCCGTGTCTTGTAAGCGGGTCGGTGTTTTTGAAACTTTGACAGAAAACAGTCCGCTTGTTTTGTTTTGGTTTGGGGTGAATGGTTTTGGTGAAAATGCATAGTTTTGAAACAACTCAGAGGGAGCGGAAAAGTTGGAGCTCCTCAGACATGTCAACGAACACTGTTCACACACAAAAAGATCCCATGTTTTTTCAATGAGCTCTTGAATGTCAAGCTCCGCAACTAAGGCTCTGGAGGGGCAAACCTAAATTTATGCATCTCCAGCTGGTTTTAGGCACCTAAATAGAAACGGAGCCGTTCTCAGAAGTGCTGAACCCTCACAAATCTGGGTGAAGACAAGGAGGACAGCTCTGGTTCATCACCCCTAAAATCTGGTCCCTCTCCGCTCACTGGCCACATGTGACTTCAGGCACTTGGACCAGTTGTTGGGTTCAGCTGCCTTTATCGTTTCCTCTTAGAGAAGACCAGGAAAAGCAAGGAAAAACACTTCTGTATGCAGGGAAGGAAGGGACTTGAAGCACTTGGTGAACTTCAAAAGATTTGAGAGCCGTAGGGCAACACACCTGCTTTATGTTAGATGTATGGATGGTCTGAGAGGAACCACCTCGGCCACTCAGCCCTGCATTCCCGGGCAATCCCGTAACGGGCCCCAGAAGGGTTCCTAGAGCATCCACACCACCAAACACCTCCCACTTGCCCAGGACCAAACACTTGAGGGCTGGGGGGAGAGACCAAGGGGCAAAGGAAGCCAGGACCAGAGCAGGACCAGGGGACTTCAAGGACTCATGTCATTGCCAAATCTCCGTCTAGGCCGTTTTGAACTCTCACAGCTTTTTCTGCATTTTGGTTCAGCGCTTTATCTGTCGGAAGTGTCCCCTCCTGTTTTCTCCAGGCTAAAGAGGCCACAGCACTTGCGGGGGAAGAAATGAAAATTTCTGGTAAAAATGAGGAGAAAGTGAGAAAAATCAGCTTCTTTGTGCCCACTGGGAAATTCTTTTGGGAAGGGAAAAAGGGATTTTTCTGTTACTTGGAGCTGGCAAGTATCAAGGCAACATATGTCATGATTTCTCGTGGGTATTTCTAGGTTTTGGCGGGTCCTTTAGAAATACTGGGGTCCTGGTGCAACAGCGGGAACCTCCACTGACCTGTCTGTCCTCGTCTTTTTTGGTGACTGCTGTCGCCAAACATGTGTCCTGTGTCCCAGCAGATAAGGAAGTTGAATGGGAATCGAGGGCACGGACAGGATTATTGGGGCAGGTACATCTGCTAATATGTCTTAGTGGTTTCATTGACTTTTTTTTTTTTTTCTCCTTTTCCTGTAATTTCTGAATCAATCATCCTGCTATCAGCTAGCTCTAGAGATGGATGAGTAACACTAGTGAGATAAAAGAGTCAAGACTCCCTTTCCTGTGATTTGGCTGCTTTTTGTTAACAGTGCTCTGAGTGCCATTATTTCCCATAAAAGACATCTGGAAAAGCATCGGCGTGTGGTGGAGAAAGTGGCTCTTCTCTGCTTTGTACTCCCCTTTGATCCAACATGGAGCACAATTCACTGCCTCTTGAGATCAATAGCTCCCATCCTGGGACATTTTTCATTCTCGTATGCTGTGGGTGATTTGAACCACTTTAAGAAAATACGGATGTCAACTCCTTTTTGTCTTAGAATGTGTTTATTTATGAATTTGTGACAGCAAGGCCAATGCCAGGAAGAGAATGGCATGGACCAGCTGGTTATCCCCACCGAGTACAACCGGTTGAGTTGTTCCTCTGAGTTTGGTTGGCTTCACCTTTGTAACGCCACCCGACTAAAGATTCAAAAAAGTATGGGTGGCCGTGGCTGTGTTGGAGAGCCTCGTGGTAATCAAAGCGGAGACCTCCAGAGCAAAAAGCGTCAACTGCTGTAATTTGAGTTTAAGCTGCCTACCTGGAGTAGCGATGGGTTCAAAGCCTCTTCGGGCTGGATGCAAAAAGGGGGACCAGAGTGGGAAGGGTTTTTTGTGTGCTCAGGTTCAGCAGAAGAATTAAGTTTTGTTTTGGTCTTTTTAACCAAGAGTAGCCAACCTGTGATTCGTGAGCCGCAGGCAGGTCTCTGGTCTTTCAGATGTGGCTCCTGCGCCAGGACTTTGTCATGGTGGGCGATGGTGGGCTGAGGCTACCATCGGTAAGCCTGGTTGGGGCAGGATTTAGGGCTGAAGGGGCCGGTGTTCGACCCAGGCTCACGTTCAGCACAGCCTCTGTCAAGCATGGATCCCTGGGATCTCAATCACCGTGTCCCACCAGTGACCCATTTCTAGTGTCTTCCCTATCCCTGGTCTTTGATTCCTCAGTAAAGAAACATCTGGGTGGGTGAGAAGTGACTGTGTTACGCCTTTCCTTAGGAAAGCGGCTCTCGGATATGCGAGAAGGTCTGACAGCACTGAACAGGAACTTGTGACCTGTGTATTCAATGAGTGGCTCAGTCGGATGGACTTTGAGATGTTTGTCTGATCAGTGCCTCTGCTTTCCAGCACTAAATCCTGTAGTATTCGACCTGAAAGGTCCTGCTAATATGGGTAGGATCAAGCACAGGCCTATAAAGAGCAAGGGAGGTCATTATTTTCACAGGAACTGAAAGTCGGACCCTAAATCTTCAGAAGAGAGCGGTGCCTAGAAACCAGCTGTCTCATATATCTGCTGTGCTAAACTGGTAGCAGGGAGGGGAGAATAAAAATGTGTTTTGCAGTATAATATTGCTTTGTGCCTCCAAAAAGGCTTCTAATTTTATGTTTTAAAGGCAAACATTGCAGCTAATTGAAGAGCAGAGAGGAAAAATGGATCTCCTTTTCTAAGCGCCAATAAGACTGGGTTCTGGGCCAGTGGTTCTGTGAGAGGTCTCCATTTACTACCTGTCCTAAACCTCAGGTATTTTAGAAGGAAAATGCCTGCCATATATTAAAGAGAAAAGTCATTAAATGGATGTCAAAAAAAAAAAAAAAAAGGAGGACAGAGAAAACCCATATGACTGAATTTATAGCTTGCTTAAGAAGCACAAGGTAGCACTGAGAAAACATGAATGAGAACAAGGGGGCATCCACGCAATGGAAAAGGCATTTGCCGCTTGTTGCCTTCCCAGCGGTGACCTCGGAAGAGGCCCCCCAGGCTGACAATGTCACCGTCCCATCCCTGCAGCCCGGACCCTCCTCCTGCCTTTCCCCCCCCACCCCGTCCCTTCCCCAACCTCCCCTCCTTGAGCAGAATAACCCTCCTCCACCTCGCTGGGAGTTGGATTAGGCCCCGTGCCCAGAATGTCGCTCGGTTTTTATTGCGCCGGTGAATGCACCCATTTGCCTCTGGAGGAAACGGGACTGAGCTCGAGCCGTCCTGAGCCAGCAGGAAATTCAAGGCTTTTGTGGGCATCCAGGCAGGAGCCAACCCAAATGAGCAAGAAGCAAAGCGAAGGCTCTTGGGGACAGCGGATTCGGAGCTGGGGCTCGGCTTTGGGGAGGAGGACACAGGAAGAGGGCGATGTGGTATTTTAGGCGTGACTTTGATGGAAGCAGGGGCAGGGGGTTCAAAGCGTTTGGCGCTGCACCAGCAATGGGGCTGGTGACCCGTGCGAGGGCTGTGGGTAGCTTAGGAGACCTTTCCGCAGGAGAAGAGTTGTCCCATTTACCCTTGTCCCAGAAGCACGGGCAGAACTAGGAGCAAGAGGGTTTCTTCTAATGCAGGGAGTGGGAGTAAAAGGTGGGCAGGCAGGAGTCAGGCAGATACTGGGGGTTTGGTGTTGCTATGAGCTTCTGTTAAGCTTTAGGTTCTCCTTTTGAACATCCATGGGCTTGCTGGGATCCCACTGGAGGGTCTCGTGGGGGCTAGAGCAGCAGGAACAACCTCCTCTTACTGCTGCCTTTTCCCTAAGCCCTTAGAAAATACTGATTTCTCTTAAAAACCAAAAAACAAACTCGAGTAAAAGAACGAGAAATCCTACCCTAGAGGGCATCTGTCCTTCCAAGCTCATCTCATTCCTCTCTCGGGTTTCAACAATGGGACTGCTGCGGTCCTTCCTTGGGACCAGGCTCCCAGACAGGCTGAACCATGACGGGGGGGTGATGACTCTTCCCAGTTCTGCTGGGAACGCGCTGCCTTGCAGGGACCCACATACTTGGTCTTAGAGAAGACGCTGTGTAGGGCTCCTTATGTCTACCTCCTTGTGGCCCAGTATACAAATCATCACAAGCTTCGGGTGTTTTAGGGGGAAGAGAAATTGGAAAATACCAGTGTGAAGCAGCGACTGCTCTTCCATGCTGAGGGTGGCAACGGCTTGAAGAAAGTTGGTTTGTTGTGTCTTCTCATTAGCTTTGTGCCTGGTTTGGTGTCCTTCGGTCTCCTCCGGCCGCTGGGGGGAGGGGTGGGCTAATCCCTGCCTCTCTTTACCTCCATCTCCTCGGCTGCTGACTCCTCCCGTGTCCCCTGCAGGATGGGAACAAGTTCAGCCGGCTGAGCCGATGGCAGATTAACCCCATTAAAAATACAGCAAAGGAACTGGATTTTGTGTCAGATCAAGTGCTGAGCGTTTACTTTATGGCTGGGTCCCACGTGGTCCTGATCCTCTCTCTGCCTTTAGTGTGGTTGTGCCGTATGATCCGGTCAAGGGAGGATGCTGCCAGTATTCCCTGTAACTGTGTCGCCAAAGGACTGTGAAGGGGGAAGTGGGAGATGGGATCAGTGAGAATCCTGCTCTGAACTTGATGGGATAGGAAAAGAGCTTGGGAGAAAGCAGATCCGTTTTCTTCTCCGCTACTTGCATGCCTGGTGGCCTCGGGCACCTCACCTAATCTCTCCGTGCCTGCCTTGTCCCCATCCTTCTGCCTCGTGACCTCTGGAGAGGCAGGACCGGCCTCTCCCCGTGTGTTTGTAGGATGCTTCACACGGCAGTGTCTGTCACGGCGTGGCCTCTGGACTCTATCACAGCCCTACTACTATTAATAATCCAGAGGATTAGAAAGATAAGCCAGTTACAGCAAGACTCGGGCTTGTCAGTGCTGCCCACTGACTTGCGGTATCTTCTAGGTGGGGGAACTGCTCCGGTCTGTTTATTTACGGTCTATAACTTTGCAAATGGTATAATAGCTGCTCAGGTTTTATTTCTTTGCAAGCCCTTCAGCGTAGGAGACATCTGTGCTGACAGAATTATCTTTTTCTTTTTCTTTTCTTTTTTTTTTTTTTTTTTTCCCATCCCTACAATGGTGCCTTTAACGAGAGCCGGGCTTTAATTGGTAGCTCCGATGGATCCCTCCCCCTCAGCTTGGGGGAGATGCCTGACAAGTAGTATAGAAGTAATATACGGGCAGGCTGAATACATGTATTTCAGCTATGAAGCACGGTGTGTCACATATTTAATATATATTTCATCCCAAAAAAGCACAATTATTTTATTTATACGTAAGCGAAGCACAATAAAACTCTGCCCTTTTCCACATACTGAGCTGCCTTATTTCAGCTAAAGGCAGCAATTGCTCTGCAGTTCCTCACGCCGGTGGCCTGGGACCCACGGTCCGTCAGGAATGGGTCCCGGCTGGGCTTGGCTCCGGCCAGGCTTCCCGGTATTCCTTTGTGAGTGGGGGGCTCCTCCGGCTCCACGTGAGGATGCTGGTGGCTTTGCCACGTAGGCGGGCTGTAGGACTCCCTGGGGTCAGGGCAAGGTGAGAGTTGTTTATTCCGTGGTGGAGGATCTAATCGAAGCCGGGGCGTAGGGACAACCCCGTGCTGACTGATCTCTCTCTAGGGACACTTTTCCTTTTCTGACGCAATGCTAAGCGGATTTTGTCCCCCTGGCTGACACGAGAGGTTTTTATTTTCCCGTATGAAGAGTCACGGTTTTCCTTTTGCATGCGGGGAAAATGAGGCACAGAAAAGCGAAGGATGGGGATGGGGACTTTGAGAGCCCGTTGCTCTGTCCCCTAGGCCGAGCGGTCCACGTCCCCGTGCACCACCTTAGCACGCAAAGCCAAGTGGTAGCACAGGACTTGATGCTCATGCAGGCACGGATCAGCTCCTTGTCCTTCCTACTACACAGGTAGAGTGTCCCAGGGATGAGGTTTGAATAAAGTCAAGCAGAGAGTTGCTGTCCTCAAGAATCCAAGGATTTACGAGATCCCCCAGTTCCTTCCAGCTGCAGGACCTGACTTAGCCCTACCCAGCAGCCAAATTGTAACTCAATCACACATCCCCGTTCCTTTTCTCTTTCCTGCTCTTGCATTTTAGCACAAGGGGGGTTTAGGAGAGACGCCGTGTGTGGGAAGAAGGGATGAGGTGTATGTAATGAGGTTTATTTGTGTGACGTATGACCTGGGAGCAGCACAGCCAGAGTGGGCTTGAGGCTTTTTGGTGCTGCAGGACAAACTAAACTTGCCAGCCACACCAGAGAGACGAGGCTGGGCTGGGAGGGAGAGGAGAAGAACCTGGCGAGGAGAGGTCTTTTTCTGCTGGGGGAGCTTTTCAGCATGACGTGGCAGGTCTTTGCTCTCCGGAGCAGCAGCCAGCCTGGCTGCCCAGGGCTCTGGCACAGATGACAGCTCTTTGATCGCATGGCAGTCTGCTGCCAAGGCATCTGCTAAATTGTGTGTGCCTAGAGCCAGCCTTCTGCCTTGCACCTGATGCTGAGGTTTCTCCCCATCCTTTGTTCGTTACTCCAAGAACACCCTTTGCCCCACCGGTGCCACTGCAGTTGTCCCAACCACTGCAGTCGTGCTGCGATAAGATGTTACCCCATCCTCTGGGAGAGCAGCTTGACTTGTGGTTCCTCCTTGACAGGCAGAAAGAATCCCGTCGGCACGGGCAATGGTGGACCAGCCCTTCTACAGTGTGGGTCCCCTCTCCCTGCTGACCTCCTCTGCAGTAGGAGATCTGAAAAGCAGGTTTGGAAAGGGCAAAAGAGTCGTGAAACTGAAGAAACTTGGTTGCCAAACATATTCTCAGGGAGGGATTTTCTGGTGTCTAGTCCAGTGGACTTCTTGCTGCATGTGTAGCTTTTCTGATGATGCTCTCGTTTTGTGACGATGCTCTCGCTGATTCTCTGATGGCCAGTAGTGTGGCTGAAGTCGTACGGCTGCCACCGCGCCTCTGAGTTTTCCCGCTTCCATGTTGGATAGGGACTTTGTTTCTATAAGAGCGACAGCAGGCTGCTAAACATGCTGGAAAGGGGACTGAAAAACAGCTGTGAATGGAGGCAAGAAGAGACAAATGAACTAAGAGAGGCAGGTACATGCGTGCAGAGCTCATCTCATTTCCTTAGGGAAATGGGCCAAGCCACGGGGGCCTTGTTCTACAGAGCATCACACCAAGCTGGAGTCCTTGGGAACGACCTCAGGTCCTATGACCTGTACCCCTGGATGGTGTGACACTAAGTACTTCCCTAAAAGAGAGGGCTTTTCACCCACAAAATAGATCCCAAAAGGCTTTATTTAGTTCCTTATTCTGCGAGTTTGCCCCAGGGTGGAGCCCACCACCACAGCTTTGGAAGAGCCACAAGTGCTTGCTCTGCTCGTGGCTGGCAAGGACGGGGAGCGCTGCCCAAGCCATGTCTGGTCACCACTGTGCCTGCTGGCCTGAGGTGCTGGTGGGCTCTCCGGAGGGCGGGAGTGGGGCTCTGCACAATTTCTGGACCCACATTTTAGGAATCTTATGGGCATGCCTTTGTTGGCATCTCCCCAGACCTGACTCTTCTTCACCCATGGATCCAGCCCCTCCTTCCTTTCTCCCCACTGTGTCCAGGCTGCTCTCCTCTTTGATGGCGTTGGCGCAAGTTAATAAATAATCCCAGGGTTTCCCCGGCACGGTACACACTCGCCGACTCCCAGCCTTGACCCATCCTGCAGCTGGTACGCGGGTACCGTGGCTGGGAGAGGTAGTCCCCGCGTTGGGAGCCATGCGTGGGACTCTCGTGACGAGAGCAGTGTTTACGTGAGGGGGGAGGCACTGGGGTTTTCGCGCTGGGATTTGGGAATGTTCCCCCCCCACCCCGTTCCTCCTGAGTAGTTGGTCAGAAATGTTTATCAAGGGCTGGAAAGGAAACCTGTGTGTATAATACCCCAGACCAGAAAGCCAGAAAAAACCTCACTGAAACCACAGGGTCAGCCTGGCAGATTTGCGGCGCTAATTTACTGGTGGCTTAAACAAATAGAGGCAGATTTGCACTCCTGCCTCCTCCTCTGCCATCCCACGCTGCGCTCCAGAGGGCGGCCGGGGCTGGAGCCGCCTTTGCTGTCGGATCAAGACCAGGTTGGACGGGGCTTGGAGCGACCTGGTCTGGTGGCAGGTGTCCCTGCCCAGGGCAGGGGAGGGGGAACGAGATCATCTTTAAGATCCCTTCCAACCCAAACTATTCTATGATCACCGAGACTCTCTGCCCGTGGCCAGGTATGATGGGGCTGTGTCCCTGGATGGTCCTTCAGGTGGGTGTTAGAAGGTAACAATGATTTCTGGCGCCTACCCTTTCCTTCCCCTCCCTCTGAAGGAAAAGGGGGCTGAAGACGTAGTCGCCTCATCAAGCTGCTGAGTTAATTGTCCCCGTCCATGCTCTCAGCCTGCGGTCGATGCAGGGGAACGCCGCTTAGCTCTGACCCCATTTCCTTTCTGGTGACGTTAATTCGCTTGACCTTGTGTTTGCTGATCTCGCGGTCCCTTGCAGCTGACAGGCGGGTGTGAAGGAGGCAGGCAGGCAGGAGGAAAGGCAGGGCACGTGGTCCCACCGTCCTGCTGCTTACCGAGCGTGCAGGAAATAAGTGCAGGGCTCCAGAGCTGGAGCAGCAGCTTACTGATCCACGGCGAGAGCTCCCTCCTTCAGATTTGAATTTCAAAATGGGAATCCTGAGCCCAGGTTCCCCTGTGCTATGCCGAAGGGATGCATCCTGTGCAGGGATACTAGGTCTCCTGGGAATTCACATTTTAGTTTAATATGGGCAGAGGTAATTTGCTGCTGTTGGGTAGTCAGGAACAGCTTAATGCTTAACTCAAGTTTATGTTGACGCTTCTGAAAATTTCCTCATTAGAGGGTCTGTCTTCCTCTTTAGGATCATAAACCATGAGCTTTCTTGTTTCCTTGGACCTCATTTTCCCATCTACTGTCCCTCTGGATGCATTCCTGTCCAGTCCGCTCTAGGTGAACCTGCTTTGACTAGATGATCTCCAAAGGTCCCTTCCAACCCTGACCATTCCGTGTTTCTGTGATACGAAGATGAGCGTGCGAAGGATGAGGAGAAGCTCAGATATTTAACGATGTGGTGTGGGGGGAAGAATAGGTCAGGTCAGTGGCCAACTTTGAGCTGTTCAGCAGGCTGTGGCAGGTAGGGTCCGTGGTGGCCAAAACTTCTGCCAGACGTCTTGAGTCTGCCGTTGGGAAGGGATGCTGCGGCTTTGTCAGTTGTGTCAGTCAGCAGTGACTGTTTTCCCTTGAAAAACTAGCAAGTCTTGCAGATGCTGCTCCATTGGGTATGGATGGATGCGTTACATCTCACAGGGTGCCACGGGGTGCTGTGGGAATGGATCGGTTCTTCCAGAGTTGGAGCAGAGAGCAGCATTGTCATCACTTGGGAAGAGCTGGCACACTGTTGGAGCAGGTCCAGAGGAGGCCACGAAAATGATCCAAGGGCTGTGAGGACAGGCTGAGAGAGTTGGGGGTGTTCAGCCTGGAGAAGAGAAGGCTCCGGGGAGACCTTATTGCGGCCTTTCAGAACCTAAAGGGAGCCTACAGGAAAGATGGGGACAAACTTTTTAGCAGGGTCTGTTGAGATAGGACAAGGGGTAATAGCTTTAAAGTAAAGAGGGACAATTAGACTAGATATAAGGAAGAAATTTTTCACTCTGAGCATGGTGAGACACTGGCCCAGGTTGCCCAGAGAAGTGGTTGGTGCCCCATCCCTGCAAACATTCAAGGTCAGGTTGGACGGGGGTCTAAGCAACCTGGTCTAGTTGAAGATGACCCTGCTCGTGGCAGGGAAGTTGGACTTGGTGGCCTTTCTAGATCCCTTCCAACCCAAACTATTCTATTCCATGATTCTATGACAGCCCACGCTATCTTGGGAAGCTCCCCTGCGTGGGAGAGGGTGCGTGGGTCAGCACTGACCTCTGCGAGAAGGTGACTTTGGTGCCTGGGTTTATGAAGCCTCTCCACCTCCCAGTTACTTGTCTTTGCAAGAATTACAGGTGCATGCCCAGATTATGTTAGCAGCCCACTGTAATCTCCTTGAAACCCAAACAAAAATGAGTCTTCGCTCTAAGGAGAAAAACTCAGACTTCCCAGCAGAAAAGAGGAGCATCTTTGTTCTCCCTTTGTCTTTTCTTTCATTTCTTTTCTTGTCTCTTGACATACAGAGCCCTTTCCTCCCTGGAAGGTGCCGTCACTAAGCTCACTTTCTCAATTCCGAATCTTAAGAATGTGATAAACCTTAGTTGATTTTTCCAAACGGCTTGAACTGGTGTCAGGGCCATCTGCTCTCCAGGTCATTATAAGAATTTGCACCGTAAAGCTTTGCCATGTGTTCTCTGCAGATTACATACACCTTTGGCTGTGCTCTTGTTGTTAGCTGCTCATTATTGGTTGGTTTGAAAAGCTTTTCTTATAAATGCCCTGTGTCCTAACCACACGTGTTGTATCAGTGGTTTTATAATGACCCATTTGGAATTATTTAGCCAGGGAACCTTGCAGTTTTTCCTTTCAATGTGTCCTTATAAGATGCCCAACTTCTACAGTTAGTCTATGAATGTACCCACACTATTAGATCCACTTGTTTATAATAGCAACCAAATGTCTTCAAATATTCAAGCCTCCTTTTATTTTTTACAGCACTGGCAATAAGCCTTTACATGTTAACTCTTGGCCTCTCTGGGTAACCTCTTATTTAAAAGCAACTTAATTGACTTTACCAGGCCTGGGCTATTTTTCATTTCTTCCTAGAGGACTCATTACTGGAGATGGATGTTTATAAACTGGATCTGGATCCTTCTCTCTCTCTCTCTCTCGCGCGCACACACACACAAAACCCTATTTTACCCCTTCCTGCCTGTTTACATTAGTAGACCATGATCATATTCATAGCTTCACGTAGTTTGGCTACGGTTTTTGTCGTGGTGACCCAGTGTAAAAAGAAAAAAGCAAACAGTTAAATAGCAAGTGCTGAAAGGGAAAGAGAAAAAGTT